>NW_008236487.1:2689032-2697891 GCF_000691975.1 Corvus brachyrhynchos | reverse complement strand
CATGCTGTGAAAACATTATCACAACGAGACAGCTGCCTGGGTTGGTTCTCTGCTCGCATGTGAGTCCCTTCCCCCGACTTGCAGCTTTTCCCACAACTGCTTTTGAGGGTCCACTCTTGAAATTACTGGGGTAAAATTTTAGGGTTGAGCTGTTCAGAAACAAAAGTTCTCTTCACCCATCTCTGGGAGCATTTCATCTCTAAGAACAGAGGCCCTTCTCCTTCCCTGGGAGCAAAGGGTCCTCCTCATCTTCATCTCTAGGACTGTCTCTGGGAGAATCTCTAGAAACTGAGGTTTTTTCCTTTTCCATTTGGAGCAAAAGTCCTCATCACTTCCATCTCTCTCTGTCCAAACTTCTCATGAAATTACAGCTGCTTCAGCATCTGCCTATCTCAGCGCAGGTGCTTTTGCTCACAAGTACAAGTTGAATGCTCCACCCCCCATGCCTTCATGAAATTGCAATGGGTACTCTGATACATCATAGCTTTACAACAGAATTTCAGCTTTAAGCATCTCCTCTTTCTCTTCCCTCAGGTTTTCAGCTCTTCACAGCACTAAAAGGATTAATCTCACCCAGACCTTGCAGCTGGAATTTCACTTATCGATGTTGGCCACATGATCTTTGCCGAACAGCTGGGCAGCTTCAGCTCTATCTTGGCCACACTGGAGAGGGGGAGCCCCGCATCTGCCCACAGCAGGGCTGTGGGGGGTGTTCTGTGGGTGGAACAGGGCTCATCAGCTCCAGGATGGCCGTGGCCCGGCCTGGCCTGGCCCGAGCAGGGCCTGGGCTGAGCCCACTGGTCTCCGCATGGGGCCCGCCACCACCTGTCCCAGCACAGAAACGAGACAGACCTGTGGGCAGGCTTTGTCTATTCTTAAGTGTGCATCACAGAGGCGGTCACAATTTTAAGTGGCTTAAAGAACTGTCCGTATTCAAACTGGTCAGGTGATAGGTTCTGTCAGGTCCCAGAGGAAGCTGTAAGCACCCCTTTGCAAGAACATCACTTCCGGGACTATGCTTGCTAACCCATAACAGTAGGGAAGAGTGATATCTTCAGACTTTCTAGACAAAAACCCAATTAAAGCTCAGTGAAGGACCCTGACACTTACATATAGTGATGAGCTGTTACCTAGAGTTTAAACTCAGATTTAAAAAAAAAATAAATTATTATTACTGCAGGGAGCAAAGAAGAGATGGATGACATGGTATGTTTTGGTAGCAGGCCACCAGATCTTTAGGGTAGGGTTGTTATCATTCTGAAGCACAGAGTTAGTTACTATCCTGGTTTCAGACGGTTTTCTCCAATAAAACCTACCACCACTCCAATTTTCACAAACAGATGTCAGTAGAAAAAAAAAAAAAAAAAAGGTGGAGACTGAAAGATCACAGTGTTTAATTTACCTGTGTAGCCCATGAACATTGCCTGAGGTTTTTGAAATGGCTGCAGACAGAAATTCATAAGCTACTGAAAGCACCCATAAAATGACAGACATGGCATCTGCCATGTCTCTACCATGTGTTGGCCCTATGTTTTCTCCACCAGATTCTGGTCTGGTTTAATGCCTTTGTCCTCCTTGAGGAAAAACTTAAGAATTGTTGATGCAAGGAGTTAGGGATCTGAATTCGGTTTAACATTTCCAAAAAAAAAAAAAAAATCCCAGCACTCTAATTTAGATTACTGTGATGAGCTCAGTGCTTAGTAACTGCTTAAGACAGTTATTTCTCACAACTATTTTAAAAAGAAACTTTCTCTGGGGGAGCTAACCCCCCATTTTTGTGAGCTCACATGCAATTCAGTGTACTCTGTAGTTTTCTAGTGTTACCTTCTGGTCAGTAGGGCTCTTATTCTCAAACATTCTTGTGGACTCCCATAAACCTTTATCAAAACAAGTTCATTTATTAAGATAGTTGCACAGACCGTGTCATGATCTCAGCTCATGTCAGTAGGTGAGAGGTTGCTAACCATGGGTCTAATCAATTTCCTTTATTCAGTGATGAGCAAAGGGGACAGTAATTACCACATCGATGTCCTTGGCCACACCACCTGGCTGGCCAGCAGGTCCAGCTCCAGATGATGTCCCTTAATGTGTCAGCTGTGTTTGATTTACAACCACAGCATGCATTTCAACTCAGTCAGAAAGGTCTCGCACTTTTCCCACATGGTTCTTCATGGATTTGATCCAGTGGCTTCTGTGACACAGTCTGAACTCCGAACACAGAAAAGCACAGAAAGCATGGTGTTTCCAACATGCAATTATTGTGCCTGTCAAGTTCCAGGAAGGGAATAAACTTCTTCTAATTACATGAAGTGAGTGTGTACCAATGGCAAACTCCAGTAGAAGTCAGGGAAAGTTTGCAGAAATTCCCAAAGACTGGTGAATGTTTCAGTAAGGCTGCTGAGAGGCACTTTGCTGAATTGATATTTCTTTTTTCCAGCGCAAAAATATATAGCAGGACAGGACTAGAATATAAAATAATTCACTACTTAAATGCCTGCATCAAGACTAAATTCAATTTTCAGCCTGTTTCAGACTTTCCCCTTTTGGTCCTGAATTAGTTAGACCTGTTTCTTAGTTTACTGAAGTTCATAAAATTAATTCCCAGTATGTTTTCAGGAACTCTGGGATCTGAACCTTTACCCTTACGCTTCTAAGTTCTGTACCTTTAACAAGATACAAGGGACAATAGTTTATTGACCCTCAGCCCCTTTAAAATGCCTCAGTGAAACCACAGCAAAGTGGACATGACCAAGCCTAGCTAATTGTCCAACTGCCTTAAAAGGATTACTGATTCTGTTCTATTAGTGGATAGGGAGTAATTTGTAAAAGCTGTAACTACAGCTATTGTAAGACCATCTTCCTATCAGTTCCATGGTAGCATTTTCAACCGATCCCTTTCTTTTATGGATATGGTATTCTTTAAAGACAGCATGGCTTGTTGCAGCACAAGAGAGGGACATGATGTTAGCTCACCCTCCTCCGAGGGGCTCACCAAGTGATTCTCCCATGGAAAAGAGGGATGACCCTCTGATAACACCTGCAATTAAAAAAAAGTAATTAAAAGTCAAGAAAAAGCTCCTCTCCAAAGCCGGTGTTCCCTTCCTCTGGAATAAATTGAGAGAAATGAGGATCGTGTTCCTACCAGAATGATTAAACTGCATCAAGATCTTTATTCAAACCAACTACTGTTTTTTCTCTAATTTTCATGATTAAAAATTGTAATGAACATTAAAAATACTACAGTTAGATATTGGGGAGGGGTTTTATCATAAAGAGTTCTTTGTTATAAATCTTCTAGTTGTTCCTCCTCATCCAAATATCTAAAGACAGATCTCCCCTTCAGTCATCTCCATTTTTCACTCTATAAACCCTCTAGTGCTGTTCTCTTTCTGCCTACTTCCATACTCAGTTAAATATGAAGTCAAAAATTACACACTCAGTCATTCCTTCAGATCAATGACATCCCTTACAAATATTAGAGATTTATAATCTTTCCAAAAGAAATAACAACAAAAATTGCCAGTGCTGGCTTCAAAGGCTTTGGCAACTCTTACTGAGCTGCTTTTCCCCAAAGTCTCACACCACCTTGGGTCCATTAACCTGTCTCGCACTCTTGTAAATAAACCAATAACATTTTTCAAGGTCTGTGTATTTTCTTTCTCTACCCTTATGTGTAGATACATTTCCCTCCAGTCAAAAAATCACCTGCTTGCCAAGTAAAAAAACCATACTTTTCAAGAACTTACCAAAAGAGTTCCTAAATCAGGTTCTTTGCAATGAAAGATATACTTTTTCCCCCATATATTCCACCCAGTTTTGAGCAAATAACTATCACCACAGCAGTAGCACTTTGCACACCTCAAATGTTGACCTTGACGCAGAAAAAAAGACTGAAAGAATATCCCTGAAAGTCTAAAAGAAAAGAAAAAGTCTAAAAGAAAAAAGAAATGTTGTTTGTTACTTTCTCTTTTTATTTGACGATTTTCCTGTGATGGCAGCGTGCACACATTTACACCACTGCATTAGAAAGGGTGTCCCTCATTCCCACTCACAATAATGAGAAGGTGTATTAGAAAGGGCTGCAGAAAAGGATAACTGCATAATTAGCATTTCTTAGCACTGCATGGTGAAAGGTAAGGCATTGGCGAGACAGAGAAAACAAATTATATTCGTACTTCTAATGCCAGCTACTTCTGGTAAATAGGGAAGCCAAAAGCACATAAACCCTTTCATCTCCAATCCCTAGCTTTGTTTCTTCTCCTCTAACAGTTGCTCCTTGTCCACAGGAAGTCAGTTCACCATCCTGAAAAGATCACCTTGTCGAAGGCCTAGCACGATTTCAAATGATGCCATGATGACTTTTTGCCTTTTCTTTTATACCCTTGTAATACTTTTTTACAACTCCTATATTCTCAGTGCTTTTTGCCTACATTCTTGGACTTGTTTGTCAAGCTGAGAGATTAAACATTTTAGAAGCTTCGTAGCTAGGGACCAGTGCGCCCCAGACCCCAAGGTCCTCTCCAGAGCACATTCTGTAAACCAAGATAGAACCATCCAGGAGAAGGCTCCTTGGGGAGGGGGGCTCACTTGAGCCTCTCATTGGGGAATCTTTGAGAGATCTGCTAATTAGTAACACCTATAATGATACACCCGATCTTTGGGGATAGACTCGAAGGGGTGCATTGAGGTGCACATGACCTGGCCGTGTGCACCTAAGGATCCTTAAAATAAATACCAAGGTAAAATCCCTTTTCCCCTTCTAACCGTGTTTGACTCTTAATTTTAAGACCAGGAAAAGGCATCACATACTCAAGGAGGGCAAGGCAAATAAATTTTCAAGTACAGGATATTGAATCTAAGCTTCGTAGCTTTTTCACTGCAATCACAGTTGCTCCCATATTCTTTTCCTGTCCTCAGTGGATGTTTGTCCCAAGACAAATCTTCTCCCAGATACAATGCTGCAAATAGAGAATAAAAAATACCCCCAAGAGCTGCTGTCATTTCTCTGTCCTAGTTGGCAGTGCTGGAAATGATACAAAATTAGAGGCACAGGTTCATCATAATAGTGAGAACAGTGGTTGCTTCCCTCTGCCCTAAGGAATGACTGATTTTTATTTTTTTTTCTAATTTACATACCTGATACAGTCTAGTACATTAAGTACTGCACTGATGGTGTACAGGGACAGTTCCTCAGCTGCAGGGAGTTGTTCTCTTTTCAAGTCCCACTGAGAAACATTAAGAAAAGTATCTAGGAAATGAGAGATCAGCAGTCTGGTTTGGGCTCCGCTACAAAACTTCTGTCTACGTTGGCACCAAGCTCTGACTGCTCATTTGGAAAGACAGCCACCCTTACCCACCCCATCAGGATTCCTGAGCCTTCATTTATTAGTGGGGCCGACTTGCTCGGTTCAAGTACACCTCAGCCACATCCTCTGACATCTTCTACTATTTATTGGAAATGTACTTGCTGCATTGCGGCAAAATCCAGGGAACCTCACCCTAGAAGGCTGAGGCTGCACGGTTATCACGGGCTGAACAGGGACTGCTTGCATAGGGCCAGGCTATCGGGATGAGGAGACCATAATAGGAGACTTTATGGTCTGCTGCCATGCTCCCAACCACGGAGCCGGGTCACCAGAGGTGAAGGTAAATGGGAAATGTGTCTGTGTTGTAGCTACCCTGGCAGCTCCTTTCAGTACACAAGGCCTTGAGCATTTTACTAGGCAATGAAAGAATGTTAAACAGTCCCCTCCTCTCCCTCTTCAAGGCCGGCTGTTGGTTTCATAACCCCTTGAATCCCACAGAAAACGGTGTTTTTTCCAGCATTCCCATGTATTTCATCTGCTCTAAGTGTGAAAACAGAGTGATGTTTATATTGCTAATAAAGGGTGTCTAACCTTTGGGAAAAAAAATAAGACCCAACACATTGTGGTGTACAGCACAGGAGCCCTGGCCTCATTTTTCTATGTGATTTTGGTAAAATTGCTTCAGCCCTCTGAGCCTGTTTTTCATTTATAAATGGGGCAAAGGACATATGCCCTTATTCAAAATACATATGGGAAATGTGCTTGATGACAGGTTAGAGGTATTGATCAGAGCCACTCAGCAAAGATAAGAACTTCAAAGAGGAATGGTGGATTATAACTGGAAGAGTGACAAATATCTAGAATTTCAAGCTTTTCTACTGTCTGTGAGAAGTCTTGTTTGCCATATTTCCAGACAATAACAATTTTAGTTTTAGAATACCATCACAATAACAACAACAAAAAAAGTAGAAAATTTTGAACTTGAGATACTCACTCCCGAGGATCTTTATGAACTTGGAAGCTTTTTCCCCCCAAACTTTTCTCATAGAGAAAACTATGCAACTATGGTTGCATCTTTTAAAAGAGTAAAATATCATGGCCAATTCTTTGATGTGTGGTGAAATAGAATTTACAAGAATTCCTGTCATCTTGAATATTTTCTAAAGGAAACAGCAGGAAGAATTATGACTTCAAGAAGATGCTGACATAATCAGCTTTCTCTCTCTTTTGAATTTCAAAACAACAATGAACAGACACCCTGGGGCCAGAATTCTCCTTGGTATAACTCCAGCGAGGCCCAGAGTGCTGAACACACAGAATTTGGCCAGAAATGTGTTATTGGTCAACGCATGTTTTGGTGGGTTGGTGTGAGTTTCAGCTGTCTATCAATGCAAGGTTTATATACCAAGCCTACTCATGCCTATCTGGCACCAAGACGGCTAAAGAAACAGCTGATGATGTTTCTTTTCCAGTGTCCCTTTGCTGGAATTTTATTATTGTCAGAGAGGGGTTCAAAGCTGTGGAAAGTGATTGGAGTATAAACAAAGTTTCAAACTCTACCGCTGGAATGTGTGCCTCCCATGAGCTGATCTGAAACACTGTATCTCTGAATATCCCTCAAATCTGGATCCTTTCCAGATCTAAATTCTGTATCGAGCTCCAGGTCGAACAATTCCGGTATCTGGATTCACAAACCAGCAAACATGTAAACTAAACAGAGTTCCAAGCCCAGGTCAGAAAATTTCCACACTCCCCACTTAACCAAGCCTTCTCTGTTTGAGCAGCCCTGAAGATTATTTTGCATCACTGAAGTAGCACAAAACAGCTCAGAGATGAAATGGACTTGATGCTGGGACTTGGGTCAACAGGTCAGTTCCCAATCTTAAGAAAAAGGCTTTAGAAGGAGAGCAGAAATGGCAAGCCCTGAAGAAAGTAATCAGTCAAGAAAGAAGCTGGATTGTGGGAACAACCTAAAATGGCTTTCCCTTTGGGATCTCAGCTGCAGTGACATTGCTGACTGCTCCAGAGGACTCAGTGTGTTTGGGTCACGGAGCTGCCTTCTGGAAAACAACAGCTGGAACCAGAGGGGAGGATGAACCACAGGGAGGAAGAAGGTCCTAAACATCCTGCTTGCAAACTTTGCAGAGGAAGACAACGCAGTGGAGATCAGCAGACCACATGAATTCAAGTCTTGGTATTTTCAGAGAACAGGACATCAGAGTAGATTAAGAAAACAAGTTTTACTGTATGTATTATCAGTAAAAAGAGAGAATGGAGCACTACATGGGTGGACTGGATGAAAAGGGAATGGAGAAGAGAACAGTCAAATGCTCATAGCAGTGCCTAGAGAAGGGGAAAGGAAACTGACACTTCTTGATAAACAGTCTCAGAACTGAAGATGCCTTTGTTTTTTTGCCAAGAAATGTTAAATGAAGTAGAGTGGTCTTTTCCCCTGCAAGAATAATTTTTAAAAATGCAGAAAACCCCATTCACATTCCCACGTGCCCTTTTGCTGAGTGCTTTCAGAGCCAGTTCTTAGCAAAGAATACATTGGAACAATCTATCTCTGGTATGCCCTCAATGAAGTTAATAAAGCAGCCCAAAAGAGGAGACTTTTCCCATTTGATGTAATCTGAAATATGTGAAATAACCTATTGGAGAAAATGAAAAGAGAGGAAAGATCACCCTTCACTTTAGATAGTCCATTTAGATTCCCTGAACAAATATTTGAATATTTCCCAGTTTAACTTCTGGGTATACTAACTTAGAACAAGTCATAAAATAAAATTGAGGGGACAAAATAATATTCTGTGTAATTTGGCTTTTTTGAATTATGTTACTTGAGAAAGCAAACTTACAGATATATTCACTGACATTTGACTAGTCAATGCATTTTGAAGATTCAGAATATCACTTCCAAATTTAATAGGGTTTTCAAAATGTAAAGTGAAAAAATATATCTACATCTTCCTGAGGCACAACATATAGGTGGTATATTAAAAAAAAATACACTCAGTTTGAAAAAGGTGTGACACAACACTGTGTTGCAAAGTTTAAGGGCCCCCAGTCACAGCTGATTTTACCTGGGCTCATTTCCACAGTCCAACAAGAAGACGAGTTCCATTACTTGACTTTGTCAGACCAGACCACAGTGGAGAAATGTTCATGAACTTTCAATTCCCACTTCTGTTCTGGGATGCTGTTGCCATCAGCTGTCCCCATCAGCGGGTGGGTCTGACCAGCACTACCATCTAGTGGCACCACAACCATCCAAACCCTACGGAGCACACAGCACCGATGCCCCTCTGAGGTGTCCAGCAGCTGTTCCCTCTCTTTTGAGCTGGTCCAGAGCCCAGTGACATCCATTTGTCAGTCTGCATGTGGACAAAGCCCAGAGTGCTACCCCTTCCAGCACATTCCAGGAATAAGGTAGGTGGTTATCTTCCCAGAAGGAAGTGAAGGTGATATTTTTATTAGTGTCCAAAATGGTAATATATGGCACCTATACAGCAGGTGGTCCCCTAACAGGGCAGGAAACCTTTCTACGTCCTGT
>NW_008236487.1:2678178-2688926 GCF_000691975.1 Corvus brachyrhynchos | reverse complement strand
CCCCCCCCACCCCAGGCAATAAATAAATAAACAAATAAATAAAATTGGCAAGATGCAAAAGAAACAATTGATTTAAAAGGAAACCAAGTAAGGTCCTGTAAGGATGCATTAAACACCAAAACGCTACTCTGTTAAAGTTGGGGGGGTAGAAGCTTGAGAACAAAATCTGAGCCAGAAACAAGGCTTTTTGCAACTCAAAACAAAAAGCCCTCCAGCCAAGTGAGGAAATCATTGTGTGGTAGCCCAGAGAAAACGCTGAATACAGGTACCTGTCTGAGATCCACCAGCTCTTCAAAGCACAAGCACACAAAGCTGCCTCCAAGGGTTCCTTAACAGATATTGATCCCTGAATCACCCTGCCAAGAGAATTACAGGCTCAGAGCCCCGTTACTTTCCTTGAAAACTGCACTCCTTTCTAAACAGGCACTTGGCCTCAGGGATTTAGATGGGGCAATCCACAGGCCAAGTCCCACAAATGGATCTGCAGGGAAGGAGCCCAACCTGCAAACAAATGAGAGGTAAAGGGCACCCTGCTGATCCACACCATAATTAACCCTGGATGCACGAGCAAGGAAACAAACCTTGAGGAGTGCTACCAGTGGCTGAAAAAGGAAATGGATAATCTACTGCCAGGACTGCTTACTTGTGGAGCAGAACAACCCAGACTAGTATTTAATCCCATTAGCCTTTTGTTGCCATTCCCACTACCTTTCCTAAGATCCAGCTTCAGGACTGCAAGCCCCTTCCTTTGGATAGGTTTTCTTGTTTGTCACACAGCTTCCCAGTACCCCAGCAGTGGAGAATTTCCACAAGCTAGAGATCTTCAGTGAGATGACATAATCAGTCTGAGCCTCGTGGCAGGCCAGAGGAGTTCTTTTCAAAGGCACCATGGACTCGTTTAAGACAGTTATTTGGTTGGATTTAATCAGCTCATAGAAGGCTGGCAATCTGCACCACAATGCGTGTTAATAATTAGAGCAAGGCACCCATTTTTCCAGGAATACAGCAAATGTCACAGAGTCTGTCTCTGTATGATGAGACAGATAAGAGCCCCTACGCACATTTCAGAGAGCATTCAAGAGGACATGAGGGTCACAAAGATAATTTGCTCCACAGCTGAGAACAAGAGCCGGTTATCTCAAGTTGTAACAAACTCCACAAATCAGGTTAAGTAAGGGCAGCATTAAAAATAAGCTGAGATAATTCCAACAGAGCAGTAGGCCATAACCTAAGCTTGTCATGACCTCTTGCTTTTTAAAAGAGGAGTGTGCAAACAGAAGATAAAACAAAGTAAATTAAGGTAAAAAATACATCCCTGCACAACTGAGCTGGTTTAATTCTGCATTGAAAACTGAGGTGGGCATCAAAAGAAGAAACACTTGCTCTGGACACAGAGGCAGAAAAGGAGAAAAGTACCCACTACAGACTTGCTTTGCATCACGCTTACTTTGAAGGAGGAATGGGAAGGATTGAATGGCAGCAAAAGGCTGCTGGTTGTCATCTCACCAGTTTCCAAGGGTCATGTGTGTGAATAACAGAAACCGGTGTCACTGATGCTCTACTATTTGAGGCAATACTCACCTCAGTGAGGGGAGTGGCAGAGGCTGTTTCCTTGTCTAATCCCAAAAGCAGAGAGCTGCTAATTGACATTAGGGGTGTAGGTGACTGGTCAGACTGCAGCCTGCCTTTTTCTCCTGGCAGCTTCAAAAAGGGCAGCTGCCTTAACAGGGTCGTCTTCTTCATATTCACAATTCATGCCACATATCTGCAATCTCACTCTTCCAAGACATTTTACTCTGCGGTTTCTAGGGTACAAAGCGCCCAGAAAACTCTTCTGATCTAATGAGACAGCCTGCAAAGTTCTCTGGAGAGCTGGGAAATGGTGACAAACGCAGGGAAATGAGGGGTTGCCACACGTCTACAAAGGAAGTCAGGCTCATCAATCTTTCACTATCAAAACACTCTCTCAGACATACAAATCTCTTTGCATACTTTTTTGAAGCTGTTTCAGTGAAGTATGATAAATGCTAGAGAGAATTTAAGGATAACAGCAGGGACTAGCTGGTGAATTCAGATACTTCAAAACATATATAGCTCACAGAAACCCCGTGGAACTATCTGATAGGCATTTGGCTGGAGTACAGCTGCCAGTAACTACCCTGAGAGATCGGTATCACGGGCGTAGTAGAAGTTACAGAACTGTAACTTTGCTGTAGCTTTGTTTTTCTCATTTTGCCTCCCTAATATCAAGGAACACCTTACTGTGCTGTAGTCAGTATAGATACACCCCCTTACAAAATACATATTTCTATTTCATAGAATCATAAAATCTTAGAATGGCCTGGATTGGAAGACACCTAAAGACCTTCCTTTCCAACCTCCTTGCCATGGGTAGGGACACCTGTCTCTAGACCATCCAGCTTGACCTTGAACACTTCCAGGGATGGAGCATCCACAGCTTCTCTGGGTGACCTGTTCCAGGGCCTCACCACCCTCACAGTAAAGATTTTTTGTCCTAATATCTTATCTAAACCTACTCTTCTTCAGCCATTCCTCCTTGTCCTGCCACTACGTGCTGGTGTAAAAAGTTCCTCTCCATTTTTCTTGTAGGCTCCCTTGATGTACTGGAAGGCCACAATTAAGTTTTCACCCACTTGTTTTGCTTTGGCTGGGGCTTGCCTTCAGCTGACCAAAACTTGTTTTGACTGGAAGGACATAGTCAACTGTTGATGTCAGAAAAAAACCCCTCAGTTTAACATTTGCTAAGGTTTAACATTTACTAAGAAGCAGCATCTCTAGCACATTCAGCTGCAACAACTCTCCCTGCAGAGAGAGACACGTTAAACCATCAGCACCACTTTCCTCAGCACCTCCAAGGTGCTCCTTGGAGGTTTTAGCATCCAGCTGAGGATCAAACCAGCACACCTTTACCCTTCAGCTGTGATGAACTCCCCTGAAATGCAGCCTGGCTTCTGGACAGGAATGACCAGCAGTTCTACGATTCAATTGCACTCCTACACTGTTTGGGGACTAAACACTGGAGGAATAACTACAGGCAAGTCAATTTAGGGGATTACAGTGCCTTCCCATTCCGAAGGAAGAGAGTGGGGATAAAAAGGTAAAGAGCTAAATAACTGAAATACAGAGAGATAAGACAGTGTTGCTGAGCAATAGTGACGTTCAAGTGCTTTACACAGCATTTAGCAATACATATAATTTTCAGACATAAATATATATGAATATATAATATTCATATTATGAACTTATGTGCACACACACACACATTTAAATGGTTAGAAAAAGAATATTGGGAAAATCTCCTACTCATCCCCCCTGCTGCCTCCAGAGAAAGGTGAATCTAATTCCAGCATATTTTTCACGTGAGTCCTACTCATGAAGATTAAAGTACCACTGTGCTTGCAGTATGTTTGAATAGCTTTGGAAGAAAAAGGATTGCTGGGGAGTCAGGTATTTTCTAACCTTGGGAAAAACTAACAGTTTTTACAAGCTCTCCAGTGCTGTGTCTACAACTGCATCAAAGAAGATTCAATTTAAACCCTATTTATTTATTTATTTATTTATTTCTAACCCGTGGCTGTTAAAATAGATGGAGTAACCATGCAGAGCTAGAAGCACATTATTGCTACGTGTAGCTACCCACAAAGCAAAACTTTGTTAATTCAGCACTACCCTTGCAGCCCGGAGGATATAGAATAACTTCTGTCCCTCTGTGTCCTGACACTGGGTCGTTCTCACGTTGTTAAAGAAACACGAGGAGAAAAACAGAGAGCCAAATGTTCCCCAGCAATTCTCCCCTGCATCAACAGCTCAAGTCAAGCTAAAGGAGGAAATTCCTGTGCTGTTTTATGCCTGTGTGGTAAGTGCACCTCGCAGCATCCCCAGGGTAGTGCTGAAGGGTCCATCTGAGCAGGGGTGAGAGAGAACTCATTGTGCAGGAGGAGGAGGACTCTGCACACAGGCAGCAGTCATCCTAGGCCTGAAAGAGCAGAATCCTCCACTCCTCCCCTCCAATCCGCTCCACTGTTCATGGAAGGCAGGACAAGGGATATGGGGGTAGGGAGATGGACACTGCCTGTGGTACCGTATGGCTTCTGTGACCTTCAAAACACTTACACAAAATTTAATGTGACATAGACATTTAAAGTCATGTTTATTCCCCATGCATCTTAGGCTCTGAGCTTTTCTGAAATAACATCCTTAGAAGGAAGAGATTGAAGCTATATAAAACCTACAATTATTTCTTTTTAAGTACACCCTAATGAATTGTTGAGCAAATCAACCATCCCTGACTCGCCTGCATAGACACACACCAAGTTCCTGCCTCCACATAAAGGCAGCAGAACACTGTCATCAAATCAAGCAAGAAACATTTCCACAATTTTCATTTGGACTCTCTTTCTTGACATTCAGTCGCTATTTTCCTTCTCTTCTTCATCCCATCCTGCAAA
This sequence comes from Corvus brachyrhynchos, assembly GCF_000691975.1. Classification (NCBI taxonomy): domain Eukaryota; kingdom Metazoa; phylum Chordata; class Aves; order Passeriformes; family Corvidae; genus Corvus; species Corvus brachyrhynchos. The sequence continues at coordinate 2,684,457 of NW_008236487.1, read as the reverse complement.
GGCCCAGTGTTCAGACCACATCAGTCTCCTCTTCACTGTTGTTCTCAGATATTTTTGTCTTAGTCACCACTTCTGCCAGATGGCTGAGAACAGTCCTGATCACACAGAGCTCCCTCTCCCTTTCCCAACCACTGTGGAGAAGGCAGGTTTCCTTTCCTAACAAAAGTCCTCTATAATTTTAGCCTGAATATGAGCAGATTTCATTTTCTGCTCCTACAACTGAGGACTCCCTGGAAGGAAAAATGCAATATTTTCTTTCTGAGTCAGCGTGTAATTACATATGGTTCAGACATGGCCTGTAGCATCTTCACAGTTATTTTTGCCCCAGCAAAGGATTAGGCAGTATGCAGTGTCATATATTCTAAGATAGAGAAGGGGCAGAACCCAAAAAGCCCTGAAATAGCAGCCTCTGACTACCCTCAGCCCTAACTCTAGCCTGGAGTCCGTGGTGCTTTCATCACTCCCATGCTTCAGCTGCCTGGCTACCCCAAACTATGTGCATCACTTTGGTGTTTTCCTGTGGGACAGAAACCTACTGACAGCTCTCTTCTGGAAACGAGCAGCTGAGGCACAGAAGGAGCAAGATCAATCCATGAAGCTGAATGTTAATTCCTTAATGAGCCATAAGCCCAAGTGCTTCTACCACTGCACTGGAACCAGAGTCCTGAATAGTTAAATCTTGTGTTTTTACGGGTACTACATTCATAAAAATAAAACAAACCATCCGCTCCCCTCTCCCCTCACACTGAAATGATTAACCAAAGAGAAGAATACTTGTACACAAAGCAAAGCACATTTTGTGCTGCTCTTTGATTTGGGCACAGATTTCAAGCAGTTCAAACTGGAAATAGGGTCTCAAAAGTAAGTCCAAAGATTAAAGATATAACAAGAGATAGATAAAAGCAAATTGATAATTGAGGAAAAATACTTATTGCTTGAGTTATGAGAACTCCTATGTTTCATATATTCTCTTTAGTTTAGAAACTTTCCCATCTCCCACTTCTTCAGCTTTCACAGTATATTTTAAATTTATAATTAGTTCTGAAATGTTACATCCTCCCATGTGTTCTGAAATAATTTTTCAGTTCTTAATATAACTCTATTTCAAAAACTGGAGCTGGCCACCAGTACCAAGAACACAAAATCAACCTACCACCAGTCTGGTGTTTACAACTGGCATGGCTAGAAAATCACTGTGTTTGTGTGTTTAAGTTACATCCTCACTTAAAACAGCAGCAGTGCAAAATTAAAATAAATCACATTTCTTCTACAAAATGGCTGGGGATCTGAAGAGTTACTGGGGACATTCAGCTGTCAGGAAGACATCTGAGGATTTGACAGCAGGAACATGTAACTCAGCCCTGGAAAAGATGATAAGAATAATAGATGCATATTATGGGTCATAATTCATTGCTGTCTGGTCAAGCAGCATTTTCACAAAGAAATAACCGAATGCCAACCTGGTTGCCAAGCATTGGTGGAGTAAATGCTTCATATCTCATTACTGGTGCCAGGCTTTCATTGCTCACGTGAAGATAGACCTCTCCACTCAGGAGATCTGACTGCACATGGGGTCCTTTGCACTGGTTTTAGCAGGATCATGCTTCATCCTGCACTGTTTCAAATTATCACAGACGGTGTTATCAATGACAGTCTTGAGAGCTTATTATTATCTTTATTCCTGGCTCACAGCAACACTCCTTTTGGGAAAGGTTATGGATGGGAGTTTAGATCGTGTTTCATATCAAGTTTGAACTAAAACTCCAGATTCAAGAGACCACAGCAGAGCAGTGGAGTGAAAGAAGGATGCCCTCTAATGCAAAGATTTGTGCAAAAACCAAGGGTGAATTGAAAAGCCACGAGAGAATGTGGTGTTCGGTAGCTTCTGCTGCTGCAGAATCAGCAAAGTATTCAAAGAGTCAAAACCCTCTCAAGCCCTCTTTGCTGCCTCTTGCTGTCACTTTGCACCAAGAGCTCTGACCTGAGAGTAAGAAAGGCCCAAAGCAGCTTCACAGTGTCATAGCTGTGTCACCAGTTTTCCCCAGAAGATAAGCAGCTCTTCAGCCTAAGACATGCTGGGAAATGCTGTTTGAAAGCCATAAAATCGGCTTGTATCAGGAGATAACCCACATAAACTGGACAAAAACCAGGCTGCCCTCTGTGGATACTGGGAATCCATTCAACCACAACAGCTGCTGTGGCAGCAGAGGTTCAGTGCCTGGCTGAGGGCTGATCACTTATCCAAACTTTTCAATAAATGTGGAATACTAAACCAAAACCCCCATCCACTCGTTATCATTTAATTCTGATTTCCACATTTCTAGACCCACTACAGCCAGAACTGCCACATCATTTAACTTTTTATTCATTTTCTGCCTAAAACATAACTCAAAGCTTCTCACACTCAAAAGTATTTATTAGTGATGCCAGGCTGAAGAGCTAAAATATTTGATCTTGTGCAGAAAACTAAGCATGCTTATGGCTAGGGACTTCCAGGAGTTTGAGAGAGTTGCCACAATTTTCAATATTATCAGCATAACGATCAGGCAGCTTTTCTTTGCATGAGAGATGTTGCTACCCTTTTGAAAACAAGGCTGAGATCTACCATTCTTCCTTAGAATTTCAAACCAGATGTTTGGCTTGGTTCCTTTAATTAAATTAAATGTACAACATAACCAAGACTACTGTTTCAGTCTATCCAAAACAGCCTGTACCATCAGAAATAAAAGAGAGATAATATCTATTGTACAGTCACTGCAGCCTTCAGGGCAGCCCTCCCCCAGCTCCTCTAGATAAGAAGAGGTGAGGATCAAAACATTTAGCACTAAGTGCACCTCAGGAATAAAACTCCCAAAACAAAAGTTCTTTGACTTCAAAACTAGTCAAGAAATTTGCAGTTTGACCACCTCTGTAGCCTCAGGTTAAGAGCACTCTGACATACTGAGCTAGCACCAGGGGATCTCTGATTATTTTCTATCTCTACCTAAAGTTTGTCACAGAAGGAGCCTCCCCTAGGCAGACTAAGATTTGTGAAGCTGCCAAGTAGACTTAATATCTGAAATCTGAGCAATCTGGAAAAGGTCCCTGAAACCAAAGCAGAGAAACATGGGCATTCACTCTGGTGATTTTCAAGGCAGAGGAATCTCATGCTCCGAATTTCAGCTCTTCTTAACTTCTTAAGCAGCTCCAGATCACGTGTATTCAAAATGCTTTAGAAAGGTGAACTCTCAGAAAAAAGGTGCCATTAAGGATCAAGCCACTGCTTAATCTGCATTAACAATAGTACATCCTGAAATTCCAGTAGCTGGTCCTCATTTTGATGGAACTGAAAAATGTCAAAGTTTGCTTTGAACCGCATTTTAAAGGTCAGTGGAATACCTATGACTTCACCTATACATTAATCACCACAAATCATCATGTGTCATCTTAATTCTAACATCTTCAAGGAGTACGTTGCAAAACCACAACTCTAATTTATTCTTCAACTTTCTGAAGGGAGTTTCTGAGGAGATAAACACAACTTTAAAAGCTTTTCGATAAGGAGAGAAAGTTATTCTTTCCAATTGCTTGCAAAGAAATTATTATCCTCTGGGTACAACAGCTGCTAAGAAGGGACAGGAATTTGTTTTTCCTGTATACACCCACACCATCTACCCAGGGCACAGTGGAGCATTTCCATTAATTTCCCTGTAGGAGCTTTACTACTACCACTGACACTGAAGTCACAGAAAGAATTTTTAATAAATTTGATGCAGAAGTTTTAGAATTCAGGTGTATATTTTCATAGCTTGTTTAACCGAAGCAATGCAAAAGGTCAGAGAGCAATGGAAGAAATAATGTTGTGGAGGAAGGAGGAAGTAGGAGGAGTGGTTTTAATGAGAGATGGAAAGATCACTGCCAGAGTTTGTCATACTGACCAATTACATAATCAAAGGTGGGAAAACTGTCAAATAGGCCTTCATGAAAAATAAACAGTCTCTGGCCTAACAAATTTAATAAGCATTTAGAAAATGTAATCTTTACAGAGCCACCTCAGTGACATGTAAGTCAGCATCAGCTGTCCCCAGACTAATCCAAAAATGAAGCTGTGCTTTACCACACCACCACGTGAAAGCCCATAGTTTGTATTTCTGTTATGGTTAAGAGATAATGCTGTATTTTGCTCCTCATGTGATATGCCACTCACATTTAATTTCAGATCCAGCAACTAAATACGTCAGTGGCTTACAACGGTAGCAACTAAGGTCTTATATATGGTTCACTCTGTGGGTTCCTCCTTTTCCTTCAGAAACATTGCTTCCTCCACTGCAGCTGCTGCCAGGACCCAGCCTAAACCCTGCAGCCAGCAACACCACTTCCGTAACCAACAGAATAAAGAAACCCCAAACAAACAACCACCACCTCACTGAGAACACAGAAGAAATAAATAAATTAATTGTCCAGCTCAGAGTCTAACTCAAGCCATGCATTATTCCATGGCAGAAATAAAACACCTGAGCAGTCTGACAATACGTACTGCCAGGCTGGCCCAGATGCCAGATGGGAGAGGCAGAGAAAAGCAGTTTTTAGTACATGAGGCTTCTGCAATCAAGGGGAAAACTGGAGAAATCCAAAGGGTGGAAAGCCAAAAAAAAAAAAAAAACTGGCTCTGGTTAGTAGATACTAATGAAAACACCATCTATGTGGCTGCTCCCATTTACTAGTATCTCTTTAAAATGTACTGATGCAAGCTAGGACACATCAGTCCTGGTCTGGAGCAAGGGCAGGAAGGTCTCTGAGGCTCTTTACTGGCATTACACCTTTTGCTGTAGTCCCCATATGTCAAACTGGATGACATGAATGAAGAATCTCCTCTGTCCGTCCTTCTCCACACTCATCTCACTAACTTTTTCACCCACAATTACTTTGGCTGCAAGGCAGTGAGGTTGGATACAAGACTAAGTGAATAACTGCCACTGGTTAAAAAATAGCTTAAATTATAAATGCTAACAAGCAGCAGATAGCTGAGTTTGTGTGGGTGGGTAAATGTCCAAAACTGAAGTTCTGAACTCTCTGACAGAAGCCTGATACTTCAGCCTGGCTGCAACAAGTGCAGGCTGCTGTAGATTATCCAGACTCAACAAAAGTGACACATCCCAAATCCTTTTAAAGAAAGGGATGTGAGACAGAGCCATCAATTAGGATGCTGACAACACACTGTACTTCTTCACACACAGTATTTTGGATTGGAACAGTCAGGCATTTATGGTTTCAGAAAGGAGTCCAAAAGGAAGAGTTCCCACAGAGAAACCATGGTCTTGGAGAGAAGAGGGCCCAGAAATAGGAAGGTGAAGATGCCATCTGGAGGAAGATCCCAGAAGCGGTGGCAGATCCAGGAGATCAAGGAGCTGTGTGGAGATGAGTGTCTGGGGAGGCCCAGGGAAGTTGCCCAGTAGCACCAAGTACAGGTAGCTGGAAGCTGCACCACACCATGAAGCACCATGAGTTTCTGTCAGCCTTCCCTGATCTACAAAAACCCCCCCATGGGGAAGGGAAATTGAAATCCAGTGAATGTAACTCTCATGCATGGAGCATGTGAATGAGTGAGATAATCAAGGAGGGTAAAGGCTTGTTTAAAAGTCTGTCTCATACCGGACATACAGGTGATACCACAGGGCTGCTGGACATGATATCATCAGCACCCCCAGCACTAGAGAGAACTTAATCTAATTTTTCCTCTCCGAGGCTGCTTTGTCTTTCTTCAGGAGTCTCAGTATTCAAAAAACTTTCCTCCCATTTCAACTGATCACATGACATGCCACCTCCTGAAGTGGCACTAACCAGAGGAAGGTGGCACTGACCAGGGCATGAAACCACAGCTATGAGGTGAGCTGACATCACTGCTCCCTCCCCTAGAGATTTCCAGGACAGCAAATGAGGAGGGGAGAGGTGAACCTACAAAGGGAAGCATCAATGGAGTAAGAAACCAAAATCGTATGCATAACCTCCTCTTCTCTGGGATGAGGAGCAGGAAACAGCAGATCTCCGGGTGGAATTGTCTATTTTGCTAACAGTGTGGCTGAGGAACTTGAAACAGAAAATGCATCCCCTTTTTATCCTTCCCTCCCATTCCCCAGTGAATCTGCAGCCTGTAATGGCCATTGTCAGTATAATCCTGAGGAAAGGTGACATGTCAGATGAGTGTGTCACAGCTCCGAGAGGACAGTAACAGAAATGGGGACGGCTCTCAGGGCTGGAATGCCTGATCTCCAGCTCCAGTGCTAAGCCATATACTTGGAA
>NW_008236487.1:2643762-2678160 GCF_000691975.1 Corvus brachyrhynchos | reverse complement strand
GAAAGAGTGGACATGATCCAAAATCTCTCAGATGGGAGCAGTTCTCAGACTCCTACAATAAGCCCTCTGTCAGCTCAGCTGGAAAAAATATAGTAGACAAACACCAAAACTACCAATGCATCTGCAGTGAGTCATCTGGTTACTGGTCACTCTGGTATGACACAATTCACACGGTATCCATAAACTGCTTTTTGTCCTGTAACGTTGCAAGACACCAAACTTACAAAGAGAAAAACCTTCTGACTTCCATGAAAACCCTGCAAGGAGAAGGGCTGCAGGACTGGGCCTCAGTTTACTGGTTAGGACGCACAAGCCAGGCTGCACGGAGCACAAAGAGCTTGTGGAATCCCCCATTTCCCAGGGAAGGAGCTTCCCAAATCGCTCACACCTTGAAGGACTCCATTAGGCAATGAGTGAGAAGATCCTGTTTGCTGAATTAAAGTATCACTGCCCCCTTCCCAATCTCAGCATCTCAACATCCGTTCACAGTGCCCATCTACTGTCGGTTAGCCCTTGGCCACAGCTTGCACTCCACAGTTTGGCCAGCACTTGGGGCTCATGAGCCACAACTTGGCCTCCATCTGAGCCTCCCTAGGCTTGCTTTTCAACACAAATAAAAGCTTTATCCCCAAAATATAAGCGCATTACATTATCTGACATTCTAAACAAGCTTAGCTCCCGCGTATGCGCTATATTCTCTTTGCTTAAGTGAACAATAATGTTGAATAATGAGGAAGGGTGCACCTTGCTGGGAAGCAGGTCAGTACAAAACTCACTTCAAAGCATATTTCTTCATGAATGCAAGGTCACCTATTTAAAGAAAATAGCATTTGAATATTAAAAGATTATGATTTAGTGGGGCCTTAGGATTACAGGCAACATACTAAGCTGGCAAAACACAGTTTTATAGATCCATTATGGTTTTCTTCAGTGAAAAGCTATTTTTAAAACATTCTGGAGAAATAAGGTTAGATTTTAAATTTAGCACTGTTCTACAGCTCTGGCTGCTTATAAACTGACCTTAGGTATCATAACTAGTTATTTAAGTCCTCAGTCAAAAAGGAAAAATGAAATATGGTCTGAATTTCTTAATAATTCAGAACGTGTTTTTGATGTGGATGCCACAAGATCAGTAAGTTCATAGTTTTACAGGAGGCATCACCAATTGACCTGCTTGCAGGCAGTTTTACTTTAATGGAAACAAAAATCTCCTCTTGTTTTGTATGCTTGTTTCTCTAGGGAAGGTGTAACAGTCAGCAGGGAATTTAAATCCATCCAAATTCTTACCTAGAGCCAATTTTGGAGAACCAGAGTCAATTCTTGGGACATCAGCTATAAATAAACTGCTAAATAGAGCACAGTCATGGATTAAGTCAAGACAAAGATTCTGATTTCCTCCCACCCTGTGCAGGATGAACTCATTGCATCACAGAGTTGTCTGCAAGAGAGCTGGAATGGTCCAGAACAGAGTCAGGAAGAGAGGGAGTAAACAAGGAGTGTTGGAAATCAAAGGTTTGCAGCAAGAACTCTCTCTCTCTTCTTTAACAGCGTACACATCCCCATGTCCTGGGACTCTCATGCTGATGCTTAGGCAGAGAACACTGTGAAGAGGTTGTTTGTCTCTGCTTCACTTGATGCCTTAGGTTTTAACTTTCATATTTTCCAAATCCTGCACTGCCTGGTGTGTAACTCCGGAGTTCCTTGGAGCCTGTTCACTTCTGCTCTCTGTGCTGGGCAGACACAACAAAGCCTCTCCGGGCCTGCTCTCCGAGGACACCCAGACTGTCCGAGGCCCAAAATGTGTAAACCAAAAGCCTCAGAAAGGGGGGCAAGCTTGGGGAAATTACATCATTAACTGAAGCTTTAACTGGAGAATTAACCCTGATATGCAAATGAACCAAACCTATAAAAGAGTGAAGAACTCATGACTTGGGGTCCACCTTGGGGTCCATCTTGGCAGCAGCCTCTGGCTCCCCAGGGGTACCTTTGAAGGCCTTTCAAATAAATACCTACCTTATTCCCATATTCTTGTCTAGTCTCTGTTTTTAGGTGGCCTCTCAAGGCATCACACTGACAATTCCTGTGCTGGCAATAGTGTGAACAGCAATAACAATTTCTTTCAATATATGCCCAGGTTACACTACCACAAATTTCTAGGAGACAGAAATTTGCTTCTCAGCAGAATGCTGAATCAATATATTACATTGTCCAGGGCATTTACATCATGTAGGCTGAAGTATTAACAGAATGATAATTTTTGCACAGTGCCTTCAAGGGAAAAGCTGCAATTTGACCACTGTTACATAAAGGAATTGGCACTAGGACTTTAAGCCCTCTGCCATAGCAAGGAGGGAGAGAGCAGCCACAGCAGCCATCCTGCTGGATTAAACATCGTTCATACTGTGAGTTATATGTCATAAGACAGCATTTGAGTCATTTACAAGAAAATTTTAAAACCTCTAATGAGAGACTTAAAACCAAACCCCAACAAGAACAACAAAAGAACAACAAAAAGGCAAGCTCATTCCAGTTTTTTCTCTCCAATAACTGAATCAAGGCAAACTACTAACTCCTTGCATAATTCCATTTTATGGCCCGTGCACTTATTTGTACTCTTACATGAGGTGAGGAAGAAAGGAAGGATGTTTTCTGCAAAGCAGTCACCTAAAAGCTGTTAGCTTTGCACCGTCAGAGTGATAATGGCATTCTTCTGTCCATCTGCAGATGCAGGAGATGTTTTCCAGTTCTCCCTCAGTGATTTCTTTAACTCAGCAGCCCAAAACATTAAGGCTCACTCAAGCTTCCAACACAGTCAGTGGCAAGAATGCCACTGACTCTCCAGGGAATGACTGAACCCTTGGAAAGATACTTATTACAGGTGACAGAAATCCTAAATTCCGGCTACATGCAGTTCCTTCGATGCCATCATAAATTAAAGCACCTTTGGAAATGTCCAACTGCAATCAACCAAGAATCCATTAAACAAGGAAGGGATTCAGCTGCTGGGCAGGTGTAGAGAGCTCTGTTTGCAAGCAGAACCTCTGAACGAGAGGTAACAATGATGCTGATTTACCTGAACTGTGGCACTAATGCTCTTTGATGCCTCTGTTCTCTGAGTACATGAAAGATCTAGTCTTTCCCTGAAGGTGAAAATAGATGCTGTGGAGGCAATTATCTGTAAAACTTGTTGGGCCCCAAGTTCTTTCTCAATTTTTGTCCCAAACTGGACTGTTGCTGCCTCATGCATTATTTTCATGATTTCCTTAAAAACTGCTAAGATCTTACCTTTTGATTTTTCTTCATTTTTAGCCAAGTAAGACTAACTTAGCATCTGTTGTTCTAGGACACATAGGAAAACATGTCGCCTACGTAAGCTTGATAATTATCCAGAAAAATTTATTCTTCTCCTAAACTAAAAAAAATTCCTGAGTTTTAATCTAGATTCTGGTGATCACTGAATACTTGCAGCTAAACCTAGCAAGTCTGTAGTGTTTATTACAGCACCAGCTCCTGTTTATCACACTATTTTGTGTGAGACAGAATTCAAGAGCAGTTGCATGAAAATACCTTTTTCTTTAGCATTTCTTCCCCTCAAAATATTTAGGGTATATAGTAATTTTGGGAGAGAGCAAAACAAGGTGGGAGGTACGTAGGTTTTATATCTTTAAGTATTAAAATAAATAGGTAGACAGACAGACAGATAGATAGGAATCTAGGCAGAGAAGCAGAGTTTCTGCTGGGCCTTACAGGATGTGTTCATTTCCCATCAGACATCAGAGCATCACACAGGCACACTCCCCCTGAAAGGCTTCTCTGGGAAACAGACTGACCCAGATCCAGGCTCTCAGAAATCTTGCTTGATTTGTAAATGCAGTACTCAGTTTATAATAAAACAACACTTCCTATCTGTATGTTGGTATATTTCAGATTTCGCTGAAAACCAAGTAGTTTAATCTGTCCTCCCCTAACATATGCTGTCTGTGCTGTCCCCTCAGCTTTCAGATGGTAAGCCTTTTCCAAAAACATACCACTCTTTCTGGGATGTCTTTCTAAAACATAACCCAACCAGAAGCTACAAGCTGGATGCAGCGATTAGTGGCTGAATTCTTTGCCTTGGATTATGCAGAATATCTAATTAAATTATTATAATCGCCACTTTTGGCCCTAAAACAAAAATAATACAAAACAACGCAACATACAACATTTAATTCACCTTTTCCCCTTCCAAAGACCTCAGGACTAAATTCTTTTCTACAGAACAAAACCTAGCAGTATATGCTGTGGTTACAGCAACACATGCCAGTCAAGTGATCTTACTTGTTTCATCCCCTAGTGATTGCAGAGTATTTCTGGGAAGCAAAGGTTTTGGCTTACAAATCTGGACCCACAAATGTCGCTCTCACTATTCCATGAAGCTCTGTGCAGCATGTGGTGCTCAGAGTGTGAGGGACTTGATGCTGCAGACTGGATTTTCTGCTGTACCTCCACCTTGCCTTCTCCAGGGAGCCACGAGGCTTTGTCTGCTTTGAAAGCCTGCTGCTTTCAAGGCTAAGCTCAGTCGTGACACAGCCAGGTATTCTGGGAGGAGTGCAAGAATACGGAGGCTAAACTTTGGAAGGAAACACTTGTTGGGAGAAAGGGCAGCTCTTCCCTGACAGCCCTCCAGAAATGATGCATAAAAGGCTGCTACCTTCAGCTGCTCTCCTCACCATATTTTCTTGGTTTAGGTTCATTAAGTCTGCTCATAGACTCAGAAACTTGCTCTGCCTGGCATTATTTATCATCAGCAGCATCATTCTGGCAGAAGCTGTGCTACCTATGGACTAAAATGGAATATTGTGCCTTCATGCACTCTGTGTGCACGTTGCAGCTCAGCCATAAGCAGCAGGCCAAGCTTTACAGACCAAGCCAAAATTTAGCCCTCGTGTAATGCAACCTGATTTCTTGATTCCAATAGCCAGATTGGGACTGAGCAGAAATCAATTAAAATCCACTTTCTGGCCCAATGCTCCCTAAAGACAAAATCTCGCTGAGGCATTTGTCTCTTGATAAGACTGAAAAATGCAGCAAGCAATTGCAATGCTGGAATAAGACTAAACAAACCTCCAGTTCTCTCTGAGTCCAGCTCCTCACTTAGTCCAGATGCTGCAGTTACTAATGAATGCCAGTTTGATTTCACACTAATATCCCAGTTAATCTTCATGATTTCAGTTCCTGCAGACTCTCGTTACAAATCTCTGGTGAGCACACAGTGGCTGCAGAGACATAAGATTAATAACAGCGGAGGATAAAGACAGAGGTGGCCATTTATTCTAATTTGTCTTGCCACGTGCATAATAAAACACTTCTTGGCAAAAGTAAATGTTTTATATTTTTGCAGCTAACTTTTCCTTTGCTAAATCTTATGAGAAAAACCACCCCACAAGAGCACATTTATTACTAACATTTATGCCACAGGATGAATTTCCTTCCTTAAACTGGGTGCTGACTGAAGGAATTGCAGGGAAGGCTAGGAGTTGAAATGTTACTTTTCGTAGCACCTTTGGATCCAACACAACCATTTGATTGACAAACACAAACAATTCTTAGCTCACTTTGGTCCTTGGCACTGAGGAAAAAAAGAAGCTGTAAGGTTTATGCAGTCGGGAGAATAGATTTCCCTTACAGCTCTTTGTAAAGAAAAAGCTCTTCTTGCCATTCTTCCCCCAGTTTCCTATGCTAGGTTAACAGGCTTTCCCAAGTCATACAAAATTGATTGGAAACTGATGGAGTATACATTGCCTTTTACATGCAAAGGTGCTGTTGAACTCTGGGCCAGATCAAACCAAAGATGATCAACCCACAGTCTCAGGGAGGGCAGTGAAGACATTTTTCTTTGAATCACAGTGAGAGAGACCAAGGAACTTTCCTTTCTCTTGGAGAAAAAGAGCGATGCCCAATAGAGTATCCAAGACCAATGAAAAAATTAAGTGGGCAGCAGGAGAGAAAATAAAATTTAAAAAGGGAACTGCTAACCATTCCTTGTGTTAGCTAGTCACATGAAAAGAAAGAAAAAATTATAGCTTGGATATGAAGACCCTCAAGGTGTCTACAGATTAGCAGTAGCAGATCAAATTTTGCCCCTTTACATCAAGCAGAGCTTGTTTGCTCAGCTCGGACACACAGGATTAGTTCTGTGCCAGAACATGAAATGGTTAAGCTCTGTTTCATCTCAAGTTTCCTAGTTAATTTGAAGTACATACATTAGATTAAGTCTCTGCTTGCAGATCCTCTGGTTGGTTACAGATCTCTGGTGGCTGGATGGCCCCTATGGAATATGTTGATAATTTGTTTACTTGCCCCTTCCAAATAGTGTTAATATACTCAGACCAGCCTAACCCCAAGGCTCTGTATATAATCTCTGTTTACTGATGCAGTTGCCAACACAGCAACTAGAGAGAGAAGCCATCTGCTGCCAAGGAGTCTAAAAAGTTTAACTTTTCCCAAGGTCACTGATGAGAAAAAAGCACATCTCTCTGGTGCTGAACCTGTTGTTGTTAGCAAAGTCCTAGGAATGCCTGAAGCTAAGCAGATAATTCAGGACTGATCGATCCTTTTCCTCATCTCTTTCATGAAATCCAAGACTTGGCAAGAGGGACTTTGTTGTTCTTCCCCACAGCCTTTTCATTTTCACATGCTTCTCTGTTTCTTGGCTCTGGCTGGGACCAGGAGCAAGGGCAGGATGCTCTCATCTTTCCAGCCTGACTAGAAAAGGGAAATATTAGAAATCTAATGAAAAGCATGTCCTCTGGAGATTTCCAGCCCAGTTTGGCAGATGCAGCTGTAGTTTAGATAATCAGCAAGACTTCTGGGTGCTTGCTTGGTGGGAAATATTTGGTCGCTCTGCAACACTACTTAAAGCATGCATGGAATAAGGTTGTTGCTGTGGATTAATGGAATCTGTATTTTCAGCTCAGTTTTACGAGGTGTTAGTACTCAACATACTGATGTCCTCAAAACTCACCAGCATCACTTATTTTCTAAATGATCTGACCCCTGGAGAGGTGCACTCAAGTAAGTTTGTTTTGCTTAAGTAGCCCCACCATTGAGAGAGACTGCTCTTTAATTAACAATCACAAAAAGGCTTCTCATCAGCAGGCATTTTAGCCTGTGCCATCCAGCTTGTGCCTTGCCACAGCTTCCCACTTTCCTGTCCCTTTTCCTGCTGCCAGCTGGAGCAGCTTGGCTGGAGTGTGCATGACAGGCTGTCTCCAGACACTTCCCCTTGGTGGATGTGTCCAGGTCGGAGAGCTCAGTGTGGATTGCATAGTCCATGGCTGCATCGTACAGAGGGCTCCCAGTAAACCCAGTGCCAAATGCACTGGAGAATTTTGCCCTTATTTAGTGAAAAGATCTTGGACACATGATGAACTGATGAGCTCAACTGGGTGTATAGCAAATAGCCACAGGCATTTGCCAGGCTTTATTTAACACCCTTAGGCTTAGTTTGTTAAAGCTGAGCCAGTCTAAAGCCTTTGGCGTTGGGATCCTGTGCAAAATCAACTCTGAAAAGAGGAAATCCATACAAAATATCTCTGAACAGATACTGATGGGTACCATGTGATCCATGATTATTTAAATGGATTCTCTAACACATTCTTGCTTGACTTAATTATCTGTTCTTGTTATTCTGTTATGCTACAGTAGCCAGCCATATGGTAGCTCACACATTTTTGGAACGGGATTTTTTAATTACTATTATTTTCAATCCTTTTTTAATCTAGTACAGAACATACATTACATGATAAATTACCTATATATTGCCTTAATAAATTGACATTTAAATCTAGCCAACACAGAGTAATTTTCCTAATTAAATGTCAATATGTGCCCAAGAGTACAGCTCTTCAACATTGTAAATGTCACAAATTATCAAACAGGCAGAATGATCTACAACTCTATTTCTCCAGGTACCAAGCAAGTTCTGCTGTGCATCTCCCATGGCAAAACTGGGGAAAGAGAGGGGAGAGGCAGCAGGTGTTGTGTGACCCACCAGAGGAACAGCAGCCGCTCTGGGGCCCCATTCCTGCAGCACTCCACATACACACATTTCTCCTTCATTATTCCCTGCTGGAAAGTTGCCTTGCCAACTACAGCACGCAGTGAGGGGAGCCAGAACTTGAACAGGAGTATGTTGTTAGAGGATGCCACCTCTAGCTCAGCATAATCAGCCAGTGAGATGGCCCAGCACTAAAGTGGTCCCTAACTCTGACCACCAATCTTAATTCTGGTGGGTTTGAACGAATCCTTTGATAATGTTCTGAGTTGTTTTGACAGAGCAAGGTTGCTAACAAAGAAAAAAAACTTTGTCTGTCAGTTCTTCCCTCCCCTGAGAAAGGGAAAGGACTTTGCTAACAGGATTCTGACGCCTTGTAGATGGGAATCCATCAGAGACTGTGCAAGTAAAACCTGCTCTTTCTGTTACACACTTCATTGAAGCAATCCTAGTTCCTCATCTTATAAAGATGATCTGATCTGTGTCCCCTTGGGGCAATTCAGCTACATCTTTTCTCCAGCTTGGCTCTTTGTAACTCTTGGTTTTAAGCCCCTTGAATCCCCAGATGTTAAATCCCAGCATTTTAATGCCAGTTCAAGATGATGTATCAGCCCCACAGAAATGAATCAATAAAGATGCATTCTGTTGACAGCCCTAATCAAGTAAATTGATACAGTGACTTATTGCTTACCCTGTTGTGATATTGGACAGATTTTTCACTGCCATTACTGCTGAGTTTCTGCCAGTTTGGGTTTTTTTTCTTTCTTCAGCATACCTGTAAAATACTACCCATTGTCATTTTAATTAAATAGACCTGCATAAGAATAATTTCAAGAAATTGTAACTTCACGCTGTGACTGCAGGCAGTTTTCAAGCTGTCTACCTCTCCAGACTGATTCAGAGGAAAACCCAGAATCCGAAGTCATGCAGGAATCACAGACCTCTCTAGGAGAAATTTGCCCTTGAAGGATTCCCAAGGGCTGGGCTTGCAAACCCACTCTGCAGTGCCACCTCGTGACAGACAAGGGCTGCCCGGGCAAGTCTGGCTTCTCGGGCTCACATCAGGCACAACTGCGGCTGTGTAAAGCCGTGGAGGGATATTCACTGGGAACACTCAGGATAAAACTCTTTTTTTTTTTGCATATTTTGAAGAGATGGGCCTTAAAGCGCTGCAAGGAAAGGTTCCATTTCTCATTGCAGTATCATCTCAGGGCATTCAGAGTTATCCTGGCTCCTGTTTGCACATGGTTATCGGGTATTATTGATCAGCAAAAATGCACCTCGGGGAAGTCACATTTGACTGTGCCTGTCTCCCCAAAAGGCAGCTACTCCAGTATACAGCTCTTCAGAAGCTTTCCTCAGCTGTTGCCTGGTCCTGTAGAAACCGAGCCCTCCAGCCTCAGAGCTCTTCCAAAAGCACTTCAGCTGCCAGTTCTGTATCCATCATGAGTCCAAGACACATCAATACGTAGAAAACAGGTTTTCTTCTTCCCATGTCCCCTGCTGGTCTTTGCAGAGCACACAAAACACAGTGAGCTTTGCTCCAGGATAGTTTTGAGTCAGAAGATATTATCCCTCTTTCCCCATGCAAACAGTGAATTCTCCCTATCTTCTCGTTAAACTCTGTTCCTCTGCTCAACTTAGTTATTTGCTGGTCTAAAGGAGAGAATGAGCTTGACTTTTACCCAGTGTTTAGAGAACTCACTTGGTGCTTAGGAGGGTTGTGATGTAGTTTCACTAAATAATTAACCCAAAAATAGTGACAGCAGAAGTCTAAGGGAACCACCCACACAAGGCAGGATTTCAATCATTTTCGTCAGATCTAATGCAAGATAAAAAAGAGAAATTCACTTCTCTAGCCCTCATGTAGAAGCAATTTGTCTTCATTCTTTTAAATGAAGCTATTCAAATCCATCAAAGTTCCTAAAACTAAAGAACAAACCAATTCTCAAGCGGGGGAGAAAAGAGCACCTAATCTTCCCAAATATCCATTAACACAACAACCCCAACCAAATTTCTTGTGCTAAATAACTGGTGTTCCACTGTTAAAACTTACTCCTATTTTTGTAGGAAGCTAAAATGTCTACTTCTGATTTATGGGAAGCTGCACACCTAATTCTGGACTCCAAAGTCTGCTAGACAGCCCAGATGATTAAGCAGTGACCATCACAATGCCTCACCATTTTTGTGATATTTGTTCCCCAGCTATAGAGACGACCTAGTAATATTTTCTAACCACAGAGGAGTATAATGAAACTCACTTTCTTTCTCTAGCAACAAACAGACTTCATTGAAAGATACTGTTTAAAAGCAAGTCACTCTGCAATGTACAAAATGTAAATCAGATTTTATTAGGAATGATCTTTGGTGGGAAAAAAGTATATGAGAGAAATGCTTTAGTACTTATCTGGAATAAAACAGCAGCAAAATAATTAAGGTTTTGCCTTTGGAAGACCTTTCTTGGTAGAATCATGCTGCACAATGAGATTGAATATTAAATAAATTTTAGTACAAATATTCATGTCCTCATTAGGATTTCAGTGGTTCCAGGAAATAAAGCTATTATTGAGTAAATAGACTGAAATAGTTTAATAGCTTCTCTTTGCAAGAACAAAATTAATCTATCTCTTCCTTTGTCATAATTCTTTGAATAAATGTTAGCCATCTGTACTCAGGAGAGAGGGAGATTCATGAGTGTGATTAAAACACTCTTGAAATAAGTAAAAGAAGAACTGCAGGCCTGACACCACCACCAATTCTACTGAAAAACTTATACCACATCAAAGCTGTTTACTGCAACTCATCAATGCAAATTATTTCTGGCCCAGCCTGACAACCAAGTAGCCATCTACCTGGTTTTGGACAGGAAAAAAACAAACCCAGACCACTCCTTCCTTTATACCTACAAAACATCAAGGGGAATTACAAAAAAAAAAAATAAATTTTTCAGCATTTGATATTTTGGATGTAAGAGAGAATACCATTCAGCAATTCATTTAAATTAGAACAGTTCCTCTTAGCAGAAACATTTCATCTTTAGCAGGTGAAAACGTGAAAGCTGTGAGGCCTGCCTTGCAGGTTTTATGTTTAGTTACCTCGAACATAAACCATGACTCAGTCCCTAGATTTATGTCCACCTGTGGAGGTCCTGACATTTCTGGCATCTTAAGTTCAGCTCATCATGTAAGTGTGATAGTCTTAAGCAAGCAAAACCTCACAGTAGAGTGGAGCTGGATAAAGCAGCCACGATTTGTGGAGCTCACTGTACGTATGTCAGAACTACTGAGGGCAGCCAAAACCAGCTTGCTGAGCAGTACAACACAAACAACCTTTAAATATTCTTTGCTTACAATAAGTGGGCAAAGCTCTGCAAAATTTATCTGCCTTTTTATTGGTTTATAGTGAAAGAAAACTCAGCTCACACTCTGGACAAAGTTGATGATCTCAGAACTTTATAGGCACGTATAAACAAACAGAGCCATTAACCAGCTTCAGTTCAACTCAAACAGCCCAGAAAACTGATTCCAGCACCTTGTAGCCCTCCTCCACTGCTTCAGCTCAGTTCTGTGGAAATTCCCTTCACCTGTGGACTTGGAAGAAATTCCAGATTCCTACAGCTGAACCCCAAAGGGGACCACGTGCCTACCCCGGAATACAGAGCTATTCCATCCTTCATCTGAGCCTGTGGAGGCTCACCAGGGTCCCCCATTATGGACAAATGATCTCAAACAGATCTGCAGAGATCTCTGACAGAACTTCTGCCAACTGCTGTAACTAATGCCAACAAACTACCTTTTTTTTTTTTTTTTTTTAATATGCACTTCAGGAGTCCATGTTGGCTCCTAGCAAGTTTCCCAACACTTCCTTCTGCCATAAAACACAAAATATTTGAATTAGAAAATGGCATGGATTTCTGGAAGGTTTTGCGAACAACCTTTTGCAGAGGTTTAAAAAGAAGCTTCTATCTCTTGACAGTCTAAAAAAATCAGGAAAAGTCAGGAAAATTTAAGGACAGTTGCAGTTCTCTAAAGGCTTTCCCTTGTCCTTGACATCCTCACTGTCTCAGCTTGGTTTGGAAGCATGGTTTTCACCACAGAAGGCTTTTAAGTTTGGCTTTTTGCTCAGCTTCTCTCTTCGATGTTAATTTTATGATCAGATGTTTCCTTTTCCAACAGTCAGCGTTGTGTTTTCAACTCAGATTTATTCTCAGCACTTGATGAGATGCCACCAGAAAGACCTAATTCATCCTCTCTTTCTGCTGGTGTTTGTCATCATCAGAAGACTGCCTTCAAAACTTTAAAAATGCAATGCAGAAACAAGTCAGGCCATATCATGGTGCCATCATCTGTGGGAAAAATGTATTCTCCAATGATTCTGGAATTATTCTAGAAATTCAAAGCAGGTCTTTCTACTTTTATATTTTTCTGAGGAATCTTAATGTACGACATGATGCAGGAATAAAAAAAACTCCCAACTTAAGTCTGAATAGTAAGCAGGTAATTTATGATGCACTAGTATTTTTTTTCTTTTTTAATCAAATACTGCTGTCATTTTTTAGGCCTTCTGGATATTCTTGAGTTCCAGCTCTTTAAAAAAATTGCAGCTATGACATTCACATCAGTATGCCTTGGAGAAAACTCTGGTGCAGATGGGCTCGTGTCAAACATTAAGCTCCAGAGAATGTGGGATGTGGACCTGACCTTCTTGCAGCTAAGGTACATTTTACTCACTGGGTAAAACCTTCCAAGCCAATGTCCATCAGACTCAGAGTCAGTCAAATCCTCTTCCAAAACTCTTAGGAAGAAAAATAATCTGCCTATTGGTTTTGGCCAAGTGAAAGGACTTTTTCCACCCTTTCATTTCAGACAAGAAATTATTACAATGTGCACCATACTTCCATGTTCCTTGGTTAACTAATCCCTTTTAGAAACAATTCTTTTGTCTGTGTTCCCTAGTGTTTTCCATTTGAGAAATTTCCCATTATGTGCCTAGTTTTTATTTTTGTTACCTAATATTTAGCCTCAATAATTATTCCCTGTGCAGAAGATTTTTCTCCTTGGTGTATCAAAGTGTGTATGGGTTTTTCAAAGAAATGAGATACTGAAAGAGATACACTGCCAGGTGCACAGTGCTTGCAAATCACACACAATTTTGGATGGCACAAAAGTGCAGTATTTTTAGAAGGGACTAGCTGAGTGGGTTGATTTTAAAAAAAAAAGTGTCTGTGGTCTTTGGTCAGGCTTTCTGGTAACATGCAATGGTCTTTTTTACCTTGTGAAAGAGTGCTGCGCTGTACTTGGAGGGTCAGCAAATGCCATGAGGATGTTGCCCAGAGGACAGCATAAAACCCCTTCAAAAGAGTCCAGACACCTGGATGATGAAGGTCTAAGTCTTTAGAGGAATAAGAACCTCGAAATCCCAGAGGCTAATTCCTTAGGAGCAAGAGCAAGACCACAGAGATCCGACTTAGCTGACGAGGGAGCTCACAGAGCTCATATCCCAGCTAGTAGGAGTAGAGGGCACCTTCACCCACATCATAAACATTGAGTTTAGGATCCTCATTCCTGATTTTTATCTTGACTTGGAGCATTTGGCTACAGAAAGGAGCATCTTACCTTTTCAGGTATGCATCAAGTTCCTCCGGTGCCTTTTACCTTCAGACTGAGCCAATTTTCTCTCCTCCCACTTTCAAAACACCCCTCGAAAGCAGTTTCCCTAGGTGAGGGGAGCACAGGTGCAGGCTGCTGATCACACAGCTCCAGCTGCTGACACTTAACATGCAAAGCAATTCTCACAGTAACTGGTCCTGAGAAACTCCTTCCTGGCACAAAGATCCTCAGCCAAAGATGAGGGCCCTGCTGACCTGGTGCTAAGTGAGAGTTCTTGATAAGGAAGTTAAACAGAATAAATGTGCCTCCCCATGCACGGCAGCAAGAAGTGATGGATCAAATAACAGGCTCCACAAAATGTGTGGAAAGGAGCAGAGAATTTAAATGTGCCTGCACAAGGGGTTTTTTTGTAGAACCAGTGTGAAAGGGATTAAAATGCAAAAGGTCAAAGATAAGAAAAGATAACCATCTAGGCATTCTGTTAACTTATCACTTTGCTATTACTGAAAATTTTAGAGTTAATCCTATATAAAAGAAGTGGCAGTCTACATCAATCCTATTAATGATTCTTTTAATACTTTTATTTCAGACTATTTCTGAGAAGATTTCACAGGAAAAAAATGAAAGGCAATTGGGAAAAAAAATTACCTTCTTTTCAGGAGATAATAGTCTTGCTCACCCATACTGACAATCCAGACTTCCAGAAAACCATGAAATACTGTGGAAAATTGTCATCTTGTCATAATTTTAGCAAACAAAAGAGATGTGAATTCTCTTTGCAGTCTTTTCTTATCTTTGTTTTTTAACAAAGAAAGGAGAATTGGAAAAATGAGAAATGTTTTCATTAGATATCACCAAGTTTAAATTTCAATAATTGTTTTAGCCACACCTAAATCCAAAGATTTACAATTAGGAATCTCTCACAGGAAACACCTAAGGGACTTCCAGCCCAAGATTAAAACTGCCAAACTCAATGAAGTTGCTGAACCCCAAGCCTTCTGAAAAAAATTTAGTAGGGAGCAACAGAAGTACAGCAAGATATATTTATTAGCACCTTCAAGTAGGCCCATTCTGCTAGATACCTTCAAGGAAAATGGCAGAGAAAGGGTTTCCCCCACACTTACCAGAGAGAAGCCCTGATGCCCCGATTTCAGAAAAGATCTTTCTAAAAACACATTCTCTTTCTGCAATATCTGGTTTCAGCGCATTTCAAAACCAGAAGCCAAGTAAATGTAGCAGGTCTGTTTGGAGGCCTTACTTCTGCAGGTTTTGCATTCTTTCAATGCACTTGGACTCAGTTTTGATACACTGATGGCAT
The DNA here is from genome assembly GCF_000691975.1 of Corvus brachyrhynchos. Classification (NCBI taxonomy): domain Eukaryota; kingdom Metazoa; phylum Chordata; class Aves; order Passeriformes; family Corvidae; genus Corvus; species Corvus brachyrhynchos. Next base: position 2,663,198 of record NW_008236487.1, on the reverse strand, counting down.
GTGTATAATAAACATTATGTGTATCACAATACACATAATGTGTATCAGTTTTGATACACATTATTTTTAATGTTTTATTAAACATTAGGCTTTTGCATATAAGGTTTTCCACTTCATTTGCAAGGTCAGAAAGCACATTTGCACAAACTATTTACTTATGCCACAAGAAATCTGAAAGCCACCAACAATAAGAGGAAAAACACTGAGGAAGACAGAAAGGAAGGAAAGAACTTTATGGCCATTAGGAAAACCTAAACAATGGGAATAGTAGCAAGCCTATATTACCTAAAGATTGAAAATAGGGAACCGCAGGGATTCAAGGATATTCAAATCCTGGCTGGTTGAATGACACCAGCCCCAGGAGAGGTACAATTCCTTTGCACAAAAGCTGCCATTAAAACTCATCTTGTATTTTCCCATCTCCCACTCTTACAAATCCATTAATTCTTTCCTTTCTTCAAAATAATAATGATGACAAAAAAGACTTCCCAAGCACAGCCATGTGCAAAGTGTCATAATTTCCATCTAAAATAACCCTGGCTGATCAGCAAACCTGGAAGGTTCACCTCTGACTGGGAAACAGCAGAGGTACTTCCTGTGCAATCACTTTTATTTTCAGTCAGAATTCTGTGGGGTGGAGACTTCCAGCAGCGCTCTCCTGCCTGGGCTGTAAGAGATCAGCTGTCTCTGGCAGGAGATGCTCTTTTGCCAATGACCAAGATCACAATAACAGCACGGAGGAAGCACACAGCATTACTGGTGGCACAGGTTTCTGTGTCAGTGTCCCAGCTTTCCCTGTTCCCAGAAGTGTAAAATCCGCTGGGCTCTGCCTCCAGCCCTGCCATGCTTGTTCCTGCTGGCACAGGATTGGCTAATGTTTTGTTTCTCTTCACTTTCCCCGAAGTGAGACCTCAGTGTTTTCCCTGTTCATTTATCCTTCTGCCTATGCTGGGAACAGCTCTAGTACTGCTCTTGCTTTTCCCAGCGGGAATAGCCCCATACCAACAAATCCCTATGGGTTTTCATTTAAAGGCCTCTCACTGAAGAGCAGCCTTATGTTGCTCTAACACCTTTTCAAAAGTTTGGTGCTTCCAGAGAAGCTTCTGGCCCAACTCAAAATGCACACTTTTCCTTAGGAGGGTCTGTTTGAAGCACAGTTGACATTTCTGAGTGCAGACCCTCACTCCCTGTAAAGCAGTGCCAAAGTTAACACCAGACGAGGGGTACAGACAGCTGCAAACTGGTTGGTGGTAGTGAACAGAAAGTGAGAACAATTTCATTAGCCCATGGATTACAAGTCAAATTTGACATTTCAGAAAATACAGTGCCTTGCTACACCGCACTGGGTGCTGGCATCAGCACACACCTGGGAAGCCATGGAAATGGAGGAGGTAAAAGTGGGAGAAAGGGCGATTCTTTGGAGGTGGTTGTTGGTTTGTTTCATGGATTTCAAGAAAGGCAGGACTTATATTTACTCTTTCTTTTTTTCCAGTGGTCCAAAGAATCACTTAAAATACAGCATTAAATGCCCTATACAATTAGTATGTTTCCTTTTTAATTTTAGCCCAGACCCCTTGACAGCATCCTGTTTAAGCAGAGAAAGGATTTTGTTTTGAGACTTCTGAGCTCAGTGACATTTTTGAGGTCTGTGCTCCTTCTCAAGTTAAGCTCCAAAGAATGTCTAGGTTTTGGTGGTGAGATTGTGAAGTGTGAAGATATGAACAATCAGCTGAGGAGAAAAGGAAGAGAGGGAGGATTAGCTATAGGAATGACTCTGCAAACTGAGACCCTGCTACAATCCAAGGAATTGAAAATTGCCGTGGAAAAACAAGCTGTAGGAGATCTAAGAAACACCTTGGGAAAACTTTTGTTTATTGAAATGAAAACTGTTAAGGATAAGACGTAGAAACTCCTCTGCAGAGAAATTAAAAGTATACAAGCTTGCTCCGAGTTAGAAGAAAGTAAAATGCAGGAGCTGTGAGTTCCAGAGAAAATGGTAATTCTGTATTACTCTAGCTTCAAGCTGAGTCTCTTTTTTCCAGGGTACCAAGTCCTTGTGCTCTTAAAGCCTCAACCCCCCTGCATCTCTGCTCTCAGCTATTTTTCCCTGGTGCCCCAAATCTCTGCATTAACTGGTGAAATCAGGGAGGACAGACTAGCACCAGTTCAGCAGAGTACCACGGTAATTCCCTTGTTCCCTGTCCCTTTTAGACACAAAAATGCCATCATCATCCATGGAGGAATTTCAGATCTACTAACTACTAAGCCTATGTCCAGGTGTAATCAGAGGCCCACTGAAAGAGAACTGAATGAGTCACTAGGTAGGACACTACCACCTCCTCACAGTGGAATAAGCCAGAACTCAACATAAAATAAAGAATAATCCCAGTTTCCCCTCTCCTTCCCTATGAACTGACTGATATTGAAACTCAGTCTTGTTTCCTTTAATATGTATTTGGCCAAAAAGCCCCAAAACAGTCATTGTAGTTCTCTCTCCTGATCTCAATTAGGAAAGAGCTTGGAGTGTTTGCCCTGCTCCCTGCATCAGGGCTTTAAGAGCTTTTAGGAAAAGATCTGGAAGTGCATAAACATAACATAAACAAAATGCTCAAAGTCCTGAAGATGCTGACTTCTAAAAGAATAGCAACACAGCTGACTGGGGGTTATTTGCCTTGTCAGGAAAACTGTACGAAATTCACACCTTGCCTTGATACTGGTGGGGCTTCAGAGGCACACAGCAGCCAAGCATATAATGTGTTTCCTATGAGGAGCCAGAAACTTTCAAATCTATTCCAAAACTCACTTCTCCAAATTACAGAAAACAGTGCCAAGCGAGGAATCACTTTGGCTCCAAATGCTAAGCTTATTAACTGTGGCACTAAACAGCATATGAAATGTGTGCCATGAGATTTACCACACAGCTCTTCAGATCACGAGAGCTTCTGGGAAGAGAAGAAACCCTCTCTCAAAATTATTTCCTTTTACAGTTCAGCTCAGAAAAGCTGGCATTATCCTCAGTCTTAGAATACCAAAAAATCAATTCCAAAAAAATTTCTAAACACAAACTTCTGGGATTTATCACTGGATATAAAAATGATAGGCATTTTGTAAGGCTCTCCCAGAAAACAAAGACATTCTTGCTGAAGGAAAGACAGTAGCAGGATGGTCCAGACAAGTAGCTGTCTTGTTCCCCCTGTTGCAGACATCATTCCAAATTTAACCATAACAATTCTTTCCTGAGAAATAATCCTTGATAAATAATTATGACTGTAAGGAAAAAAATGTCACCTTACCACTCCATATATATCTCCAATAGGATAAACACAGTGTTAAAAAACAATGGGATGGGGCAAATTTTACAGGAATTTGAATGAAAAGGAAATAAGGCATTAAATAAATAAAAATGTTCATTTGCTTACATTTGGAGCTTCTTCCAAGCCAAGGAAGAGGGTGTAACCCCTAAACCCAAAGATAAACCGCGGTGAAACTTCAGAGACCTGAAATTTAGAAACTGTACCCAAAGACAGAGCCTGTTTCTGTTCAAGGAATAACACAAGACAGGGGTGATAAAGAGAGTAGCATCTTTTCACTTTGTTTGGCTTGCTTAGCTTATTTGGGCTTCTGGAAATTTACTCTACTAAGGTTTGGTACTTATTTACTTATTTACTGTTGGAAATGCAATTTACTTTGATGGGCAGAAGCCCTCCATACCACTTTGTGACTTCAAGCAGCCACATCCACCTAGAAAAGTTAAAATACAATCACTGTATTAAAAAAGACGAAAACAAACCAAAGCCAAAACAAAACCAAACAACCAAAAAACCAAACCAACAAAAATACCCTAACCAACCCAAACGAATAAACATCCAAAAAAATTCCTGGCTGCCACAACCAAGAATAAAGGGATATGGCATCACTAGTCTCCCATATGGCCATCGTGAACCCTGATCCTTCCCGCTCCACAGCAACGTGTGGACTTTCCCCAGAAGAGTAAACACCAGCAGATGAAGGCAAGGAGGCTTGCACCAGCCCTTACACACAGGGCACAGCTTACAGACCTCAGCAGCAGCCTGTCCAAAACCCTCCAGACCTTCCAAACCTTCTTTTCCCCAAATTTATTTTCAGCTCAAGAGTGTAATTTTTCTACTGATAGTTTTCCTGCAGGCTTAACATTAGTGTCCCATCAGGACCAAGCAGCAGAAAAGCCATCCCTCACTGCTCTGCTTGGATTTCAGATTCCCAGGAAGCTCAGTCCTCCCATTGCTGCCTCAGCTGGGGCAAAGACGTTGTTTCATCCTTTAACCTGTTTGCAACACGCCTTGAGATCTGGAAAGGAAATGAGAACGTCGGGAAGTTTTACAGGAGTTGGAAAAGAGAAAGGAGAAGAGGTCATAGAAAACAGAAAGAATCCAATGCACAGCCACAGTGAAATCAAAAAAAGAAATTAATCCAACCCACCAAACCGCTACATCCTTTTAAAAAAAAGTAGATTTTCCAAGTGCACACAAACTGAAGTAAATCAAGTACAAAGCTTGTGGTTTGGGGTATGAAATTTACTTCAGCCACTACAGCACTGAGTAAAAACAATCAGCATTGCCAGTAGCAAGATCCAATATGCACTTTAAATACAAAATTATGATGATCCTATTGGGCAGCCAAGAGAAGCTCTTGTCTGCTGTGCAGAATTTTGTGAAATTAATTTAATTTCCCTGCAACTCAAGAAAAAAGAAGTTGGAAGTTCAGGATATCTGCAGCTGGTCTTAATGCATGATTGGTACTTTTCTTTTAAAATGTTCCAATGCATGTGTGTATACCCAGGGCTGCAGAGCCCTCACGGGGTTAAATGCAGCAAGGATACAAGCAATGCCTCGTGAGACACCTTACTCATTTTTCATCTTAGCATCTGAGGGTATTCTGGGTTAGAAACGACCCCGTTATCAATCCACACTATCCTAAACTCCCCCCTATATCAAGTCATCACTGGATAACCCACTGAAGTCAATGGAAATAGTCTATTTGTTACATTTCAGTTTATGGCTTTGACTTTGGTAGACAACCATTCTTCTTGTGTCTTAAAGAAAATTGGCTCCAAAATCCACGCTTCCTTTTGAACTGGGTCTTTACATGCAGTTATTGATTTGCAATTATTATACTGTTTGGGGTTTTTCCTGTTGGAAATATGTTTCCAGTAGCAAGTAGGGGAATATCCACTTTAAGAAGTTCAGTTGTGGTCAGAAGATTGACACTGGAAATTTCTGGTCTGGGGGGAAGCGTCAATTCTGAGTTGCACAGGGTGAATCAAGTACTTATTTCTGATTCACTGCTGGGCCTTGGCCAGAACAGGAGAGGTATCTGACCCTGGGAATCATTATTAAGGCTGTTAGCAAAAGTCAGGCTGAATAACTCCTATTGCAGAGTGACACAAGAGGCAGAAGGAGCACCTCTGGCATTTCAAACACCGGATGTTTTGGGCTCCTAGGTGGTGTGCTACATATTCCTGCTTGCAAGTTAATGTAGATGCAAAAATACTGCTACCAAGGATTTTCTTGCTATTTTCTAAGCCCATGAGAGAATTTTCTCTCTCACAGAAGAGGTAGCAGAGTATGTAAACAACCAAACACCTGCAGCCTTGAAAAGTCTTGTTTATAGTACAGCAGGAAAATATTTTGACAATGGATGTTTTAGGATTTTAACCAGTCACCCCAAGGGGTGGCTGATCTTTGTCCAATTAGACTATGAAGAAAAGCCTATAAAAGAGTTTGTAAAATAATTAAATAAATCAATCTTGCTGCACCATTCCTGCCTGCTGGATCTTCTCTCCTCCTCCTCCCTATGGCTGTGGGACACGGTGATATACCCTAGGGCATAGGACTGAGGTAATAAGTTAAGACACTGATTTACACAAGTAAAGGAGAACAAATAGAGCCTCCTACAGCCATTTCCACAGGGATATTTTCTAACTATAATTCCGCTTGGCAGCCTAAGGCTGGCAGAAGTTTTAAGTGACACCTGTTCAGGGAGATTTCTCAGGCTATAGCTGCTTGTGACACTAATGAGGTTGTTCTTTGGAGAAGAAATCCAAATTGCTGGTTGTTCAGCATGAATTTATAAAAGTAAATGGGAAGGCTCCCTCTTTTATAAAGGGAAAACAGAAATTGAAATGATAGCTGCAGGTAACAACATTTTGATAAAGCTTCGAATATAAATCTGCTTTTTTTCCAGTCACAAAATGTTTGTAGCTGATTGACCTTGCAATGTAATAATTTTGTTCCACATAAAGCAAGATCAAATTCAAGTTGGTCTTTCTTCACCAATATTGTGACTCAATAATTAGGGTAGGGGACTGGAAGTCAGAGAATCTAGCTGTAAGTGTTGCCAGGTTTACAAATACACATATTTTGTTTTATCAATTACTACATTGAGACATTTATGCAAGATATGTTGCCTTTCCAGAAGGACTCAAAACTATAGGTGTGGCAGGGGCTGTGAATGCTAACAAATGTTTAGATAGATGTTTACTAGACACATAAAACAGTCCTGCATATTTCTACAGACCAGTTTTCATTATTTCAGTGTGATATTAAAAAATCCTGGTCTGTAGATTAGTGACAGCTTTGTTTCAACTGGTAAAAGAAAAAAAAAAGAACAACGAAATAGAACCAGGTTCAGAATAATTCCAGTCCAGGACAAGCCAGAATCAAGCCAGGGGTAAATTTTGTTTCAAACATGTACTTGAATCATAAACTCTAGCTTGACCTGCATTAGGATTTCAATGCACAAGTCTTGCTACTTCAAATTCTGCTTAAAGCCAAGTATGTTTCCAAAGCAGGCCTGCACTGGAGAATTAATCAGCCATCTCCAGACTACAAACCTGTTAACATTATGCAGATACCATCTCAAGACCCAGGTACTTGGATACTTGGTACCCTGCCTGGAATTGCAGACAACCATGCATTTATCTGGTATTTGCAGTTTGAATTCTGTCACCAGCTGAGAATGTCACAGCCTGGCCATCACAGCTGATACACTGCAGGTGGGCACCTTCACCGATGTCTGTGCTCCTTCCCAGATTCCAGGGCTAGTCACTGGTGTACTTGAAATGTCCTGATTACTCAGCTGATTTGATCTCTGACTCTTGTATAATTAAAATATTTTATGGAACAAGTTAAAAAGAAAAGAACAATTCAACAGAAGTCAGGTAAAAGTCATACATGTGGGGAGTCTAGCTAGCTAAGGTCAGAATATTTTAAAGAGGTCAGCATAACAATAACTTTTTTATAATGCTTTCAATCTACATTTAATATTTTTTTGTCATTGTTACAATTTAACAAGCTTATCCAAAGGTCAGTGAAGTCAGAGGGAGTCTTCCCGTTTATATCCACAGGCTTTGGATTCAGCCAACAGCTTGACAAGTACTCTGGGACAATTTTGGATGAAATCATTTGCATAAATGAAGGCTTAAGCATCTCTAATGAAGCAATATGGATTTCAAATTGCGAAGAGTCCTCAGACAAAGGATGAAGAAATCTGATTATACATCCATGGAGGTGGAGCCACTTTTGTATTTTCCAAAAAAATGCTGTCAGGAAATATAATAATTATATTGCTGAAGCAGCTTTACCTCAAATAGGAAACTGCATTCACAGGTTTGGAAAGAAAGAGAGAGGAGTTAAGTGACAGGTACCAGCACTGATGGGCTTTGCTCAGCTCACATTCTCAGATGAAGTTACACTTGTGCAAATATAATATCCAGTGGCTTCCAGTATGGTTGTGCTCCATTGCCAAAGGACAAAAATGGCCCATAAATCTAAAAATCATGATTTTTAGAAAAAATCATGATTCTTATGTCAGCTTTTAAAAATGGTTTGATGAGATTTGGTGAAGTTCTAAGACCCACAGAATTCAGTTGATCAACGACATCTACACTTTGCATTGTCACTTACAGTGACAAAGTGAACTTCCAAATAAAACAAAAGATTACTAGATAAAGAAATCATAGTGTCTATGAAATGCTTTTAAATGGGTTTCCTTTGTCATTCATCCTTTCCCACAACGTAGCGGATCAGATGATGAGAGGTTCTCGTGTTGGAGGGTGCCACAGAGAGATTTACTTTCAATGCTCTTTGTCAACAGGATCTGTCTCCTCAATGCTAAACCAAACATACTAATGTGCCTTTTCCCCACAGCAAACTTTAGAAAAAACTCTGAGTTTCAGGTTGAGTAGAGCTGAATTACATGGAGTGATCCTAGGTTACATTTACGTTAATGCTTTGGAAGTGGATTAGGAGATCAAAGCAGCCACTGTCAAAACCTATCCGTGTGCCCTTAGTGCATCTCAGGAGCTTTCCTTCAGAGCAGCTCTAGAGTGGGCTCTGAACCACATCTCTGAACCACCCTGTACGTGCAGTTCAAAGGATAATTATGTTCTAAACCTTTGTTTTCTTGGACACGAGGCCCTTAATGGATTAGTCTGGGAAGCGCCATTCAGCCTTTGTCGCCCACAGGGAATGCAGCAAACTGCTCAGCCCCTGACAATGTCATCTGCTTAAGGCCTCACAAACATATGCAGACCTCACTTCTGCTCCTGATTTTGCTCCTGTTCTATTTCTTTCCATCCCTACAAAAAAAACCAAACCAAACCAAAAAATCCCAAAAAACCCCCTACGAATAATAACAACAACAATAAAGAGTGCTTGAAAGCAGAACACTCAGTGTATGCACTGAGAATCCTACCAATATGACTAAAAACATATCTGAAAAACTAGTAAAGCTTTTATTCTAATTAAAAACTTCACTAGATTAAAAAAAAATAGCCTTTTAGGGCATACAAAATATATTCCATTGGTTATCTGCATATTTGGAAATGCTTCTTATACAGCCAAGAATTAAATGAAGTAATTCTCAGGTCTGGAGAAACTCAGATCACAGATCTGAGAGATCACATACAGTTCACTTTTACCTGATGACAAAAGGAATTATTTATCCCACAGAAATAGCCTCAAGATTTGATGACAAAAATAATTAGGTTGGGTAGTGACTTAATAATCCCAGTTACCACCACTTCCTCACTATCCTGAAAGTTCTAGGACAGAGAACTAAAGAACTTCTAGACCAATAAAGAAAAAGAATGACCTTTTCCTAGTTCTTTGGCTTGGCTTTCTTTTCCTCCAATGAAAGCAGAGGTAATTTAATTTGGCCTGCTTTTTCTGGAGAAGAACTTCCTAACACTTCTCACCTCCTCTTCCTCCTAAGAACTCCTCCCTCACTCTGGTCAACTGGAACAGCAAATCATTACCTAGTCCTTGCTCATTAGAACTTCCATCACACTTAAGTAGTTTCAAAGAAATGCGGGATGTACAGTGAAATTTGTTTACTCACATTTGGTGGAGATGTTATCGAGATTAAGGATTTTTGCTTCCCATCTATCTCAGCAATTTTATCCCTGGCTTACCAGCTGCTAATATTTGTAGTGAAAAGTTGTGTGGAAGGAACTGATCTTTCCAGCTGATGATCAGGTGGTAATTTGTCAAAACACCCACATGCTGAACAGAGGAGAAGATAGAGAGGGATATTCAGGTAGCATTTCCTGGCTAAAAAAAGTCTGCAATACATCAGTGCTGGGGAGTGAGGAAGAAAGAAATATTAAATGGCCAAAGGATGGAGACATCTTCAGTAATTCTATCTCCCTCAGAGATTATACAGAAAGACTGAATGCCTAGAACTGGCTCCCTCTCTCCAGCTGACTGCCTGAGCATTATACCCTCGAGCACATTTCAGTGCCTCCCTGCAGAGGCAGCCTCACTCGGATGATATTTGTATCATCACAGCTCCCCAGAGGTTCCTCCCCTTTTCACTCACTTCACCTTCTTCCACTGCACTTTCAACACTCTCCCCTTCCCACCTGCCCCTACGCTGAAGGGGCATTTCCTTGCACAACCACACACAACGGCCTTGGGTGAGGGCAAGAAACTTCCCCACTTTTTTCCTCCCACCAGGGATGAGGAACGATTTGCTCCCCTGCCAGGAGCTGCCAGTGAGCTGCTTCCACAGCCATTTCCTACAGGATGCTCCCAAGGGTGTGCAAAGGGGGCCCAGCCAGGCCAGCCCCCCACCTGGTGTGCTCAGAGGCAGAGCTGGGTCACCCCACTGCCCCATGAGTGCTGAGACACAAGTGAAATTGAGTGTGGAAAACAGATCCCAATAAACCCCAGCAATTCTCTGGGAGACACTCCAGGGAATTTACAGACAATGTATGGCAACAAATCTTGTTTTCTTGCTAAGAGCAAAGCTTAGCTATTCCTTCCCAGCATTCTGTCCCCTAAAGCATAACCATGCGTGGCTACAGACACTGATGCAGGCTAATCCAAAGCAGTGTGGAAAAACAAGGGAATAAATAAAAGGATAAGAGCAGTGATTTTTGACTGCTTTCTTTTAACATCTGTTTTGCAGATTCTTTTTCTTGTCAGTGCTTTTAAACTTTGTTACCTATGAAGAGGGTTTTATATAGGTGAACTCAAATTCAGTAGGAGAGCAGAAGGGAACACTGGACTGAGGAACTGGGTATTACCAGATAGAGTTCAATAAATCAGGTCATCATCATTTTATAAAAGCCGTTCTTACCCTCAATATTTGGAATTTAGATCTGTTTGCTTCGATTATTGGAAATTGGCCTCTGACCAAATACCTTTTAGAAGCAATTTTTTCTTTTTTTCCTCTACATAAGCAGCAAGATCTGGAGGTATAATGAAGGTCAGCCCCAGGTAACGCAAAGGGCAGTCACCTGTTGGGGTCAGCAGCATGGACATGGCTCTGGTGCCCACTTTGTCTCTTGCAGAAGGCAAGCTTGCTCTGGCTGCCCTTGATGCAGAAGCTGGAGCAGGGAAGCTGCTGGCTATTCCCAGGAGGGGTAGCTCCACCAAACAGCACCTGCTGCCTGCACCATTCCTGTGTTAGCAAAAGGGCAGGAAGGACAATTCTCCTGTGCTTTGTCTCTTCCTGGGATGGGAGCAGCCACACTTGAAGCACTGATGATGGTGACTGACAAAAACACGGCATTACCTGACACCAGAGGAAGGGAAATACACAAGAGAGGGAATAAAAGTTGTATTTTAGCTGGACAATACAGAAAATTGTCCAAAAGAATTTCATCTCATGTGGCATGCCTTCCTAATAAAAGCAGTGTAAGTTCAGACAGTCTGTCTGCAATCACTGATCATCTGACACGTTTTTTGAAACTTAAATCTATGTTATTATTCATATTCTCCTCGAGTAGCAAGAAATTCCTGCAGGTATCTCAGAGCACAAGAATCCAACCACAGAAGGGACAGAAGTGTTTCAGGGCCATGGTTTCAAGCAACAAATCTACCCAACAAAAATATAATGCTGAACATTGATAGCTCTGCACTGAAGAGGTTTCAGTTCTTCCGGGCTGTGAGTAAAGCACTCATTCCTTTTATATTAAGCAAGACTCTTTCTGTTTCCAATGAAAACCAATTGTTACCATAGTTGTATAACACAAGCAGAGAATGCAGTTAGCCTTGCCTTCCTCCATTTACAAACAATCTGTTATGCTCAGCCCTGCTCCTAGCCAAGGACATTAACACACCTTGGGGCAACAAATAAGGAAAGTTAATCAGCGAGTGTAACATTTGTATCTGCTTTACATGAAAAGGAAAAGTCAAGGCAGAGACACACAGCAACTCTGCAGCTGCCATCCAGCCATCAGATTTTCCAAGGAAGGCAGCATGATCCATTCCTGTCCTTAGCCTCAAATTTTGCCCAGAATCCCACCCTCTGCCCGGGTGTCCAGACCAGAGGTTGGAGCACAAGTGAGGATGAGGGAGTTGCACTGGCAGAGAATGCAGCTCAGGCCAGGGAGAAGCACAGAGAGGAAGGGGAGAGCTCCATGGGCTGTTCCAGGTGATTGATGTGTTGTAAACAAAGTTTATAGAAATCCTAACTCTGGGTAGACACACAGGTGCAAAGAGCAGGCAAACGGGGAGATATCTTTCATGACTCATTTTCTGTCTGCAGTACTGGCAAAGCCCTATTGTGTTTTCAAAGATGCAAAGTGCCCTCATGGATATGAGGGAGTGTATTCAGGGAAAAATCCACAGATAAAAGATGACTTGTTTTTCAAGTCTTAAAGATATCGGAATGTCGAGATTTAACTTCTTTTTTTATGCTGGGAAATTTAGTAGGAAGGCAAGGAATTGAAGACAGGGACCATATCTTACCTAGCTGTTGAAAGAAGTGAAACGTTTTTTTGAATATATTCTCTCCTTTTTATCCCAATGCAAGGGTCACACTGACAATTCTGTGCTTGAAAAATCTCTTTCATTCTCAACCCCTCATCTGATAGTCAAATTCTAAAGCAAGACCAGGCAAAGATTTAAAGAAATCCAAACTATATAATGTTTTTTTTAAGGATCAGAATACCTAATTATTTTTCTATTACAATGCAGATAAAACTGTTGAAAGGAGCAAAGGAAGGAATGAGAGAAGAGGAAGAGGCAAAATGAGCATAAGCACATTCCCCCTACCATTTGGAAAGCTGACTCTGCCCTGAGAAGTCAGGATACTGCACATGAATGCCAGAAGATTGTTGGGATTAGACTTTATCACAACACTTCCAGAAAGAGCCCCTCAAAGCGAGCATCTGCTTACAGATTGCAAAGCAGTGGTGGGTCAAGATGCTACAGCAGATCATAGCAGTCACCTGGACTGAGGTGTTCAAGCGAGAAGCCAAGCAAACTGCAGCCTCCAATTGCTCCACACCATGTTCCTGAGACTTAACCCAATGTTCTTGCTAAAGTTTGAATCCCTGTGTCGCCTTTGCTTGCAACTCAATCGCCGTACTTCATTCTCATTAACAAGCAGCTGCCTCTCAATGTTTTCTCTATATTTTGGTGGCTAGTTTGTTTTGAATGTTCTCTCCAATCCGAGTATTTCAGGGAAAAGTGTGTTTCTGCAAGTCTCTGTGGAGAGGTCCTCAAAGTCAAAAGCTCTCGTGTCACAGCACCGTTGGAGAAGCTCCTCTACTGAATGTTCCAGTTCCATTCTGCTTTGTGACACTGTATCACAGGTTTGGCCTTAACAGACAACAAACATCTTGAAATCATTCAAATTCCCACAAAACATGCAGCTGCCAAGCAGTCTGTTCCGAGGCCACAGCAGCACCAACAAGCAGTGGGTAACTGGAATTATTTCCCCAAAATGTTAACACAGTGCAGCAACACCACTGCTGGCTGACACCCCGAGGTTCAGATCATTATCTCCCTCATCAAAGCCTGTGTTTCATCTGAAGGTAACAACAAGCTTCAGTTTTACATTCTGCTTAAAGATAGATTCGGGGCAGATAGTGCCGAAAAACAAGATTAGGAAGCAGAAGGTCAAAGAGCAGAGTAAACAATAGCATCCTACACCATACAAAGCAAACAGCAGCACAGGAATACTAGAGCAACATTCTGTGCTTATTATCACAGCATCTGCAAAAAGCAAACCCTGGCCTGGTGTAAACCAGGCTGCCAGAGAGGTTGAACACGGAGATCCAGCAGAACTGAAGTACAAAAGATAAAGGTGATGGTTCAGATAAGACAATGAACAAATCAACCTCTGTTCAGAATTTCTCTGTTTAGAGCAATTAAGATAAATTGTGAGGATAACAGAGTAAAGTGACCCAAGGAGTACCTTGCCCAGCAGTGTAATTTTTTTCTCACATTCGCTCCCTGTCCCCAGAGCATACCAGCAATTTCTTCTCTAAAAGTTTGGAGTTTTCATTGCAGCTGCAGAAATGAGGAGGCTAAAAATTTCACACCCTTTTCAGAAAAAAGAACAATTTTCTTTGTATTTCTCTTTTAGGAAAAATACAAGCCTCCCCACACACATTGTAAATTGCAAGTGTACTAAATAAAGAATCTGTTCAAATGGTTCTTGTTATGAAAGCCAAATATAACAACCCCCTTCATTATAAATTTTACATGCTGAAAGCCTCTGTAGCTAGAGGAGCTAAAATGCATTGTAAACCATTGAGACAACAAGAAAGGAGTCACAATATTTTGTATAAAATGCCACTTGGAAACAACTTTCCCCATCTTATATAAGTAATCTACCAGGAAGGCAAAAAATGTCAGAAAATGGGAATTTAAAAATAAAAAAAAGAAAGAAAAAAAGGAAAAAACCATGGAAGTACTAATAAACAGCATGCTATCAAGATGAGTGAATGGATTAGCAGCAGTAATCCTAAAGACTGGGAAAAGAAATTTATTTCTTTTTCTTCACAAACTCCTCTCCTGACATTTCACTTGTCCATCTGACAAACTGATTTGCAGCATTCCCTCATTCATCTGGAGTCTGCTGAAGTCCACTGTGTGGCCTATATACAGAGTAATGCTCACAAAGAGCAGACACCAAAGGAGTGGTGCTGAGCAATTTCCCAGATAAATGGCTTTTCATGACTTCCAGGCTACAGTAACCTGTCACAACTCAGGCTCCTCTGAGTAACGACCTTGAGCAATCTGAAGTTGCCGTAGCAAGGCAGGAACACAGAGATTGGATACTAGGAAAAACTTCTTCACAGAAAAGGTTCTCAAACACTGCAACAGGCTGCCCAGGAAAGTCGTTGATTCACCATCCCTGGAGGTATTTAAAAGATGTGTAGATGTGGCATCTGGGGACATGGCTAGTGGTGGGCTGGACAGTAAAAGCTGGACTCAATGATCTAAAATGGTCTTTTCAGCCTAAACGATTCCGTGACTCTATGAAAATAGAAACAGCAGATTGCAAAGCGAAAGGCAAGATGAGAAATGCATTGCTCAGAGTTTAGCTAGAATAACTTCAATATCGTTTTTTGAGAGCAAAGGTAGCTAGCATCCCCATGGAATAAAATGAGGTGATGGGTGTGAGGAAGAAAGAAAATTGATATGGCAATTTCACCCTCAGGAGAATAAAGGCTGGTTGTAAAGATAAGTAAATGTATCTCCTGTGAACAGCATGGGTTTTAATGTGCTATAAACCACTCAATAGATACATATTCCTGGAATCTAGTAGCAACATGAATTGTAGCATCATTAATTGTAGCTTTTAAGCTCATCTTTGGTATTTTTGCAGCAAGGGACCAACAGAGGTCTGACTAGGACCAGAGTGGTTGCCTTGTACAGAACATTTCCTCACTGTCATTACAATTTTGCCCTTTACAGAGTGCCAGTGAGAGCTCATCCTGCTGCAGAATGGTTGCTTAGTGCCACACCTGCAAGAACACTTTGGGTACATCCCTGGAAGGGCAGATGCAGAGTGTGGGAATGCCAAAAGTGCTTCTCTCTGGGGTGTTTGCTGTTGTAGAGTAGCAGAGATGGACAGACAAGTTCTGTGTGGTTTTTCTCTGGCATGTTTTAGGTGTGTTACGAAGGCTGCTTTGCTTGTACTCAAGTTAATGCAAAGAGGGATTTGTAGGAAGCCCAGCGCAAATGATTCTGGGCAGGTTTCTTTCAATACACACCCTTCTCTAGTGCAGACGTGAATGCTTAATGGATTTCCATGCAAGGACCAGAGAAAAATGGTATTTAAGGAGTGTAAGACTACACGAACTTCGTTCATACTGAAGTAGTTCTTCCTAAAGTTCAAGCCATTCTCTCAAAAGTGTGCTTCTTCCTCTGGAATGCATTCCTTATGGGGAAAAATCACCTTCAGATTACTGAAGTTTGATTACTTTCCTGCAGATGCAGGAGTATCTGAGCCTCAGCTGTGACTTGGTACCTCTCATTATGGCTGATGAATTTAATAGCAGCAGCTGCATCAGCTGCAAACCTTCTTTACAGGTAGTTATACTTTTATATTGTTGACTGTATAGAGGAAAGGGACACGAACACAGAATCAGCTTTCTATCACAGATTCAGCAGCCTGTTTCTACAGCAATACTATTTTCCTATGATGTTAGATACACCACAAGCTTAGATATGTGTGGGCTTGGTCATACAGCTGTTAAGAAATGTCCCTCCATGCTAGCCCATGGCAAAACTGATAGTGAGGCACAGCTACTTACTACATTGTAGGAAGACTCAATTCTATTTTTTTTTTTTAAAGTTGTTACAAGTGAAGATGAAGTGGATAAGACCAGCAATAGCTTCAACCCAGTAATCTGAGTGCTGTACTTCAGGCAATTTATGTCAGCAGGGCAATTTGTGTCAGCAGGGCCCAGGGTGTTCACATGGGGACAAATGGAACCAGACATATAGAAAAGTACAGCTGCCAAGACAAGTGCTCATGCAGTCCAGCCTTAACACTGTGACTTTTCTTCTTACTCTTGACAGAAATCCCCATTCTTCAGCCCAGAGACAAGATTAGAGATGCTCCTTCCTTCTTTAGTCTGAGGAAGAGGTTCCAGGGCATTGCAGCAAATGAATCCTGCACTTGTACCTCCAGTTTCAGAAGGGATTTAAAATCAAAGTGCCAGTGAGAGACACATCATGCAAAGGCAGAGAGAAGGGATTTAAATAGAACCTGCTAGATTTTAGAGCACTGATTAGTTCAGTAACACGCAAGTCTAAACCTTGCATTCACTCCTGCAGAGTTCCAGGGGAAAATAGCCTAAGTATTTTCAAGAAACTGTTGTTCAGGAGTTTAATGCTATTGGTTTCTCATCTCAAAAGGCTCACTGGCACAGACATCATGCTGAGCTTCAAGCCTTGGTGTCCAAGTAGAAACAGCTACCAAAAGACAGATTTGAATCCTTTGAGTATAGAATCATTGTCAATAGTAGCATTCAATCTCAAAATATATTATTAACAACTGAGCTAGGAGTAGTTTTTGTTCCATAATTAAAGTGCATGAAGTGTTACACCCAACTGCGTCTTATGGAAACCATGACAGAGCTAGACTTGATTATTTGTGCAACTGCTCCAGCAATCACTACTCTGTATTTTAAATTTAAATAGCAAGTCAGAAGTAATATTTGACTAACACTACCACTCACTTGTGTTACATGAACACCTTCAGGAGCCATCTGTGACTGTAGCTTCACTTACAACATCACTATCTCTGAGAGTTCTGTTTGGCACCAGAACCAGTCGGAACTGGAGTTTAATAGATCTGGCCTGAGAGGACAAAGCAAGACTTGAGCTTGGTCTGTAAGGAACTAACTTCAGGATTCTTTTCCTTGCTCTTTGCAGCTGCATGGTTTGCACACAGCTACCAGAAGGAATGAGTTAGTCTGTAACTGCAAACTATGTGTCACCTGTGCCAGCAGCTCAGCATCTTCCAGGACCTGATCACCTCCTCTTGACTTCCCGTTAGGGTACTGCCAAGGAAGTCTTAATAGAAATAAGCAAAGGAGGGGCCAAGGATGTCTCCCTCATGGATTCTAATTAAATAGGACTTGAATTCTGCATACTAGACCAAGGCGCCTCAAACAATGAGACACTAGCTGCTAAGAAATGGGAAGTAATTCTGCTTCTAACTCTAGATTAGTTTACTTCCAAGCTGCTCTCCTACAATTGGATGCCATCTCTCAGCTGGCAATAGTTACACAGAAACTGAATCTCAGCTGGCAAGACCAAGACCTCTTCAAGCAGAGGTTGAACAGGGTTCAGTGAAGGTGTGGATCCTATTAGTAAAGTATCTGTGTTTGCAAATTTAGAAACTATGCTCCAATGGAAAGGAAGTGCTCTTATGCAGATATTAAGAGTCCAAGCTATCATTTGGAGATAGAAGAACTTACCTGATACACAGAAAATTATGTGGCAGCAGTGTCCACAATCACGTTGTTGATATCTGCCAGTTAGTAGTTTCAATTCCTGTTTCCCCCATGCTCCTAATCACAATAGAAACATCAAATTTTAATTGCTGCAATGAGAGACATATGCTACTTTTGCCTTTTAGGACACTTTCAATTTCTGGCATCTTTGATTCAACTCATCTTAGGTATCTTCCACTTTCTGATTGCCCACTTTGAAACTGTGAGGTGAGGTGTCAATACACAAGACCTAAATTAGCCTCTATTGCTTGGTTCTATTACAAAGCTGCTTTTCATTTCTTTCCATATTTGTGGGCTCCCAAAGTGATGCTCAGCATAGTAAGTTGATAGGCTCTACTGTTTTGATCAACATCCCATTGCACATCATAGAACAGTTGCAAAAAAAATAAAATAAGTTTCCTTATTTCCTAAATAATAAGTTTCAGGAGAGAGGGGAGCCTTTTTCTCACTCACAGGTGCAAGCCCTTTTAAAATTTTGACCACCAAACTCACTCATTATGCAGGAAACTAGGAATTCAGAACTAGGGTAAAAATGCCCTGAAAAAGAGCTTGCTGCTCCAGCTGGGACATCTGAAGAATAAGACACACTCTGCAAGGTTCTATTCTCTCTCTCTAGGCTAGGAAACTAGAAAACACACAGAAGTACACTGACAAATCCAAAGGAACTGAGGTACACGAACTCTTCTGCTCTTGCTCTTGTGCACCAGATCCTTCATCTCAGATGGCAGAGTTGAGGTAAAGGAGCAGAAAAACCGGTTGTCATTCTTTGGTTCAGAGAGAGAGGTCAAACATGAAGGGAAAAGTGATTTGTACAGCATTATCTGCCTGTTGTTATCCAAATATTTCACTGAAGACAGATTTAGAGCACATACCCAGGATCACATCAGGCTTGTGAAGGTAATTGCCTCTCACAGTCAAGCCTGTTCCCCTCACACTCGTTTCTACTGCCTTGAACACAAAGCAACCACCCTTCTTTGCTACCTCCTGCCCATCAATACTGCAACAAATCAGATAATAATATTCATTAGGACATCCCCCTGTAACACCAAAGACTTTACAGAACCAGCCCACCTTGTGGTTGCAAGAAACAGATGGACAAAGAATTTGAATTTAAGGGATGTCAGTGTTACCTATGATGGTAGACAGGTAAGCCAAAAGCTACCATGTGATATACTGGTCTAAATTTTCACCTTTTTTTTACTAGAAAACAGCTACAAGGGGTTTTTTTTGTTTATCTGGCATTTCTCCCTTTCTACCCATGGCTATTTGTCCTGTTCCTGACTCTACAATCCCCCTCATGCTGTCAGTGACAAATTTGGTGGTCTTCCCACTAAGCTTTCTGTCTTATATCTGACACGGTCTTCCCCAGAATCTATCATTTTATGGCATGGAAAAAGCAGTGAGGTCCCAGAACAGCACACTTAGCCTATGGATTTTAAAGAGTATCTCATCTTGCCACACAAAGGGAATTTTTTCTCCCCCAAGGGTCCTCAGAGACCAGACCACCAACACTAAGACCAAAGCCAGCCCGTACACAAGCCCACAAGTATCACAGTCACTACCGGAAAACACAGTTTGAGACAACTTTTCCATTTACAGTGCTTGACTTGCATTCATTGCTGTCAACATGAGAGGAAGGAAATTACCTTATCAGGCCTTTGTTGAAGAACTGGCAGATTCTCCTGCC
>NW_008236487.1:2620692-2643746 GCF_000691975.1 Corvus brachyrhynchos | reverse complement strand
TGCCTGGTGAACAAAAGCTGAACTGTGCTGCATCTCCTCAGTAACCACAGCAAAGAAATATGCTCAGAAAGGGGGGGACAATCTACTAACATGGGAATCATGTTCAGTTTGTGTCTACATTGTCGACACATTTTAATGCTAAGCAAGTCACAGCTGGGCCAGAGCAACTATAAATCTGTGTCCTGGTGCTGTACAGTGCCATTCTCCTGACTTTCCATCTTTCTTCTTGGAGTTTAATATCTGTTCAGGAGAACTTCCACAGAGGATTAGAACCAATCTCTGCGTCTCAGCTGGACATTTTCACCCAGCTTCCAAGCAAGCTTCCTAATCCAAGACATAATCAGGCCTCAGCCCTTCTCCTCCAGCTCCAGCTCTTGATATGGAAAGCCTCAGCCACATCTGCCAAAACAGCTTCCTTACCTGAGACAGACTGCTGCTGACCCCACTCTTGACACCGCAAATCTGAGGAGGGGTCCATCAGACCCACACTATAAACATTGCTTACTGAAGGTTGTATGTTCTGTACTTTACCCAGTGTAACAAAACCAAGGACAGCCAACAACGACCAAGCCAACAGCACAGACTTGGGTGCAAAGCACTGTTTTTGTGCTCAGTGGTTTCTTAGGACAGCTGACATACTCCATGGCCTGTGAGACTAGAAAATCAAGAGCTCCTTATGGAATTATGGTAAGACAGGTTTGAAATGTTCATCTGACCACCCACAATAAGAAAAATACAGCAGTGCTTTCCTGTGTAGAGAAGGACACGTCAGCAAATGAGTCCTGAGCAGTCTGTACCCGTGGTAGGAGGCATGCGAGCAACAGCACTTCCCTGATGCATCTGTCCCCCATTTTCAGATTAAGGCCTGTGCATTTCTTTTCCAGTGTAGTTCTTCTGAAAAAAGAAACTGAAATTGCAAACTGCAGCCCTTTCTGGAGGTGCTTGGAATCACCCAGTCAGGGCACAACCCACGCAACTTCTTTTCAGCCTATTCACACTTTGAGAAGTTATTTCTAATGAAGCAAAATCAGTTTTATAACTTTTAGCTCGCAGTACTTTCCTCCAAGTGGTGGGCTCTTACATCCTCTTTTATTTTCACTTCTGCCACTGAAACATCTTTTCACAAGTTCAAGATAAATAAAGAAGCCAAGACACACACAGAAGATGACATTTTACAAAAAACACCCACACTCATGTTCAGCTAAAAGCCAAGCTCTATCCCCAGCTAAAAGGAAATAAATTTAGAAAAGACCAGTTCCCCAAAGTTCCCATTGTTCTAGTTGCAGCTTTTCAGCGCCACAACTACATCAGATAGTCCCATACCAATACTACACAGGCCACTGAACCAAAGCTTTGTAAAAACACAGCTTAGAAACACAAACTAGTCTTACAGCTTAAATGAAACTAACTCCAAACTCTTGATGCATCAGTCAGACGGTTTGGTTTTGTTTCTGACTGCTAGTTCAGTTCACATGCCTTTCCCAATGACTGACATTAGACTGACAGCTCATCAAGGCAATAAAAACGAAGTCACCACTTGTTCTAAGCAAAAAGACAAAGTAATTGGGATCTCTTTGTAGACTTCATGGCTTAGAGATAAGCATTTCACTGCATCTGATTCTAATTAATACCTCCGATTCTTCAATTAGCAGCAACATGTCAATCCAGTGACTTCACTTGGAAATCAACATTTTGATAGCTAACAATTGTGTAAGAAGGACTTTAAATCCAGGTGGTTACCCTTGATCTTTCATTAGGGTAGTTGAAAGAGGGGTAGGGAAGACAGGGAAAAAAACCCCAAACCAAACAAAAACAATAAAAAAACCAAACACAAAACCAAATTGGTACCCTGGAACAAGTTTAAAGTCTGACCTGAGTATTCAGGAAAAAGAACAACCTCGTCAATGATAATTCTGTCCTGCTTACTTGCAAATAGGCCATATTACAGCTTTATGTACCCTGGGGAAATCCTGCTGCCTGATTTTTCTGTTCCTCAATTTAAAAAATGGATATAATAGTACTGATTTGACTCGTGAGCTTAGAGTAAAGATAAATCTATTTCTAAATGTAGACAAGATCTTCAACTTTGTCACAGACTTTAGGGTGAAATGTTAAAGCTTTTGTTTGGAGCCAAGAGCACTAGAAGCAGGGTGGTAAAAAAAACCCCAAAACACAATATAAGACAAAACTCTAATAGCATCTCAGATGGCCAAACTTTAAACATCTAACAAGCTTCTTCTCCCCCTCTGAAAGTGAGAGAAAGCTTTTTTAAAAACTATTTTTATTTAGAAATGAAGCAACACAGATGGGGAGGAGTAAATGGGGAGAGATCTCAGCTCTGGCACCCAGAGCATTGTTAACATTCTTTGTAAGTAACATCCTCCCATCATCCGTGTTGATTCAAATGATGATGCATGATGATGTGACTCAGAAGAAAGCAGGGTTTAAGAAAGGGCTGTACACCACAGCTCAAGAATCCACCAACCCAGGCAGCTGGAGTACAATTATGAATTAATCAGCCCAAATAAGTCTCCCCAAGAGCACAATCACCCTCACTCTGCTGTGCACTGACACTTCCACGTGCCTCTGACTGCCCAGGATTAACATACAAAACTAAAGGAGCACAAAAGTGTCTGTGCTGTTCCATAATGCAGAGCCTGCCATCCTGCAAGGGACACTAGGAGCTGGCTGCAGTCCAGCACAAACAGCAAGTGCTGTGCATGCAAACCCCAGCCGAGGAGCCTGGATACAGAGGGAACACCAGGGAATCTGAGCTGCTCCAGTGTCACCATTGCACGCACAGCAATTTGCTCCCACCAAAACCCGCCTGAAAGGCCAAAGAAGGGGATACCTAAGTCAGCACCTAATTTGCATGCTGAATCTCACTCATGTTCCTGGCCTCTGAAACCCCTGCATTTTCCATGTTTTTCCCACGTCTCTAATGAAAATCACCACAGACCCATGAAAATTTTAAAGTGCATCTCTACCTGTCTCCACTCTGATACTCTTTGACCCAAAGCACAGACAGCTCCCTCTCCAAGGCCAGACCAAGTGCTCAGGTCATTGTCAGTCCATGTGCATCCCTACTTGAGAAAAGGACCAGAATTTATGGCAACCTTCCAGTTTTTGGGCTGGATCAATGCCTGACTCACCCCAAATATGGAAATCCTCCTCCTCCTCTGGTCCTACATCCGGAGCTTTTGGACAATAGACGTTAATTCAGCAAGACATCCACAAAAAGGGGAAGGTGTTTCCTGTATTGCCCACAGTCACACACCTCCCAGGATGTGTTTCTGTGGCACTCCCTGCCCCCAGGCTGCTCTTGAAGGGTGAGGCATTGGATACAGCTCCTGCAGAGGTTCCTGCCCTCCCCATTCCCACCTCTGGTAGCCCCAAAACTCCGCCATGGGTCACCGCTGGTGGCAGAGTGCATCAGGAGAGAGGACACTGTGCAAAAAGGGGGCATGGCGAGGAGGCTGGGAAACGAAACATAAAGAGATTAACGGGATTAATTAACCCCAATCACACAGGGCACCTGCAGCAGAACTGAAGGCTCAGGTTGCCACAACCTGCTTCCTTCTGAGGGAGCAACCAGCACCCACTGTGGCAAGGACAGGTTGGCCACCCAAAGAGAAGTGATGGGAGCCACTTGGGTCTGCAGGTCATCAATCGACCTGTTAATTATTAGTACACTGTGCAGCAAAATACATTCAGAGACATTTTGGCAAAAACAGAGCACCTTTTATGTGGGTCTTTCAAAATCTGGCATCAAACTTAGCAAAAAGCAATCATCATTGTTACATGCGATATTAAGTATAAGTTCAAGAGGCATACAATGTTAGAGAGATTTTTAGGGGATACTTTAATGCTTCTCAATATTTCTTTTACTGTCAGTTAGAAAAGTTATCATTCACCTTCAAAACAAATAAAATGATGCTTCTGGTCCTTATTTGAATTGATAAAATAGCTTGAAATCTGAGTGGTTCTGGGCAAAAGAGTCAACACCTCTGTGAAAAAGAAAAACAGCCTAGGTCTGAAGTCCTGTTTCCCATCTCCTGCCTGATTCCCTACTAAATTACTTCAAAGAATGGGAACTTAATTTCTGCTCACTCAAAGTCATGCCTATTCCTGAAGGAATGCCTTTATTCCCATTGCCCATTTGAAAAGTCAGAACATACTGCACTGCATAAAAATGATCTATACTCTCAGCTTAAGAAAGCCGTTTTTGAAATAGATCTAAATTAGGTTTAACCATCTCTCACACATCCCAGCCTGAAGGAGCACCCTAGCAACAACCTTTGGCATTTTGCAAACATTTGCTACTAATTATGAGTCCTCAGAACAATAATACACGGCTCCATGCTTTACGGAAAGAGGCCAAAAGCAGCCTCAAAAGTAAGCCTTAGCCTTTAATTTAAACCAGTGCCATACAAATTCTCAAATATACGTTGCAAAAGCTTCCCAAAACGCTGCTCTGATTAATGGCTCCAGAAACTTGTAAAAGCTCAGCTGTCAAGCATTAAAATGCAGGCTGAGAAAATGCTCATGTAGAGCAGCTAAATAAAAATCCTTTGAAACAGCTTTTCCCTGTACCTTAAGCAATGGCAGCACAACACAGCAACCCACAGGAGAACTCCCAGGAGCCATAGGGCTTGCTCTGTGCTAGCTCAAGAGCTCCCAAGGCTGCTTCCAGCCAGTGAATCACACCCTGTGACAGGCCAGACTGCCCCATCCACACCCATCTCTGACCCCTCAGCCAGCCTTCCATGGCTCGTCCACTCGCGTCTCTGGGCACAGCCTAAAAGCTCCCCTGTTACTGCCTGAGCTTCTTTCAGCCTTCAAGTGCTCTTATATTTCCCTTGACCCTAAGCAGGAGACAGAAAGAAGAGGACACAGAAGAAGCACCAGGTTCCTCTTGCTTTTGTTCTCCAATCATCTCACCTCAGGGAGCAGCCAGGCAGTGCTCCAGCCCATCCGCTCCAGGTGACACCGCCTGGACAAGATGATGTTCAGAGGGTTCTTCCAACCTTAACCCTTCTGTGATTCACATTAGCTGTGCTCAAGAGAGAAGTTTATCATGGAAAGCTCAGCCATAACCCCTGTGAAGATGTATTGACAGAAACCCCTTCAACAAGAGACTCTGGAAGAATCAACATCTGCTCAGGATGAACCTGGGTCTTGAGGCAAAATATCATCTGACAGTGTTGTTCCTAGCTGAGAAAATAAGGAGTCGAGTTTTGTGGTTACTTTTTATTATTGCTATTTTCACTTTATTTAACATCTAAGTATTTAACACTTACTATTTAAAAATTCCTGGGTAATATCTAGTGAAATAGATTTGTGGCCACAGCCTCTGTGATGCATTTTCAATTTTCTTTATGAAGGGGTGAGGCAGGTGTTACAAAACTGTTCTATTTGTCTTTAATGCAAGAACTGCATTGGCTTAGAGACTTCAAAAGTAGAATGACAGAAGAGAGTAAACACAATAGATTACTAGCATTGACTACTACATATTCCAATTATTTAAATGATGGCAGGATTTCTTTTACTCATAGAAACTGAGAACAGGAGAAACATCAAGGAAGTAAAATGAGCTTTATTGTTTGCTGAGGCTGGAGTTTCCTTCCATGGGCTTAATGGTGGATTTCAGCATCACAGGCTTTCTAGTTCCTTGTGTGCTGGAAAGCAGAAAAGAAAAACAGCAGGATGGTTTTAGCATGTAATACATTGGGAAAGGAATGTCCCTTCAGTGAACCAGCTACTGTGTCCTGTGAGACTGAAGCCTGTTCATACTCTACATAACTATTCCTACAACAGACAGAACTACCCTGAGCTTCCCTGGGTCTGATGGCTGATTCACTGCCAAATATCCATCATGTGTCACAAAATTCCAATCTGTCCGTGCCGCCTGACAAATCACAGTCCTTCTAAGATCCGATGGAAAGGAGGGATTAAGGCCTCTATCTCCCACAGCAAAGTACTATGTGGGACAGCACTCCCCTGGCTACTTTACAAATGTTCCTGGAAATCCAGTGTCTCTGTGGAGGAGAAGAAACGAGGAGCTAGAGACCTCCTAGAGACACAGGTTTTGATACTCCCATAAAGAAAAGCCAAGGGGCTCTTTCAATGTTTCATCAAAACACTGAACCTGAAGCTGTTAGATCATTGCCCTGCTGTGTCTTATGCTTTTATTTGGAGGATTTGTGTAGCTATAGAGGTGAAGGAAACAAACCCGCTGCTGTATCTGATCTTCCCCCTGGCATAAAAATACCCAAACAACAATCCTTGGACCTGAGTCTTCTGGAAGTTTGGGAAAAGCTAAACTCCAAGTTCCAGACAGTTCTCACCTAAATCTTGAATTAGATTGGATTCTCAGAGGTCTGGGTTATCATGAGATCACACAGACATTGAATTAAAAACTGCTGGGTTTGAAAAATTTGATAGTGATGGCAAAAAATACATTCTGACGAAAGCAGGCTTCTACCCAAAGGCATCTCAAGATTCCACTAAATTATGGGCCTTGGTGTATGAAACAGAAGAGTGTGTTTTTAAATGGCAAAATGTTTTGCTTCCACAATATGTCACAAACCCAGACTATTTGTTACACAACAAAAATCTCCTGATGAATTGTTTGGAAATGACTGGTATGTCTTAACTCTCTGAAAAACGATGGTGATAAACTCATTGAGTTATAACCCTTGCAACAAACAGAAAACTGGCCTTTTAAATGAAAATTCTGATAAATTTCAGCAGTAAGTGTACTGTGTACTATGTTTTTATCATTAGACAAAGGCTGAGATGACACATCTGCTACAACGTTGAACAATCCAACTAGAAATATGAAAAGGGACAAAGTTTGCCATCAGATATGAAATTAATGATAAACACATCTTTTGCCAGTGCGTTATTTAAAGCATACCTCGTGGTGCTAATTTTTGAAGATACACAAGTAATTGTTTTAAATTTTGGCTTTTGGGGGGCTAAAACAACAGCACAGCTTCTGTTACCCAGTCTGCTCTGCTGTTCATGCACGTGGCAACTTGTGATTTACAAAGAGCTCTTTGTAAATCTCTGACATCCTCCATCCCCTGTGTTTAAGAAGATAGTGCTTCCAAACAGTCCTGGTCAATACTCAAACTGTGAGGCTTCCTGTTATTTGTGGCTCTTTCCATGTCTCTCCCAGTGTTTCCAGGGACTTTTCTTAATTAACCCAGTCCCAGCCTCAATCCCAGCAGTAAGCACTAGCATGTGTTTTCTTGGTGTGATGCATGCCTGGTTGGTTTTTGCAGATGACATTAAGACTGGAAATACAGACCATAATACTGAAGCCAACTGCAAAGCAGGCAGGTGCTATTAAAGTAGTGGGAACGTGAGTCAATAAAGAGGGATGGAACACTTCTGGCTGCAACATCCCCCCAGGAGGGAGCAAAAATAAACACCTCACAATAGAGGAGAGAGAAAAGCAAGTAAAGGCACTGAATTATTTAAAGGGAATAGTTTCCTATCTCATTTCCTTCTTACTGTCCTAAGTTTTTGTTCTTTCCCAGAGGTACTGGACTCCTGTTACAGCAATGCAGAAGGTAAAGAGAAGAGATTCTTCTGTTTGAAACAATTAATTGCTCATTTCTCTTGCAGCCAGCAGGACAGGGCTTAGGGTACAAATCAGACCTGGGTCAACTACTAGCTTTCAGTGTCCTGCTACAGAAAAGGCTACATTTTACCCCCTTGTGCTAATGGAATGGTATTGTGTTAAGGAGGTGCACTGTTAGAGGCATGAGAAGAGCATGAAACAGCAGCATCTGCTACCTGTAGCTGGGTCTAATCACCCCCCATTACCATGTTCCTTTTGCCTTGTTTTACAAAGAGTTTGTACCTTAAGAATGGGCAGTGGGGTCAGCAGATGACTCATGTGTAACAGTAGGGAGCAGTGAGGAGTCCCCAGGCAGGTGCAAAGGAGGAGCTTTATTTACAAAACCCCAGCCTTTTTATGCTGTTAGGCAGTTGTCAGTTTACACAGTTTTAAGGCACAACAAACCCAATTTAACCAACCACTGTACACCACGGTGTGGGCACAAGGCATTCACACAGCATGCCTCACTTCCTCTGTTCTAGCCGACTCACTCTCCCACAGTCCATTCCTACTTAGGCTAAGTAACAGGCCAGAGCCATGATTTTACCAGGCCAGAGCCATGGTTTTACCAAGCCTTCCCTTTACAAAGCTTTACCTATGGTCACAACTCATGCAGATGCTCTGCAATGGAGCATACGGCATGTGCCGAAGCCTCTAAATGTTCAAAGTTCTACTGTTTTAATTACAAAGCTGTTTTAGTAATTAGTTTAGAACTCTGTGGGAGCTCAGCCCTAAAGCAAGGCTCTCTCTCCTCATTTTGATATCCACAGAGCAGCCACATTCCAAAGAATTTCATGGCATTCATGTGTGCACCGAAGTGGGGAAATAAAACCTGTTAATCCTACAGATGTTCAATAGCAGCAGTCAATAACTGAGCAAGGAAGAAAAACTAAGCAAAACCCTTGGACCTTGGTAAGAATGCAGAGAGGACCATCATTTCTCTGCTTCCTTTGGAGTGCAGATGCTATTCCATACTTCAGACTGTTTTGCATTGCTGGAAATACTTACCTGGCTTGAAGCAAGCACTTGAACCAGTTCTTGAAGTCTGCAGGTAAATGAAGATCCTTAGATGCTGTCAGTCTAATGCATCAAAGCTTATATTTTTTATTTACTGGAAGAAAGTAACCTGTAAATAAACGTATTTTGGTCAGAATTTTCCCCTCGGCAATATACATTTGTTCAGAGTGAGGCCTTTAACAAAAATGTATTTCCACACTATTTTTTTCCTCTGGGGTAAGAAGAGGAATTATTTTTCAGCGTTCTTAAAATGGAAGCAAATGGCCTGGCTATGGCATTGTCTGCAGCAAATGCTTTAGTCTTGCTAGTTGGAGTATTATGAAACTTATTTCCCATAACAACAACAGGATAAAACTAAATGTCTCAACATTATTAATTTACCCGAAGTTATTGTAGTATCTTATCATGTAAAGTATCTTAATGTTCTGCTTAAATTTAAAATTAAAAAGAGGAAAGTTGAATTTTTTTCTGCCTGTTGGAAAATTTAAGCTATCTGTACTTTGGGTGATTTATATGAAGTGATTTTGTCAAGGCATAGTGCTGCATTTCAAGGGAATTATTGTGACTGTCAAATACTGTGATATTTTTCTTCTATGTTAATTAATCTATGTTTAAATAAAAACTGAGAAAAATTTTGGTTTCCAGAAATCTGCTCCATTTCAAGAGTAAGTTTAATGCCAACAGGATGAGGACTTGATCAGAATGCACATCTCAAGAAACCCCAGCAGCTGAAAGCTGTACGTAGCAAAGCACTCACATTCACTCTTTGAAGGCCTCCTGTGATAACATTTCAGATATAACACACACTTGCCTGCACCAGCAGAGCAGTGTGTTTTCACAGGACCAGTTATTACTGTAAATGTTATGAAGTCTCTGGTTTTGGTAGCTCAGAAGGCTGCACAGTTTGTCTTCAGTGAGTCCCACACAGGCAATGCCCAGATCCCGTGGCCCCGCTCAGTCCCCAGCATGCCAGAACCCAACTCAGGGTCTCCACCATGGAGCTCTGAATCCATGGTGGATTTCCAAATTCCAGAAGCAGCCTGGGGCCTACCAACTCATGGCCACTAGAACTTTACAACTACTTAGAGCCTTTAGTTAAAAGACAGAGTAAAAAAGGTTTATAAATCCTTACTTGTACTCATTTTGATTTTTGTCCCCCTCACCTGCTTCCATTTTTTGTGATAGTTTTTACTATGTATTTCCCCCTATGGAGTTCCTTAACTCATTTAAAACATGCTTGTCTTCATACATCACAAATATTTAAAAGATTTGCCATATCAGATTCCTTAATAAACAATCCATCACCAGCGCTTAGCGTTATTTCAATGGGTGAATTTCAAATAAATGGCAATATGAAAACTTACAGGTAAAACTAATCTTGTGTAGATTTCCTTCCAGTTCCAGCTGCAGCTACAAAGCTGGATTTGTTCTCCTGTGAGGAACCACATCAAACCATAAATCTGCAACACTCCCAGGTGGGTCACAGGGCAACAGAAGCAGTTTGTTGACATGAGCGCGAGGCTTCCATTAGCTTCAGTCCCACGACTCAGAGATGCCGTCTTCAAGGAGAGATCTCTGACAACTTTTTCTGAGCTGTAGCAAGACACAAAGGAAAACTGAATACAGAAGTAAAAGGTTTCCAAATAGAAGTGAGGTGAACGTGCTCGAGTGCTTTTTCAAAACAGCAGGATAGGCAAACACAAAAAATAACCTTTTCAGTGTATCCCCTATGGATGCCAGATTTTTTCTTCTCTGCATTTTCCTTGTATGCTATAGTCAGACTTGAAGAATGAGGCAAGATGGATTACAGAAGAACTTCTTGGTGTTAACCCCTCATGCCTCTTTGTCTCCAGCGTGCAACAAACCCAGAGGTAACAGAACACCAGGGGGAGATTAAATAGCCATCAGTCTGAGAAAATGCACCTAAAATACAAAGGGATGATGAAACATGGAAATGTCAACATGAGTTCAGAGTTTGGTGCTTAGGCAGCAGAGTGGGGGAGCAGCAGGGGTCATGCCTCACACAGGTCACTGTTCTCCAAGGAGTTCCAGCCAAATGGGCTGCTCTGTGGGGAATCTTGCTGGATCAGTAGGACTACAGGCACATGCAAAGGCCTGACCCCATAGACCTCATTGTAAGAGGGAGCTCTTGGAGACAGTTTTGTTACAACCACCCTCTCTGCAAAAGCGTTGAATTCCAAGAGCCCCAACCCCCAGGCAGAAATGACCCAACTGAAGGGATTCCAGAGAAAATAAGAGTGTCCATATACTTAAAGTATGTAGTGGCAAAAAGAAGAGTAAGTAAAACCCAAGAACAGATTGCCAGAGGTGTACATTGCCACATCTTCACAGAGGCAAGAGAGCTAAGAGAAGTCATGCAAGATAAATCTCTCTCCTGACAGAATAGCAAAGGACTTCAAAGCAGAACTGGCAACACACAGAGTGGGTACAAAAGGAGCTGAGAAATAAAAGAAAGGTTGAAAGTGGTACAAAAGATTGAAATTTAAAAAGGGGAGAATGTGCTGAACAACAATGCAACCCCGGAAAAAACAGTGAAATTTAGGTCTTTAAATGACGTGGATGAAGAATTATCTTACAAAGCCCTGTACCACAAACTAGATTGAAAATAAGGTTAATTCTTTGTATTTTCTCTGGATCCCTTAGGATCCCTCTGGGTTTGGGAAATAAATTTGATCTGTGACAGGTATGAAAACAAGAAAGCACAGACAATCTTCCTCATAGTCACAACAAAGAGCCATAGCAGGAGGACCTGCTACACATCATGGTCTCTATTTAGTGTGTTGAACTGTTAGTAGGTTTGGGAGTTTTATTGTATTGTGTGGGGTTTTTGTTGTTTTGTTTTTTTTAAAGGTGACTTTTACAAACAAAATCCAAACAAACACATATTTTAATGGCCAAAAGGATGTAAGTAAATAAATTTAAATAAGGTTAAATACAGGAACAGGGCTTGATATACTCCACAAAAATCAAGCTGATGTGACCTTCCTTTGAAGAGGAAGGACTGTTTAATGGCTTTATAGACTTGAACAAATCAGAAATGTACTGAGTTATGCCTCTCTTGAACCAGCACTTCCCTTCTCTCACCCCTTGCTAACTAATGGCAAAATGTTTAAAACCGAGGTAAACTGAGACACTTTTGAGCAGAGTGTTGTCATTCCTGCAAAATGCAACAATAAATTTGAACTCTGTCATAACAGAGCCACTAACACAAAGTACAAAACACAAAACGAGTGAGGATAAAAACATCTGCAAATGTCTTTTTGTGCCACAATGCCTTTCCAAGAAGTGTCCAGGCCAGACTGAAGAGTGATAACATCCATTTAGAGCCATGTCAAACTGCTGAACGCTGATCCCAGACCCATCCTGCCAGGAAGCCGAGGGGAGGCAGCTTTGAGCTCGGGTGCTGGACCATTGTCATGTTTCATTCTGGCTCACAAAAACATCAAGTACTCAAGTAACTACTTTACCATGCACTTAATCCTCACGTAAAATAATGAAGACAACTGTGCAACAGCTACAGACACTGAACTTAACCAGCCACAGGCAGCTGAGAGCTTGAATGGTGGGAGACATCCGAGGGGAACTGATTGGTGTCAACACAACTCTTTACGGTTGGGAAGGTCTCTGATATTAGTTTCAGGATTTCAGAAACAACAACAGGCCTAAAAGCCTTGGGATGGTTGAACCAGAAGCTAACACAGGGATTTGTGGAAAGGACATCTAACAGTATTTACATGATCAGCAGGTGCATATAGAAAAGAATTTAGCTAAAAGCCATGAAGACTCTTAAACACCAGATAAAGATTTTTGTGAGAGTATCAAATTGAAATTTCACCTCGCTTGTCTACTGGTTTTTGCAAGGGGAAAAAAAAACCCAACGAAACCTAAAACTAACTACCCTAATTGTCGAGCTTTTGACAGGGTACCCTTCCTTCTCAGACCAGGGTAAAAGAGCAGAGGAGGCTGCTGTTCTGCTAAGTTCTTTATTTCATAGTCCCATAGCTTCATTGAAGGCAGAGTTCGAAGGGGGTTACATGATAAAGCCAAGCAGAAGCAGCAACAGCAGGCAAAACCAGCTTCTTCTATATGCTCTATATTTTTTCTTACAAAGTGTGGATTATATTTGTTAATTGACCAATGAGATTAACACACAATTCTAGTTTTTCTTTTCTTAACCTATCCTGGTCTAATTCTAACAATCTTAAGCCTTACACCAGTGTTACATAGGTATTACACAGATTTGTGCATACAGTTTCTATCAGTTCTTACTGTTTATGTGAACACTCCATCTAAAAAAATGTGAACAGTATAATTCTAACTATATTTTGTCTGAAGTAAAGAATTCTGTGAAAAGGTAACACTGCTGCACAAGAACTGTGTTTAAGGTCTCTGCTGCAGCTTTTTAATGTTCAAGGCACTTTTTAAGGCACTTAGCATATATTTCTACTATAAGTTAAAAATCTGTATTCCTATTTCACTTTGGTGTGGCTTCATGTATCTCAGCTTGTCCAAAGGTTTTAATTCAGCCCCTGTGCTTTGGCTTCCCTCTGGGCCTGAGTCCAGAGGAGCTTTCACTCCAACACCTAATGATATTCTTTTCTCCTCAAGTATGATCCATTGCCATGCACACTCTCTTCCGCCCTCCCTGTCCCGTGTTTCCTCTGGGGCTTAAGCATCTGAAATGCTTTCATAAATCCATCTCTAGTCTGATATTCAGTTGTGGAGTTCACTGTTTAGAAATAAACACCAAAATCCATTTTTTGATGACCAAGTAACTTTTTTTTCTTGGAGTCATAACTATATTCCCCAAAATAAAATATATTCCAGAGCACCAAAGATGCTTTCCTGGGACATGTAATAGTGTGAAGGGTTAGGGTACCAAGTACTGGTTTGGAGATGAGAACTCCAAGAGACCTTCATCTTCTCCTAGTTTTCCTACCTCATTTCTACTTCACTTTTTCATTTTTCGCACTTGTAAGAAGAGAAAACACATTCCCAGCCTCAGGGCTGATGGGATAGGAATGTTAATAGGGTTCACCCTAACTGCAAAGGTAAAGCCTGACTCTGTATGGCATGCTGAGGATGTCAGGCATCAATTTTACATTCAGGACAAATGTATTCATATCTGCAACCACTAACTAGGACTATCCTGAGCCATTTGCCCCAATGAACATTTCACAAATTGATTTCATTACAGGGCTAGTGCCTCGTGCCTTCAAAACAGAGGTAAACAGTAACCCATGACTGAAAAATATCTGGTGGTAGTGGCAGGGCTTGCAGGGGAAGCTCTTTGGTTTGCATTAGGAGATGCATTACTAAATTAGCATCCTTAGCAATGCATGAGAAGCATTTCAGTGTGCTGAGCAGATTTATAAACCATTTTACTGCATTTGAAACTTAATCTTCACACCTGCTTTGTTCTCCACATTAGCTGTGAGATAAAGCGTCGGAATAGTGATTACAGAGAGTTGGTGCCAAAAGCAGGTTCTGCTGCCTGTAGGTATCATAAAACCACATTCCATGCCTGTGCCTTGCCCTGTGATAAGCTCATCCTGCACTCAGTGATGCAGTTTCCAGATGTCATCACCCTCAGTTCGGTTGTTACTCCCTCCGCTCCCCCACCCTGGCCCTGTCTGAATGGTGCTTGTTTTAACATTGTCAGAGGATTCCTAGTGCTTCCAAAGGATGCACACCCCACAGGCTCCCTGTAGCTGCTGCTACACAACATCCCATAGATGTTCAATAACATAGAAACACGTGAATCTTCACCCTGTACAGCACTGGCCTGGTCATTTCAGTCAGTAATGTCAATTCAGCCTAATTCACACCACTTTCCTCTGCAGCCATGGGTGGTGGGATGGGGAGGCATCTGTGGCAGTGCAGCACAGAAACCCACCATGTTCCACTGAGGGAAAGGTCAGCTTTGCTTTCAGTCTTGCAGGGGCTTCTGAGAGCAGCAGCAGAGTTAAAACAAAATCCTGTGTGGGAACAAGCAAGCTCAGTGAAAATATACGTTTGAGTAGAATTTGGAGGGGGGGCATCCCCAAGCAGGGTCAGACACACAACCACAGCAATCCACACGTCTGTGTGCAGCTCACAGACTTACCACTTGTCAAACGGTGACATTCCATCTCTCCTCACGCTTCTTTTAACAGGCAATTCCCACTCCCAGAGGGGCACAGCCAAAAAGTTGCTTCAGGTCCTAAGACTACATCGAAAAGCCAGGTTTCTGTAACTTTCTAAACACTTGGGACATACCCAAGTCAAAGA
The DNA here is from genome assembly GCF_000691975.1 of Corvus brachyrhynchos. Classification (NCBI taxonomy): domain Eukaryota; kingdom Metazoa; phylum Chordata; class Aves; order Passeriformes; family Corvidae; genus Corvus; species Corvus brachyrhynchos. The sequence continues at coordinate 2,628,808 of NW_008236487.1, read as the reverse complement.
AGGCTGTTGCCTTATTTACCCCACCCCTGTGGAATTCTGAAGTCCACCGAGGTTATTTATAGACAAATATTCATTTTTCTGTTATTCAGCATTTTTGCAATCCAAGAGTTCTCTGGTAGTAGCCCAGCTTCCAAAATCCTAAGATCCATGCTCACAGTTACATTTCTTGACAAACACAACCATGTAATTATGTGGTGGCAGTTATTCCTAAGTATTTTAACCACCAGGAAATGTGGGAACAACATAAAATAAATAGCATATTACAGAATAATTAAAATATGAATTACACAGTATATTTTTTTGTGTTAGCTATGTGTAAATGATCCGGTTTAAAGTTTAGCTGAGGCTGCTGCAATCTCTTCATTTTAACTGATCTGGAGTGCCAGCAAGAATAATATGTCCTGACTGTAAGTCAAGGTGAGACAACTTATGTAAAGTCTTAGAAGTTATTTCCGTCCGTGATTCTCCTTTTCTGCTTTTCATCTCCTGCGCTTTTGGATCCAAGGGGTTTGTTCTGGCCAAGAAAAAGTTGTCTTTTCCCACAGCCTGCACTGCTTGGGGGGGGACTTCAGTGTCCTTGCCAAGCGGCCTGAACTCTAGGGGTTTGCTCCAAGTGCACCGAAGTTTTCCAAGAGGACATCACCTCACCATGAAGCTGTTTCCAGAATCCCGTAGCAGCAGAAGATAAAGGGTTCTCACTCAACTTCTTCAGCTTCTAAACGTGGTTTGAAACAAGCTGGTTTCATTCCAGAAGCCAAACCATCTCAATTTAGAATATTCTCAGCAATTATATGTTCAGTTACTTGTTTTAAACTTAAGCTTGTTAGAAAACAAGGCAGCTTAAAATATCGGTGACTGTATTTGGAGTTGGTGGATGAACAAATACTTTAGGAAAACAGGAAATGGTCCTAACAGGTGCTTAAAGAACGTTTGTCTTTTCACCATGGCTGGAAATGTGACACAGAACCATAACCTTTAATGATAAAAAAAAGGTTAAAACCTTGCAAAAATGCTCTTCCATACTTTTGATTATGTGAAACCCCTGCTCTAAGACTCACCTGCTTCCTTTCTTAATGCACAACAGCGAGCACTGCTGGACAGGGATTGATATCCCCCTACTTCCTCTTCAATGCCTCCCTACATGTGCTGTAGACCAAAACCAAACCCTAGCAGCCCTTGGAGGTATAATCTTTTGAGAATTTTGAAAATCAGAACACCTACAAAAGATAACCAAGGGACACTTGAATCATGAGCCAAGGAGGTGAAAGCAATCTTCAGCAAATTCACCTCATTGGCATGTCTGATACCACCCATAATATACCTTAAGTGATGCTCAAGAAAAAAGTCAGAGATGCTTGAAATCATAGACTCTTTAAAAAGTTGACCCTGAAACTTTTAGTTAAATATTCAGCCTTAATGTTGACCTTGTTCATGTCCTTGGTCTCCATCAGTATGAGGATTTTGCTTTCTTTCACCCAATTACTCGCAAAGAGACACAAGAAGTTGAAAAAATAATCAGATACCAGAAGACTGAAAGAAAAAGACAAGAATTGTCTATTTTATTCTCTCTTCCTCTTGTTGCTGTGATAATGCTTTATTAGTAACCTTTTACCAGTAGAGAAATTAAAAATAAGACTTTGTGGCAGGATCTCAGCTGTGGAAGAGAGGCAGGGAAATGTCAGTCAAAGCAGCAGCTTCTGCAGGTTTCAGGCTGCTCAGAGACACCCAAAAGGAGTGGAGGAGCTTCTTCTGACACCAAGAAACACAACTGATGCTGGAGGAATCATAACAGGTCCTACTGCTCCTGCCAACATCAGGGGAGCTGATGAATGGAGCTGGAGCTCAGCAGTACCCAGGATTTATTTTCTAGCATCGTAATATGCCAGATGAAAAAGACAGGCAGGCTCTTGTGCCTATTACAGTGCCAAATGTCACAGGCAAGCTGAGTAAACAGGGTCAGACTAAGCTTTTCTGGAGATAAAGACTTCTCTCCCTCAGCTTGTATATAGTGTAAGAGCAGAGTTGATCCAGAGCTGCTCTGGCTGCCTTAGGACTGCAAAACCTCCCACATCTGCTATTCCGACACCCTAAAAGGGTCTAACAGGCTGCTTCACAAAATTCCCAGCACAAGCTCAGACTCCTCAGTAAAGCACAAGCAAAACTCACCAAGTACTCACAGAATCTGCAACATCTCTGCATTTTTCCTTCCTCCAGTATTAGGACGACTTATTTTTTCTATACTCTTTACTTTTTTTCTTACTGAAACAGAGAGGCCCAGATGAACATTAAATGTCCTTTGAACTGCTAGGTGGGGGGAGAATTTCATTTTTAAGAAAGTGTTAAAAATATTACAGAGATATTTTACTTGCTCCTTGAGGTTCCACAGGACATTTGTACAAGATAAAGATACAGGAAAGCAAGCTAAATTTGCTTGGATGTTTATTCGCATCAGTGAACATAGTGGGGTAAATAGCACATGTCACAAATATCTGAACATCATAAAATGGGAAATCTAATGTGTAAAGGAAAAATACCTTAACTGCTGACTTTTGAATTTTACCTCATTTGATGGGTCTATTTCCAACATGAGCAGCTCTGAGTTACTTACACAAGGCAGTCATACATTATTAAAGTGTCCCTTGTTATGCTTTTTACTGTTTCGTCTGATCTGAATTATGAAAATCCTTATGCTCCAACTGTGATCTGCATTTTTACTTTCCACAGCTGATCACAGTGTCCCGGGCACATATTTCTCCAGAACCAAAAGAAGGATCTAGTAACACCTGCAGCTCTTCATGGAGCAAATCAAAACACAGAAGAGCACAGATGGAGATGCTTCTCTGTATATGCATGGCACTAAACAAATTCGAGCCTGTTTTGGTTTGCTCAGTGCTCTTGAAATAAAAAGCAGCTCTAAATTCAGATCTCGAGTTACAGACAAGCCTTCAAAGATGCTCAGACTGTGACGAAGGGAGGGAAGGTAAGATGGGAAATAGGGTTTCTTGAAAGGAAGGAAGTCATGAATGCTGAATTAAAGATCTGGGATGGGGAGAGCAAGAAAGGAACCTTAAACACCAACATCATGATGGAATGCCAGCCTGGATTACATATCCAGAGTATCTGAAATGCTGCACAGTATCAGAGACATGGGGAAAGAAGTAAAACCAAAAGGCTGGGGCAATGAGCTCTGCTGCAATCTGAGCATGGAGAAACTGGAAAACAGGCTCCCAGGAAGGCGTGGGATCATTTTGAACGTTACAAAGAACCTAAGTACTCCAAACCAGTTACTGCTGGTAAATTTCTGGAAAGAATGAGTATCCCACTAGGTTTTTTGAAGGATTAATCCCTTTGCAAAGTGAGATGCACACAGATGCAGGAAGGGAATTCCTTTTGATGATGTAGATTGATGACCAAACTACAGCTGTGTAGACTTAGTTAACTAGACCCTCCCTGAAGATCTGAAAGGAACCAGCTTGCACAGGTTTTTATCTACAGAACAGGGCTCAGCCATCTGCCTTAAGGTGAGGTGAATCAGCATGGGGGAGCGAGTTCTCATGGCTCTTTTACCTGCCAGTGCAGGCTGTTTGAATGGGTGGGACACGTGATGGAGATGTCTCCAAGCAGGGGGTGGGACTTGGACCATCACGTCCCATTAATCCCAGCAGTAATTGAGTGGCACCAGCATTAGAAGCCAGGGTATGCAGGACCTTCTGTTTTCCTTTTCAGGGACAGGAGCCCACTCCCACCCCAGTCAGTGTAGCTGTCAGCTGCAGAAACCCAGAATTATAGCTGGCTTAAAATAACCCCTCTCCTCTCAGGAGCTGGTGCAGCATCATTCCCCACTCAAAAGCTGTTCACCAGCTCTGGGAAAAGAGCAAAGCTTATTTGCATGAACTTTCAGAATGCAGTTTATATAATGCTGTACCAGCCTGTTTTGAGGGAAAGGACAGCAGTTGTGGAAGTTCTGGAAGGGTTTTGCAGCGTGTATCAGATTGGGAACAAGCATAAGGGAAAGCTCCTCTTTCAAGAACGCTCTCCTTCCTTTCTGCTACGATAACCATGTCAGCTGAAATCAGATTAGAAAGGTATGCTGCAGCTCCCACAGGTGGGGATGTTCAGATCTGAGATGATGACTGGCAGCTGCAGAGCTAAAGTACACCTACAAAATCAGAAAGAAGGTTCATGCAGAGTATTCATCCATTTGGTTTATTCTGATCCAGGCTGCTGTCTGGGGATATCTTTAATTTGTAGTCCTCATTATAGATTGCAAGAAAAAAAAAAAATAAACAAAAAGACAAAAAGAGACAAGGCAATCTTCCCCCAAAGAAGCATAGAAAAAACCCATCACTTCAATCCTTTCTTCACAACTTACTGCAAGTCTGAATTTCTTTAGGGTTAAGGAAAAAAAAAAAAAAAGGGGGGGGAAGGAAGAAAAAGAATCAATATGTTTCAATATAGCTGCCTTTTGCTCCTGTCTCCATTCTGTTCTCCACTGAAAGGCATGGAAGATGTGCCAAAATAACACAAAGTTACTGTTCTTCCTCCCATGCTCCCAGCAAGACAGGAAACACTATGGCCTCATGAGAATATTTCTCAAAAAACAAATGTGGCTGATCCTGCACTGAGCTCCATGGAAACAACAATGGAACTCATGCCTGGACTGTAGCCTAAATCTGGGGTTTAGCTCCATTTTTTTGAGTTTGTTCTCATTTTGTCCAAAACAGCCTACACATCTCTGGTACAGCTCTGCTGATCTGTCAGGAGCTAAGCTGAGCTCTCCAACTTTTTTTTAAACAAGATGCCAAGCAGCCATGAAATGGTAATGACTTTCAGTATTTAGCCCAGTAACCCACAGGAGGAATGCAGGTAAAACTCTTTTGACTAATGCTGCATTATGTAAAGCCAGGATCAGATAAGTGCTGATATTTTTTCTATGCTTGCCATGATGAATAAAAGCACACAAAGCTTTATTTCAAAATATAAATGAGGTTGGGCTGAAAAATTCCAGTAGATCTTTTAAAAATTACACAGTTGAAAGAGAATTGTCAATCAATTTTATAGGGAACAATGAAAGCTAAACCTCATTCAAGATTGTTTCTGTACTGGTCTTATTTTCCTAGCATAGAGTGCATTATTTTGATCCACATATCAGATGGTATCTTTACACCCTGTTCTTTGAACGATTTCATCTTCCGTGCACAAAGCCACGAGAGAATCCTGAAAGACCTTTTCAATTTGCTGATCTGAAAGTGTGTTTGAATACTGGAGAAGCCCAGCTATTTTATATCCTTGACTTGGTTATTTTTACAAAGTACAGCTACATGTGTTCCACTTTAGCCAATAAGGATGCCATTGAAAAGTATAAATATGCCACTCAGTATGCAGGGCTTCTTTCCCTGGCTGCAACAAGATGTTCTGCCAGCTAATTCACATTTGCATGGCATTGTAATATTTCCATTAGCATGGCTGATAAAAGTTTTGAAAGTCTGGACATGTTGGCAACCTTCCACGTATTTTAAGACACTTCTGCCCTACCTCTTCTTGAAGAAAGGAAACAACAGAAGAGCCAAACTAAAGGGCTAAACCAAACCATCATGACTTAGAAAAATGATGATTTTAATTTAACTAAATTTTTATCTTTAAGCAGGAAAGCAATTCCATTTTTTAATGTTCTGCTGTTTTAAATGTTTGGAAGAAATTGGCACCACAAGCAAAACAGACATTGAGCAAAAGTTGGGCATAAAGCCAGAACTGGTCACACTTGTGAGTCAGTGTAGTCCAGAATTCTACTATGCACAAAGGCATGAGTCAAACACTGAAAGCAGCCAAAGGCCAGAAGGACGAGATAAAGGATAGCAAGGAGATAGCCTTGAGCAGTTCCTACTTTATAAATCCTAAGAGTATTTGGCACACCTTGTCCAGGGAAACCTAACCTTGGATGAGCAAACAGGGCCCACAAAAAGAAGTTGACTCCCTCAAACAGCAAGAGGCCGAAGTACCAGAAATTCATGCAACACAGGAAACAATAAATAAGGAAATAGCTAATTCTGGTGGAAAGTAAGCAGCTAATCAGGATGCTAAAGCCTCTGCTGCTCTAAGAAATAGGGGTCTAAGAAATCACACAGGGTCACAGATATCAGAGGAAGCACTGTTCAGTTTGCATCCTCAGAGACTCAGGTGAAATGCAGGACCCCCTCATCTCACCTGAGACAGGCTCACAGATCCTGGAACAGGGAATTATTTTTTCTTCTTTCCATAAATAAAGCAAACTAAAATACAAAGTTTGAATAAATATGGCAAAAATAATAAATATAGGTCAAGAATATTGGACAAGAACCCAGGCAAACACCAAAACCTCCTTTCTCCTCACTCAGAGCTCCAGAGCCTGCTGCTGGGGGTAAGGGGAAAGAATACAACCCCTAACACCCTCACAGGTTTCCTGTTGTGAGGCAACATTAACTACCTACTTTAATACACAGAATAATCACAGATTGAGGCACTCAACCTCACCATTAATTAGTTCATCAACATCTTGCAATCAGTGGTGTGCAGCATCAACGAATCCAGCCCTGCTCCACTCGAAGCTAACTTAATTCTGATGAGTATTTTCTGCATCACTGGTTGTAAGTGTGAGCTGTTTTCAAAACTGGTAATAGAACTCTCACTCTGTGACAGAGCTGGAGCATTTCTTTTTCTGGAGGGTTTCACAGGGGTCATATTTGTGGCTTCTAGAAACATCACAGAGATGAGGAATTCAACCTAGCCTCTCATAGCAGTATTTCTTTTAATATGGTTAAAATTAAACATTCATAAAGTCTTTAGTTAAAGTCTGAGCACACAATGCTGCAGGGCATTCATTACCTGTAAGTTCTTGTGCCCATCAGCTGCCCCATGTAACATGGCAGAACCTCACACCAGAGCAGCTCAACCTACCACACAACTAGGTCCTGTGTAAGGAAATACCTTAGAGCTTGAAGTCATGTTTCAGCTTAAGAATCTTAATGCTCTGCAAAGGTCCCTGGCCAGTGGAAGAAAGCTGCTTTTGCTTCTTTTGCACTTGGTCTACAAGACAGATCTTGCCCCCAGTGGAACTCTGCAGTTGTAACTGGGATCATCCCAAGGATTATGCTGCTGTTGCTGCATTAAATCCTTTCTTAAGGAGCAGGAATAAAGGTCTTGACTTCGCTTGGTTAAGAACAGCACTCACAGAACAAGCAGAGTCCAGCAGATGTCTGATTTGTGGCCATGCAAAAGCTCTGGTAGGAAGCAGCTGAGAGGCCCACATTCATCTCCCCACTGCAGGGCAGCACGATGCTCCTGTTAATTTGAGTCAATTTAACCTTTGGGTTTACACTTCCTCATGATCTTGCCACTAATTTGTTCACACTGTTCTTATGAATTGAAAACAACCCTTTGAGGGACCTTTTCAAATGTCTTCACATGTCCATACCATTAAGTCAGAACAAGAAGAGTTCCAACCTAACTAAATACTAAATAAATAAAAGTCTTTAACATCTCCAACAGCAGTGGGTGAGAAAGAGCTACGCCTAATGAGCCTCAGCCCACCAGAACATATGTTTGTCACTACTGCAGATTGATGCCAGGATTTGTTATGTAAATTATTACACAACCATTTATTGAGTCTCCAGTACTAATGACTTGCTGCAAAAATAGATCATAAGCAGAAAAAGAAAATCGAGAAAGAGACCACATTATTCATATCTGAGTGGTTTTACTTTTGCCATCAACAATCTCCAGCCAGATTGTTTCTTGAGATAAACCCTTTAATCCACCAGTGGCTGCCGATGGGTTTCTGTGTTTGTGTCTGCAAAGGGGCCTAATAATAGTACAGAGAGTGTGGTACACACTGAGAACCAGAAAGGGAAATAAAAGAACCTCTGGCTCAAAAGATGATCTTACTTTGTACCCTTTGGCTTCCACAAGGAAGTAGGTTTGCACAGTTCATTAAGGATCCCAATATGTTTTTACAGATGACAGTGACATCCATTCAGCAACCCACCTGGCACTCTGTGGCACAGCCTGGTGTTTCAATGACTGCAGTTCAGAAACCTCCCATTTAAAGGTACAAATTCCGCATAATTTTGAAATTATTTGC
>NW_008236487.1:2599761-2620671 GCF_000691975.1 Corvus brachyrhynchos | reverse complement strand
GAGTAACACCTGCCAGGGAAGCAAAGGCAGGCAACATGAACCATGGAAAGAATGCTTTATAGTGCCTCAGCTCCTTGGTGTGGAGCCCACCCTTTCCAAAGCACCAGTCATAATTCCACACAAGTGAGCATTTACAACCAAAACCATCCTTTTCCATTGTTTTGATTTTTAATTTCTGGTCTAAGTCTCACCTGCATTTTCCTTAGTTAAAAAAAAAGATTCATTCTGACCTCTGTCAGAAAGAAACACATTTCAAGTTAACAAGCTACCTTTCAAAAACTTCTACGCTGCAGTCTTAAAAGTGATTGACAGACGAGTAGTTCCCAGTCCTCTGTTAACTAGTTTTAGGCACTTAACTACTGTCACCCTGAGTACCCTAGGAAACAGCAAGGCACCTACAGACAGCAGCTGAGATCATGGTGGTACAAGCTGCTCACTTCTCTCTCTGACCACAGGGGACACAGCACAATTATTTTCCAAACTGAAGTGCATTAATTATGTACCTAAAATTTATCCAGGCTTATACCGACCTACAGAGCTTAATGTTTACAGAGAATCACTGCACCTAAAGCATTTCTGTGTACAGGTCACTCTTTTAAAAAGTTTAAAAAGCCCCTGTTACATTTTTAGGTACCTCATTCCCAGTGAATTAACTGGGAGCTGGTGAGTGACTGCTCAATGAAGACCTTTCCCCAAAACACACTTGAAAACAGTACCTCTGTTTTTCACCTGTTTGGGGGGCCTGAGCACAGCAACAGAGCAACTGAACACCTAAGGAGAACAGGTAGCAGGTTATGGGAGGAGGAACAGCTGGGGAAGAGAGAAAATTGAATTACCTTATTGGCATTTCCAGCACTTCAGAGGCTCCTGGAGAATCCTGCTGGCTTTGTGATTGATGTGATCCATGAAGATCAAGAAGCCAGCAGCAGCAGCCCAAGGTGGATGCCACAGTTGACAGTGTTGCTCTCCAGTGGGAATGCAGAGGGGTACATGCAGAGTCTCTCTCCGTGAGATGCACCACTTTAACCCTTTATAAAACATGCCAAGCAAGGGCTTGTGTACTTACTTGCAAGATAAAAATATCCCTTTGGCAAAAAGAACCTGTTACAGTCCAACCAAAACTTTTGTTGAAGGTAAACAGAGGCTCAGAGGAGAAAAGCAGCACGCACCCATGAAATTGGCCAGGTTTATTTAAGCCTGCAAAAAGTCTGAGGAGGTTTGAGGATTTACCAGAGCAGATCTGATAACATCCCATATGTAATTAGAAAAAGGAAAACAAATACATCCTAATGTGTCCAGCAGATCTCCATTGCTGCATGTTATGGGGAAAAGTGCAATCCCCTTTTCTCTCTGCTGAGATGGCGCGTTTAAACCAATTAAAATATATCAGCTGGGTTTTAATATGTATTTTCACATTAATAAGAGGCATAATACAAAATACTGAGAGGTATAGGCAAGTGAAATTAGGAAGGAACATCCAGCTCCACACTTCCCACAGCTTCCATCATGAAAATAATAAAATGCAATGCCAACCCATCCTTTCTTTTTCATGACTTAGGAAAAAAGAGCTACCCCATTGGTGTGAATTTTAAATACTTTTCCACGTGATCTGACCCTTAAATTAAACAATGCCCAGTTTTCCAAATGCCAAACTCTCCACTTCAGACACAGCTGACAGAATTGGATGTTTTGCTTTAATACCAGGATACACTGCAAAGCAATGTGCAACACAATGTGAAAGGCTGACTTGACAACCTTGGGTCACTGCTGCCAATATTTACTGGTGAAAGTGATAGAGGTTTTCCATGGAGAAAAGCCAACTTTGTATGAAATAATTTGTCACAAAGTGTAACATAATCCATTTAACTTTTCTAAGACACAGCAAAATATGTGGCATTGGGCATGCTCCTAAAAGGAGCGAAAGGTGGAATGGCCATGCCCTTCCAGTCCAAATTTTATTTAATTATGTTTTTTGCTCTGGCTGAGCCAAATTTCTGCATTCAGCCATGAAAAATGCTACATCAGGCTTCCTGATCCTGCAGCTGCAGGTGAATGTGGTTTATAGAAGTTGAGGTAATACTGGAAACTGGTGTCAGCACTTAGCTCTAGAAAAAACAGCACTTCAGTGCGAGGCTGTTTGTTCATTGTATTAAACAAAGGCTGAACTTTAAGAAAGTTGTGGTTCATTTTCTTCATTATAACATATGTGACAGCTGGGCAAATAAAAAAGCTTTAAAAAATCTCTGGCCCAGAGCAGGTTTTGCTTCAACAGCAATAATTAATAACAATATCTAATAATCTCTGAAAGTCTCTTAAATTATCTGGACCTAATATTTCCCTCCCACTAAACAGATATAACATGTGCTACCCTCACAAAAATCACCATGACGATGAAAAATATTTCCTCTATCTAACCCTTCTTTCAAGGAAAAAAAAAATGTCCCTTAAAAAAAGATTAAAAACCTGATGGATACATGAGCTTGATGTAAGCTCAGCCACATTTTCCTTCGTTAGAGAAGACACGAAACATATGCTCATATGGGACACAGTATGGCTTTCTGGTTCCTCTTTGTAAATTCGCTCTCTGCTGGCAATTAGAGGACTTTTAGCTCTTTGTCGAGGTTTGCGGTGGCCTCTAGTGGTGTCTGTGGGAATGGGACACTTCCCTCTCCGGCTGCCGGGATATCTGAATGAGATCCATCCACCGAAAACATGCGTGCTCTGAGTTCTCCCATCCTCTCAAACGGGAAAGGTGTGGAAGAGCTAATCAGTAAAGCTCTTCCACAGTTTACTTTTTTATAGACCCTTTGAATGTGAAGAAATAACTTGGTTTGCACTCTATTTCTTTGCAACAAGCTCATTAAATCCTTACTTAATATTTCTAAATCTTTTATCCTGGTGCCTCGAATTAGTCCTCTTTCCTAGAGTTTCCCTCAAAGTCTTCAGGGTCTGTGGTCTTTAACATGACTTCGCCCTCAATCCAGTAATAAAGAAATCTGAGGATGGTCTTTCCTAACAGAGACACACAGGTGAACTTCCAAAACTCATGGGACGCAGTCTGACTGTGCTGCAAAAACGAGCAATGATAAGGATAGTTTTAGGGTCTGATTTTCTCACAGAATAAATATTTTTGAACTTCATTCCTTCAGCTGTCTTTTAAATATTTCTCAGGTCCATTTCAAAAGCAAAACACTACCCTCTGGTGAGTGAAGTACAGACAATGTGAGGAAACATTTCTATATATACACTCAGGCCATAATGACTTCTTTGCTGGATGTCTTTTATCATTTCTCCCTTATCTATCTTGAAATCATTCTCATGAAAAGACTCAATACTCCAAACTGCAGTCTCTGCTAGACCACTGCAAAAATCTTTTAATGGCTGCCCTGTTTCTTCCTCCTCCTCCCTTCAGACCCGAAGGCCAGACTGCAGAAGTGTGAGAGGCTCCAGAAGCAGCAAATCACTGGCACGAATGTGCAGCAGCAATGGCAGTGTTCACTTTGGCCACCATGTTATTTAATGGCTCTGAGACAGTTTATTCCCAAGACACTTGCTAGCAGAAATCAGGATTACGGAATGCTTGTCAGAGATGTTTGAACTGGATGTGCTGAGGCGGGGCCTAATGAAAGGTGAATCTATCTAAAACACATGGAGCTTTTTTTTTTTAAACTTCTTATTTCTTCAAGGGCTTGTACAGAACTTGTTCTGTTTAGCTTTTAACTTCATCTGAAATCTAAAACATTGAATAGGCAATTAAAAAATAACATCCTCTCTTTCAGCTGCTCAGCTGGGTTCCCAAAAGAGGCCAGAAGCCTCTGTGGAGGAGCCCAGAGAACAGCTTTGAAGTGAGGACTTACATGGGCTGGGAAACTGAGTCACAGATAGAAGAGCACACAGATAGGACATGACAAGGTCAGAAATAAACTCCAATTTTCCCAGTTCCTAGGACCCCATCCTAGTCCCTGAACACATTCCTTTCCTTGGGAGGGTTATTTCATGATGAACCGTTAAATCCCACCACCGTTCTCATCTTCCTCTGGCCAAGTGATATCACATGTTGCTTTCATTATTGGTTTGTGCTATCCTTTGGCTCTCCTGCTCCACTCCAGCTCACTTGGCTTGGCCCACGATCTCTTCAAAAGCGCAGTGCAAGTATTATTTCTGTTTCAGGCAAAGCTTGCCTAAATTTGTGGCAAGGGAAAGGCTGCAGAAAAACTGTATCGTGTGACTCCCAAATGAAACCAGCTGCCTATTATTTCCATGTCTGCAACTTTAGACCAAATTATGTGAGCTGGAAAGCTAATCTTTGGCCACCCTTTGACAAAGACAGCACTTTATAATTATTTTTATTTACATTTTGTGCTGTTAGCACGGCAATTTGATCGCAAATGTGACCTTGTTGTCGTCTCCTCTCGCTCAGCCAATTTTGCTGCTAAGCTAATTACAACAGTGGTGTGGAAAATTTGCCTTAATGTGTCATTACATTGTAGCTGCCAAGCTTACTAATAAGAGACCAACACTCAGTGGCACCACCTCCCATAGGCCATTGACAGCAATTGCAGAGCTCTCCTGCAGTCTTTAGCCGGCTTCCTGACAGGCTGTAAAGGGTTCCACCAAACTCCGTGCTACTACAGACCATCCCTGTCTGGTAACCTGAATAACTGATCTAAAATTAATTTGGGGTTATTAGGGGTAATATCAGACTAGAGAAGGATATTGGCACCACAGGCTCTCTGAGAGTAGCTGGGAGTCGCTAATGTTACAAGCTTATCTCCAAGATAAAGATTGTGTGTCTTTCAAAAAGCAGTTCTCACTCTGAAACAGGCAGTAGGTGCAGGAACTGTCCCATGAAACATTATGGCCAGAAGTCTGTAGGGTGTGAAGTAGATGATCCCAATTATCTCTTTGGTTATTAAAGAATATCGTTTTCTCTTGAGCCTGGATGTAGCTCTCTTTCAGCTACTAGAGAGTAGTGCCTTATTTCACCTCAGGCATTTCAAAAATTCCTCCTCCAAGCTTCTTTATTCTTGTGGGAAGGCAGAGATGAGAAGAAATTGATATTTTCCTCATTTTTTCCTGCCTTACTTCCTACAAGTTTTTCTTACTCGTTCTTCTGCCAGAGGCCTTGCAAGGACTACACCTGAAAGTGAAATGACACTGCTAAATCTATTTCCCAAAGTCAGGCTCTGGCAGTGTGAGGGTGAGTACATGAAAACAGCTTTAACAGAGCACTACCTAGTGGCTTTAACCAAAATTAAAATTTCAGTGCATAGGAGTTGCACAGCATCTCCTGAGGCCTTGAGCACCACAACCAAGCTATGATTCACATCTCCTAGCACCTGTGCCCTCACCTGCAAATGGTCTGTGCCTGTGGCAAATCTAATCTGCATGGGACTTCTGTTTTTTGTACTTTTTCACTTCTCACCTTTTCAAAAGCCAGAATTCAAAGACCACACAGTCAACAATCAAAATGTCTCATGCAACCCATTGAGCAGTAGGTCACAACTTTCCTGAATGAAGCAGCAGATTTGTAGCAGCCAGAAGCAATAGATGACATGAGATACCTTCTTCCTTCAGAGGAACTGATGATAAGGCTTCATTGGAACACTGTGCAGTAAAGTGCTTGCCACTGATATGATGGGAAATGTGAACACCCAAAAATAGAAGATGGTGGAAGCAGGATGACGGCCTGAGTGCCAGGTCTGAATCACTATGGTCTATTCACAGCCAGAATCTTGAGGCTCAGAATAAATCCTGCAATATATTTTCTTCTAAAAAAGAATTTATGGACAGGAAGAAAGCTGACCAGTGGTATGGACTCATTGTTAAACAAACACATGCACAAATCCTGGTACTCTTCAAAGGGTGATAGATTCAAATCTACTTCCATCCAATTATTTCTTCATTTTCAGAGGGTACAGTGGAATGAAAGTATTCAGAGGAATGAAAGTATTGAAGCTTAACCCTGCCAGATCCGCGTAACAGAATGTGGTTTATAGCTTAAGGCTAAAACATAGTTATTTGTAGAACCTTTGGCTTTCTGGCTGCATATCCCATGGGCTGTGATCATCCCACATCCTCCTCTGGCTCTAAGTCTCTACTTCAGCAGATCTTCAGCAGAACATACGAGTGAAAGTGAAAAACTATTAGTTACCCAGCCAGCTGGGCATGCAACAAGCTCACTGTCTCCTCTGACAACACAAAGTGCAGAAGATGTCCTAGGCATTCCCAAAATAATTGTTATTTTTTGATTTCCAGAAAAACAAATCCAGAAACAAAAACACCTAAGTTCAGAGCAACAGCAGCAAAACCCAGATGTGAAAATCCTAGATCCTGTGCCCACCAGTCTCACCAGGCCCACAACTTTTGCCTTACAGAGATAGCTCAGAAGAAATTTCCCAACCCTTCATGGTTCTTACAGTTCTACAGATTTCATTTCCCTCTATAGCTTTGCCAAGGTTTTAGGGTTTGACTGCCAGCACGTGACTCTCTAGGATATGCTACATTATGAAAGTCACCCTTGCAGTTCTAAATGAATATATACACGTTTATTTTTATATATATATTTACTTAAGTATCAATCTCATAAATATGCTGATAAATAAGCTGATAAACATGCAAACAAGTCCTGGAGAGTGTAAATTATAGCATGCTTCTGGCAGAGTCAGTAATTGTTGATTTTCATTTTAACCCCTTGCTCTTACACACTGTTTCTAAAAGGCTTGCTTGTACTATTATTAGTACTGATGGCTGTTATTGTAGCACTTACAGACTAAGGCCTTTTTCTTTTAGGTCTTTTGTGTAATAGGCAGGAATGATCTGTGATTAGTTTTACAAGCATCTCTTAGCTCTTGGCATGACCCATAATCCAGCTGAGCCACGTGGGCTCAGCCAAACCCCGGACAACCCTTCCCACTCTGACTGTGTGGGCCATGCAAGGGACAGGAGCAAAATCTTGGCAGGATTTTGGCAGTTTATAGTACCTAGAATATACATGCTACTGCAGGGTTCACAGATTATTGTTAGGGCAATTTCCCATATGCTTCTACTGTGATTTCTTCCAACTACAACACTTTCAATCATTTAAGCCTGCTTACACCTGAAATTAATGTTCTTCATACTTTTTTTTTTTTTACTCTTGAAAAAGAAATCGTAGCAAGTCCTTTAGTTAAAAAATCAGCACTAAAGTGACCGAAGCAAAAGCATGTTTTTGTGGAAACTTGGCAATAAATAAACACTTTGAAAACACCTCCTCACCACCACCCTCTTTCCAGCCAACTTTTCACCTGGGATTGTTTTCTACTGCGCAGTCACCTTCATCTTATCCCATTGGATATGTCAGGTCAGACCCAAAACAGCCAGGGAGGCTTTTGCAAAGATGAAATAAAAGGAATAGAGGCAGGCACAGAACAGATAATTGCTGGTGCTTTCCAAAAGGCAGGACTTCAGGAATAAATTGTAGCCTGAAAAGATTTTTGGTCCTTCTGCTTTCCCACTAAACTTTCAGAGCACAGCTAAACCCTCAGTGGCAATGCTAGACTTGCACCCACCTTGGGATGTACAGCCTGAAGGCCCAGCTTGCACTGACAGGGTTTACAGCCAAGAGTTACCACCACAACAGATCCAGTCCAGCCTTGTCTTGGTGGACACAGCCATTACAGTATCCCTAGCAGAGCTACAATACTTCATAAAGAAAAAGTTCCTAACAGGACTGAAGATTTCAGTTGTATGCCTAGTCCTAGACACCACTCTTGAATTCTCTTGAAAACATCTTGCTCCTCAGAGCCTGCAATTATGTGTTTTCAGTCTTGCATTTTTTATGATTCTCATTTTATCCTTCCAATGAAGTTAATAAATAGTAAAGTTTAACAGTACAATACAATTTTTACAATTTCACAGCTTCAGTTAGTGTCTCTTCAGCCAAACTCAAGATACAAACTTACTACAACCAATGCAACATGAATGGAAGTTTTTATTCCTCCAGTGTGCCCATTTGAACAGCAGAAATTTTGGGAGTTTTCTTTATAAAAGTTTGGGAGTTTTTCTGTTTTGGTACAAATGCAAAAGTTTGCTCCATTGTTTTCAGAGTCACTATGACTAGGCTCAGCATTTCTAACTTGGTTCTGCTGGTGTTACTGCATGTGGAATTTCTGATTTTTCATCACCCTCATCTGTGAAAACTCTTGTGCCACGAGCCTTTTGGCCCAGACTCCCAGATTATAGAACTCAGCACACCACTGGCTCACCACAGAGAAGATTTTTCTTCAACAAATTTTCACACAAAAACCTTGCAAACACAGGTCAATGCTAAATATTTGACTAGTTTCCAGTTGAGAGCAGAGAAATAACTTCTGCACACTATTTTTTGCAAGAAAACTTAAACTGAACAATTCCAATTGATACCAGCAGTGTTTTCGAGAAGTTTTGAGCGTGACTTTGTGACACACTTACTTGGCCATTACTATTTTGAGTCACATAAAGAGACTTTACTTAGAATCACAGAATGGTTTGGGTTGGAGGTGACCTTAAAGATTTTCCAGTTCCAAGCCCCCTGCTGTGGGCAGGGACACCTTCCACTAGACCAGGTTGCTCAGAGCTCCAACCAGCCTGGCCTTGAACACTGCCAGGGATGGGCATCCACAACTTCTCTTAGACTAAAGTTACTCTAAATGACAGTAGCTTCTAACACCTACTGTTGTACAAAACTGGAAAATGAGTTTGAATCAAGTTACTCTAATTAGTTTAGAGATCCAATATATTGGCAAGAATAGGGAGTGAAACTAACCCCTGTGCTGTTGTGTATACCAGGGTTAAAATTTCATGCAGTGACAACAAATGATAAAGGCCATGGATACTTGCTTCAGCATGATATTTTTGGTCTGTCAGGTTGCAGGAACTGATCCAGTTACTAAGATAAGTTTCCTCCATTAATAGACCTAATTTCTAAGCCTTAACTCCCCTTTGACACAGCAGATTAAGTGCTAGTGAGTGCCAAGCCATTTGGGGTTGTGCTTTGCTGCTGCTCACAGCAGAAGCATTTATTTTAACTTGTACAACAATCAGACTGATGATTATGGGAGGAAGCTTCTTATTATATGGAATTACAGGCTGATGATCCAGACTCTCTCCACCAGCAGCCAGGCCCTCTTTCTCTACATGAAGAGAAATCGAGTCCGGCTTGTACTGAGTCGCATTGCAAGCACTTAGAGGCAGCCTTTGACCACAATAATCCTTATTCCGCAACCTCTGACCTTGCCCCTGGTATCCCAGCCACAGTAACATTTCAGAAGAGACAAAATTTCAGTTTGCTAGTTTCATCTGTTAGCGAGATGGAAGCAATTTGCTGCAAATCTTTTAATATTCTCAAGCTTCAGTGAGGCTGAGAGCCTGCAAAGTTTTGAACATTTTATTGCCCTGCATCTTTTTAATCATGACCATGTTGGTCATGATTAAAAAGACTCATTTAACTTGAAAATTAAGATATTTATGAGTTATATGCTACCTCATTAAAATTATGAATAAGATGGACAAAGTAAGTCTCTTCCACAGCTCTTGTCTCTAAGTGAAAGAAGCTGGAAAAAGGATGAGGCTCTGGTTGAAACTGCAAGACACCTGAGGGCTTCCAATGACTTAATAAGGCCAAGTATTTTCTCATTTCCAATTTCTTCTTGTATTATTTTGTTCTACTTCCCTTTGAGCACACAAAACTAATAACTGTGTTCTTATCACAGCGAAATAAAGTAGCGCTGCTGAAATCTGCAAGAGCAAGTGGGCATGGAAATGCCTCTTTTTTTTTTTTTTTTTAAGTAATAAAGGCTTTAATAAAGATGTATGTATAAGCCTTGCAGCTCTTCAATAAGAGCCTGAGCCTGCATGATGTTATAGACCTCAACTTCCCCTGAAGTTGGCAAACCATTTTACAGGAAACAATCTTGTGCTGGTCCCAAGGCAATGAACAATATTATCTAATTTATCTTTTCTATCTTGACCCTCTGTCATTAGCTTCTTAATTATATCAGCTGGAGAATATCATGAACACAGGAGAGCAGATATGCAGATCCCAGCTGCTTTTCCTCCTGGTGCAGGAGGAGGGGACATGCTCCCAGTCTTTCACAGTGAGTGCTGGGAGAACAGAAAGCTCCCATCTGCTCTCCTGCCCAGCCAGAGCCCCTGTGCTGCAGAAAAATGCTCCAATTGCTGGCTCTGTCATAGGAATGTGGCAGACAAGGCCTTGGTGCCCAACAAGTCTGGCTGCTACCAATGGTGTTAGGACCCAGAAGTCATGGATTCATTAAATCATTTAGGTTGGAAAAGACCTCCAAGATCACTGAGCCTGACTTACCCCAGCACTGCCAAGCCCACCACTAAATCATGTCCCCAAGTGCCACATGTACACTCCTTTTCAGTCCCTTCAGGGCTGGGGACTCCACCACTTCCCTGGGCAGCCTGTTAGAGTGCTTGACAACCCTTTCCATGCAGAAATGTTTCTTAATATCCAACCTAAACCTCTGCTGGTGCTACTCCAGGCCATGTCCTCCTGTCCTACTTCTTTTTACTTGGGAGAAGAGACTGACTCTTACACGCAGTAAGCAGTGAACACGTTTTAGGAGGAGTACTTCAAAAATAATTTTGGAGCCAGTCATTCAAATTTTTTCAAAGTAAATGAATCAGTACTGGTTGCAACAGTTTTCTGTTTCAAAAGGGGAGATTTGATAAATTGGAAGTACCAGTTAACAAAATTGTTGCGATAGAGGGAAAACCCGGACGCTCAATATGAGTGATCAACAGGAATTCGTTTATTGATTGTACCAGAGCTTCTCATATACTATCAATAATAGGCTCATGCATATTCATAAAGGCGCATTCTAAGTGGTTCACGTCGTCTAAGCTGATCTCTAACCCCTCCTCTAGTTCCCCTTCTGTGGTCAGCAGTTCTCCTTTTTCCCTGGCCTTCTAACCTCAGATGTCTATTGTTATACTGCCAAAACCTATCCTTGCTAACTCTGCAGATAAACCCGTAGCTCAGCAATAAGACTCAATGGTGGTTCAGTTACTGAGCAAGACACATGTAATATTCTGCAACTTCAGTTGTTACACAAAATGTGTGGTGCAGTGTTCTGTGAGACCTTGCTCAGCTAACTGCAAGGGTCTATGTGCCCGTTCTCACATAGCCAGCTTCTCAGATCAGTAAGCTGCAAAGAATCTATATGTCCCTTCTCACGTAACCAATCCTTCACACAAAATGAACTAGGCAAGTCAACCAGACAGGGAAACCTGGGGATCTGAATGCCTGCTTGCAATTTCTGCAAGTTCATAAAAGGCACATAAACTCATAAATTCACAGCAAGTTCATAAAAGGTTTTATAACACACGGTGCCTCTGAGAGCAAGAAAGAGAGCTGCTGTGCAATCCCAGCAGACTTTCCCTCCTCCTGTTCCCAAGCCATCCTTCATGGTCCAGCCTCTCAAAGGGCACGCTCGGACCTCACTGGTGCCCAGCCACCAGGCCAAGCAGATCGGGCACAGGTATCCTCAGCACAAGGAGAAATTCTGGCTTTAGGCCAGAGGAAAAGCTGGAATAAAATTTTGTTTCTCTTGTTTATGACTTTGACATGCTCTGCTCAAAATGGAACACCAGAAAATTCAACTTACATTAAGGCTTTTTAAGAGACATCTTACTTGTGTTTGTATTCAAAACTGTGCTCAGAGTTAATTTACACTGTAATAAAGTAATATTCCTTTGGCAAGTATTACAGCTACTTAGATATTCCAGTGAGAGCATTGCTTTAATGAAAGCAGAAACAGTAAGAAAAACAGACAAACCAACAATTTTCTCTGCCTGTTGAACTGTGACAACTGTTTTGTCTCCTATCGACCTTCATTAACAGGGGAAATGGTTTTATCCAACAAGTATTTGCAATAAAAACTGTAGGCAGTTCCAAGTTTGTGGGGATCAGCACTTGGAATTTAATTGCAGAGGCTTTTAGATGCCTTAAAGTAAAAAAAAAAAAATACTAAAAAATTAAAAATTGAGTGCTACTAGACACATCCAATTAAGGAATAACCAGATCAGTTATTTATCAGAAGGACTGATTCTGTTTAAGGCTAAGTCACACTTAACACCAGTATAAGTAGTACAACACACAGACCTAGGAGGCCAGGCCAGAGGTATGGAAAAGAAACAGCAACTGAAAGGAGGCAGCATGAAATCACTCTGATAGGACACAGAGTTCTACTGTCTTTTACTGCCACTTTTTTCCATTTTTTTATTACTTACTGCCATTTTTGCAGGAACTCTCAGAGGAGCATGGTGTATGAAACCAAGACAATGATGAAAATGGATTTTAGTAGCAAGCCAGCCCAGACAAGTGCTGCTGTGTCACAAACAGCCACACTTTGGTTCAGGTATAACCACAAACCTGCAACTTGGTACCTGAACAGGAGCTAAAAATAAGGTATTGCTGTTATAGCCTGATTAAAACACTGGAAATGTTACAGAAAATTTAATTTCTGAGACTCAGGCACATAGCATGTAACAATACATCTCCTCCACTTTCTCCCTTGTGTCTCAGTCTTGCATTTCTACCAGATAACCAGAACAGCCAAAGCTGCAGAGTTCTTCAAACTTGGATTTAATCCTCTCTTTTGACATCTAACATAGAAACTGAGCAAAATGTGTGCACTTCAGAACACTGAGCAACAGGATAGGAGACACAAAACCCCAAAAGAATCTCTTGATTCTCCAACTATTTAGAGTCACTTTGAAGTCCAATAGGTAAAAAGTACTGGCAAGAAAATGAAAGCCACTAAAATACAAGAGCTGGGACCAGAAGCTCTCATGCACTATATAAATGGCATAATAAGCAGCTACAGTAATTATAGGCCCTGAAATCTACAGAAAAAATTATTTGCAGGTATGACACTATAACTTATTTATCTTCTTAATACCCAGACTGAGTGCAAAGAAATCAGATCTTTACAGTTGCTGCTGATTATTCCAAGTGTTAATGTCCAATGTTCCCTTAATGCTAACTATGTGTTCATAAGTTTATTGTCCAGATTGTACAGAACAAAACTCAAATATATTTAATTATAGGCCTGAGGAAGAGAGGAAAAAAAAACATTAAACAGAAAAGAAGCTGCTTATGTCCTATATCTACCCTGAACTATGCAACAATTAAAAGCCTTGTCTAGTGTCAAATTTTATGAGCACAAAAAGCTTGTTCACCTTCTGATTTGGGCATTTCCATAGCAAAGTTCACCTTGGACATCCACAATACCCAGTGCATGCATGGGAGGATGTTTGTGTTGGGGAGGATTTTTTTTTTTTTTTAACACAGTGGGTCAGCACAGAGTATAGGAAAGTTACAGCTATTTTAGAGGGAAAAAATAAAGAAGAAAAAATACCCAAACAACCCACTTCACTGAGCTATCAGTATCCTAATGGTATCAGCTAAGCTCACTGTGTGTGTGACCAACCCAAGTCCCCCTGGGCCACATGCTTAAACAGGAAGTGTAAAAAAGGCCAGGTGAGGCTGGCTGGAGCCATTAAGGCTAATTTGCATCCACAGGGTCCTGGCCTAAATATCTCCAAAGATCATTTCTCCCCACATTTGGCTCATCTCAAGATAATTGCAAAGAAACAAGAAGTGTATTGCCTTGTATTTCTGAAATGCAAAATCTGCCCTGTACTCAGCAGTGAAATCCCTGTGGTTGTCTTGAGCCAGGAGTTTACTTTAGTGCCACAATTTGAAAGGAACTTATTTCCTCTTGTGCTGCATGAAAAAACACCCATGGTACAAGTCTCTTTTACAGCCCTGGTGACTCGCAGCAAAGGGACTGCAAATGATGCACAAGCTGAGGGAATTTGGGTGTTCAGGGCCATAGCAAACACATGAAAGGAAAACAATGCCCATTGGAGACCCAGGTAAGTGATTAATGTTTAGAAACATTCAGCATTTCAAGTAAATTTGAGGTAAAAAGCAGGTAATTTCTTAGGTGCTGGCAGAAGTGCAGAGACAGAAGGAGAACTTGAACGTGCCAGAAAAGAGGAGAAATCACTGGCTGCTTTGAGCAGAAGGACAAGACAGGGCTTTGACTCCCCCAGACACAAGTTCTCCAAGCATGGACCTGTCACAGTCAGGCTCATAAGATGCCCATCTCCCTGTTTTGTTTTATGTTTTTCAGATTTATATATGGCAGAGTCCCTGCCCTTAACAGCTGAAAATGGGGAAGAAGATCACAATAGCAACAGGAAAAAAGAGGGGAACAAAACCTGACAAACAAAATACCCCAAAACAGTGTATGCAGTTCTGGCACTGCTGCTTTTAATTAAATCAGGGGAAAAGTGTTACACGAATTTTCATTGTGGGTAGAAACAGGAGATTAACTCCACAATCAAAGCATCACCTTGATGCCACGCAATATATACTCCCTTTTAACTGTGCTTGTCTGTAAAGCTAAAAGAAGCAGCAAAGGTGAAGCAAATGGGACTACAGAGAAGATGAATGCAAGAAGCAGGAGAAGGAAAGCGAGAGGAGCTGCACAGTAACCCAGGGGGAGTGTAACAAAGGGCTGCCGTGGTAAGAAAGCCATGCAGCTCATGGGAACTGACTGCAAGTGCAGGCAAGAGACAGCCTAATCCTGAAGGTATCTCATCCAGCCAGCTGAAAAGCTCTTCACATCCAGTTCAGATGCCCCATTGTGAAATCTTCTACACAGAAATGTCCTCTGGCTGGAAAGCCTTTTCCAGTTGTATCTGAGGCAGCTTTCGAAAAAGCTTCTCCCAGCAGTGAAGCCAAGCGTCTCAATGGACATAAAACAACAAGAAAGAGCCACACACAGCTGTGGGACCAGCCACTGCCTACAGGCAGTACCCTACACCAAGCCATCAGATTTCAGTCTGGTATTTAGATGAAATTATTAAGACCACAAGACAAAGAAATGTTCTGTACCTATTCATTAGCAAACTAGACTAATATTTCATTCAGCACTCTGTACAGTTTCCTCAGAGCAATTACAGGCTGCACCTCCCACAGAATGCTGTTACTTAATGGAAAGCACAGATAACAAATCATCCTGTTTACTTTGCTCATAATCTTCACAACAGTATGCAATTAAGAGCATTAAGTAAAAAAAAAATCAGCAAAAGAAAACACGATGCTGTAATGCAGAATGGAAGTAGGCTGTTTGAAGTGGCAAGAAAAAGGTGTGTGTTCCTAGCAGAACATCCCTCATCCCAAGCATTCCCTGACATTAAATTTGAATGTTTTTGAGGGGAACTCTCCTGTGTAAAAGGGAAATTATAGGCAGAGCTGTAGTATCATGGATCTAGAAGTCAAGAAAGACTCTTACTGACTTCAGCTAGACAAGAATCATTTTCTTCCTCATCTTCCTTATCCACCTACCACACCAACAGCCATCACCTCTGCAAACAGCTGAGAGTTGTGTGGGATAGTACAACAAAAGTTGCCATCATCAGAAATTAAAATGCCCAGATTTTTCTCTGCTCCCTGTGGATCTGACTGCAGCCTATAAAGATTTGGATGAGAGGAAAAAAAAAAAACCCACATCGTGGCACATATTATAAGTTCTTACTTATGACAAGTAAGGAGTGCTGGAGAAACCTGACATGATTTTCAATAGAGAGATGTTAGCATTAGAGAAACTATTCTGAAGCTGACCATTGTAGGGAAGAGTAAATAAATATTACAAGACTACTTTATGCCATTGGCTCAAAGAAATGTGAATTAGCCAAGAGAGAAGATTTGTGATTTGTAGTGATATGGAAAGGAGTTAAAAATCCACCCAAATGATGGGAAAGGAAGAGAGAAAAATAGCAATTTCAGCAGTTTCTATAAATTAAAAATCAAAAATCTTCTTTTGTGTATATATTTCCATGTAACTATGAGTAGAGGTCAACTAACAAGGCTATGAAAGTCAGTGAAATGGCAAATGAAAGAATGTATTCTACAGCCAAGGTACAACAGCAGAGTAACAAGCACAGCTGTGATGGTGTGGTCAGTACTTCAGAATCACATTAAAAGGGACTCCATGTCCAAAATTACACACCAGTCTCTGACTAACATACCTGACTGTGTGGATGTCTTCCAGCATGTACAACAAAACACTTGGAAGCAGTCAAGTGTTTCATCTCAGCACAGTTTCCTGTCATTTTCTACGGGTCAAATTAGCAATCTGTTTTGTTTGCAAATCAGCAGCATAGAAAAAACGAATTCCACACATAAACCCAACAAGTGTGAAATAAAAGAGGCAGTATAACAAAGCTTCAGTGCAACTGCATGGAGCATCTGGGGACACTAATTATTTATGGAAAAGATGGAGGAGCTTCTTCTCAAGAAGTCAGAGAAATAGCATTTGTAACGCTCTGATAAAACACGAAGAACCGTGTAATCTTCTTTCAGCCTGCTGGAGTGGAAAAGAGCAACGTTTTTTAAAGTCATTAGAATGTCAGAAGTTGATAGTAAGGAGACTTGAAAGCGATTTTTTTTTTCCCAGTTGGTGTAAGAAGTTAATAGCAAAATGGAGATTTTATGAAGTTTCTGTCTCCACTACCAAGACAAGGAAAAACATCAGAGAGTTTTGTAATGCCAACCTACAGCAGCAGCTCAGCAGAGACAAGTTCTTCTCAGCCCTACCAGAACACACAGCTGAGATCTCCCATTCAGGTGGATTGTCTGAGGATCAAGGAGATCAGCAAGACACTGAGCAAATCTAAATATTCACATCATTTGCTGTAGATATATTCTGCTTATTCCTTATGTTTTTGGTATTTTGGTTTTTGGTATTTTTCCCTTGAGCTGCAGAGGAAGTGACCAAGCAAATGGGTTCTCTTTCACACAATATTTAACTCTGGAATTCCTAGACTGAAAGGGGGAAAGATGATTGCTCTTTTAATAACAGAAATCTATTTTTAAGATGTAGTGAATGTTCAAAACCCAACAGCCACAAACCTCTGTTGTTCAGAGAGGACATGAAGTGCCTGCACAGGTAATGGGAGTTGCCTTCAGCAGCTCAAGTTTTCTCACTGTTTTTTTTAAGAAAACATCTCAGTGGGTACCTGTAGTACTTCTGCTGGGAAAAAAAGAGTCAGTCTGTGTGACACTTAGAAATAAACATGCCAAATGTCCTTAGCTGAAGGCACGACAAAGAGTTTATCTTCATGAAGAGATAAAATATGTTTCACTCTAGAAAGCTAAATCTGTGTAAAAATTCAGTGAAAATTAAAGCCTGTGTTGTTTTTATGCGAGCTATTTAGCGAGGATAACATCTATAAAGGATGTGAGAATTTATCCTGACTCTGGCTGAAGTGAAAACTGCCATCTGCTCTGCATTAGGATCTTACCACCCAGCATTTCTGAAGCTACTTTTTTTCGTTAGCAAATCCAGTGCCAAAGGATTTTTCTCTCTCCCTGCTCTAATCCAGTTTACTTCCTCTCTTTCAAATCTGTCGAACAGTGAATGGTTGGTACATGTTTTAGTTTGGCTGCTCAAGGCAACTGAAATGACACCTACCCACTTTTGGGCTGCTCCCATTTTGAAAGGGCTGCTGAAAAAAACCTCAAAAAATTTACTTTGCTCAAAAGCTGTCCTCAAATCAACTTTAAATTAGTAGCCCTTCCTCCCTCCCTGGCATCAATCGCTCAATTGGTTTTGTTTCACTTTGGATTTTTTCCTAAAAGAAAGGCTCCTTTGGTTAAACCAGCCATGCTTCCCCATGTCTACTGCAGTTTAATTCCAGTTGGACTCCACCTTTCTGTGTATGCAGTGTTTCAGATAAGGACTTGCTGCACTCTGTAAAGGTAGTACAGTCCCTCAAACTTTAACAAAAATACCACACCCAACACTTCACAGCTTTTACTTAAAGCCAAAATGTATCAGTGAGCACAGACCATGCAGAGAAACTCTGAGAGGTTTCCAAACTAGCAGGGACTTGAGTAGTGAAGCTTAAAATTCTTCTTCGAAGCACTTTTAGATTTAGGAAAAATGAACTGAAGCGTAATCTAATCTTTATCGTTTTTAGAGTATTAATTCCCTCCAAAGTTTTCCTGGGGAAAAGTCAGACAAGGGGGTTGGCACATCATGGACATCAACACAGGCACTGTGATATAACTCAGGAACGAGATGTTTTTGTGCCTTAAGAAGTGTAAAGCCGAGAGAGAATCCTAAAGGATCGGATTGCCACAGGATTGGGCTGGTTTGAACCGTCTTGGATGCTACAGTCGAAAAGTGAGGGAAATTTCTGGGCCTGTTCCAATGCATACTCAATGCAGTGGAAACATCTCCCCTGATTTTCACAGGGTTTCAGTCAGGCCCAGGGAAAGCTAAAACTCAGCCTCAGATAAGCCTTATAACAAATGCGATGCAGGTGCTCAGGAGCTGTTGTGTTTCAGCCTCAGATACCTGTGAATCTGGTTTTCAATAAGTATTTCAGAGAACACCTGGATTCTGAAGTTAAACAAAAATGAAAGTTTTGAAAAATATTATTGTAGTTCTGATGAGAAAGCCCTTTAAGTCCTCTTTTTTATTTTGTGAAGATCTGAATATCCTGATATTATTAAAGTTCACAGGCTTGTTGTGTGTAAGAAACACCTGACAAGGATTTCAGCTTCTCCTTATAAGGACTTGTTAGTTCACTTAAAAAGATAGCCAGAAAAGCATTCTGTATTTAGAAAAGACAGAATCTTCCTTTCTCTTTCTCTGTCTCCAAAAATAAATCAGGAACTTGGTTCTCCTCTACACTCAGTTATTTTTTGCAGAAATAATCATAATATTTCAATTTAAGATGATGCCTTCTTGAGCAAGAATTTGACAGAAGCTCTCATCTGTATTTGCAAGGAACTGCAAAAAGATAATGCCTGAATGATTTTCACCAAAACAGCAAAAAATGTTACTGAAAAATGTTTAATTTTATGCCATGTGTGTTGAATTCCCAAACCACACTGGGGAATACACTGACCTCTGCTTAGTCAGGTCATTGTGGTAATCTTATCCCAGATTTAACTGGGAGCTCACACTGGGGATGACTCAATGTGCCTAATCTGAAGCTGATGAAAGGTTTTCAGGTTCTTAGGGCTTTTGATACTTGATATTTTTTTCACAAAAAATGAAAGCTATTTGAAAAAAAAAATAAAAAAGAGAGAGAGAAAAGAAAAAAGAGAGGAGAGGAAGAAAAAAAGAAATTAGTTTAACAATCCACACTGCTACAAGCCTGTGGCTAAAGCTGCCACTAAAAACTCAGGGCCCCAGTGGCAGCAGCACCTGCCTTACCATAAAGTTGTCCTTCCCCATATATAAAAAAATCCCTTCTCTTCACAAACACGAGTACACATGAAACATGGCCTGTTTTTTCAACTGGTAAATTCATTGCAGGAACAGCACTCGAAGTACTAGAAACCTTCCGGGTTGTATGAATAATTTCTTGCAATAAGAGAGTTGTTGCATAATTAAGTTCCTTGGAGGCAGCATGCTTGGAATGGATTGCAAATTAAGACCTTTCCTTTTCTCTGCCTTTCTTCAGCAACCCCTCACAGATCTAGTTTTTATTTTAAAATTCTTATTTACCCCTGTAACTAGTTCCACTTTTGATGGATGTCAAATTGCCAAATCCATATGAACCTCTATCAGTTTCTTTAGTAGTTTTTAATAGAAAAATTAAAGAATCAAAGACATCAGCAAAAAGGACTAAAATTAATGGTTTTTTTGTTCTCTTAGCAAAGCTCTCTGTCAGTTCTCATGCCCTAGGATACATGGAAAATAAAATTAACACTGCAGCCAGATTTCTAAAAGTGCTAGCTGATAATAAAGGACATAATGATAATATTTGGAAACAATAAATTGTCCTCCGTACAGAGAATAATACCTGAGGGTGAAGATAATCCCTTTGGCTTCTGTCTTACCATCCTGAGCTTAATAAAAATATTAGTTACTGCACTGTCGAAATAATTGCACATTAAACTTTTCCACTCAGGCCAGGCTGCCCTTAAAATACTGCCTTGGAGCTGTGCTCAGCTCAAGCCTCAGCATCCCAGCACCTCACACACCCAGCTGGCAGGTCCATCTGTGTGGCACCCCTCCCTTGCCACCAGCCATCCCTGCCACCCACACTTGGGGCACAAAGCAAAGAAACCCTTGGCTGCTCAGGGAGGCAATTCTCCCACGTCCTGGCACATAAATAAATCCAAAGGCACTGTTTCATCTTTCAGGAGGTGTAGCTTTGTCTAGGCTGCACAAAGGCTCTCTCCTGCACTCCCCTGTGTCTATGATCAATTTAACAAGGAAGCCTGCAAAATAATTCCCTGATCCTGAGGCCTCTATCACCTAATGTCCATGGACTGCAACAAGCTCCATCGTTAGTGTTTCCTCTGCCACATTGCTTGCACTGCATGCCCCTGTGAGGAAATGAGCATTATCCCAGCTGGGAGCCCCCAGCTTTCCCACCCGAGGAAGGGCCACCCTGCTGCACAAAGAGCAGGCAGCCACTCACACACCTCTCTCTAAATTATTAATGTATCAATATCACTGGCTTATAACAGAGCTGCAGATGGGTGCATACTAGCCCCCAAGCCCTTAATCTTTCATTTGTGAACAGTAGTATTTCTCTTCCCTACCAAATTATATAAGGATGCTGTGTTCTTCCTTGCAGGTCTAAATCTTGCAATTTTTGGAATCAAAGAACATAAAAAGATTATCATTATGATGTTAATACAGCTACTGCAGTATTATCCTAATAATATCTTCAAATCAAACAACTTATTTACAATTAATAGTTTTCATCTTAGAAAAACTGCATGCTCAGACTTAATCAGAGTTACTAAAAATCTCCAAATACAAATTACACTATCTAAGCAACTGATTTTGAAACTCCTGACCTAAAGACTTGCACTGGGTA
>NW_008236487.1:2595007-2599721 GCF_000691975.1 Corvus brachyrhynchos | reverse complement strand
AAGCCTCAAGGAGGTTTTTCTGTTCTCTCCAGTATCACCATCCTCTGCAGCCGCAGAGAACATGAGGATCTGTGCTGGTCCTTGGCACAAGCACGGTTTTGCCTCTTGGCATCCAGGTTGATTTTTGTTTTCCCGTCAACCCAAAGATGAGATATAACCAGGTCATTGCAAAAGAAGTTTTTGTTGCAGCCAGAAAACTTATGAGACTTGCTTAAAAAGAACCCCACAGAAGTCTTTGACCAAAGTGCCCACTCGTTCCTACACAAAGGCTTACCCTGTAAATTCTACCAACCTGAAAGGCTGATGTACCTCCAACAGTGTTGTAACCCAGCCCTCTCACAGCTGGTATGAAGACAGCTATGAATTAAAAACAAACAAACAAACAAACCAAACCACAAATCAAAGAAAGTAAACTAAAAGAAAATAAAAATTCTTGTTATGAAACATGGAAAGTTAGACAAGTTAGACAAGTTTTACCACCACACCCTTAAAACTCTCTCGCCCCTCTCTTGACAGGTATTTTAAGTGTGAGGGGTTTTTTTTCCTAATAATACTGCCCTAATTGAGTGGTATTGCATGTGTTTTGATTTGCAGAACAGAATGGCTTTCTTTGAAGGCAGAAAAACTTTATCCCAGAAACCCCTACACTTTAAAAGCAGTTTTTCCCCTGAACATTGTTGTCACACTTTCTCACATGGAAGACCTCTGCTAAATCAGTGGCAATAAATGAAGTGAAATCATAATAATGTCTCAGATATTTTATTCTGTTGTTCTAGGTACTGCTGAAATCATGTGAAAATAAAACGTGTAACCAAAGCCATGCAGTTTGTCATTTACCTTCACTGTTTTCATGATGTGAAAGAAACCACTTAAAGCTGGAAGCAGGAATTCCAAGAGAAGCAGTTAACCAGAAGAAATACTCACATTAAAATCAAAGAGAAAGCAGAAAAACAGAAATGAAACAGAAAATGAAGAGGAAAGCATATTATTAGGGAAAGAGAGAAGATGACAAGAGACCAAATTGCACTAGGCTAGAGAGAATTGCTGAGCACTAGGTTTAGATATTGAAGAATAAAAGACTTCTGCAAATTAAATGGCAACAGCCCTAATTATTGCAGTAATAAATGCTTTTATCTCCATTTTTGTTACAATGAAGTTTCCAAAGAGGATCTTGGTGCTGGTGAAGTGTTGCTACAAGATACCAGAGAAGCAAAATATACAAGGGGAATTAAATAATTCTGCTTCTTCTAAGCAGTGTGGAGATTTTGCACCCTCTGCAGGTCCAGGGAGATACAAAGAACCCAGAAATATACCCATCCTGTAATAAAACACATTTTGCATTTTATTTTTTGGGGCTGCATTTCTGTGGCAATGTCTGTTTTCCCCCTTTCAGACATTCCTGAGTGTTCTCCTTCCCAATCCAAGCCACAGATGAGATTTACTTTTCCCTTTATGTTTTGACTCTAGCTCAGAGGACTGGGCTCAGGGCACCTGCAGTGGTCAGGAGCCTTCTTTAGACAATGTTCTTTTCTTCCCTACTTGGATATATGAGAAGGAAGGGGTTTTAAATGACCAAAGCCTACAGCACATCTTGCCTCACCTAAATATGATGGCCTTGTACTCCACTATATATTAAGTTAAATAGTCTCTTTTCTTCATGTACTAGTTCAGATTCTTTGTGCTTCTCTGCATGAGACACTTTTGACCAGGCACAGACTGAAAAAACAGCAGCAATCATACAATTCCTTGTAGAAACAAGATGATTTCAGGTAAAGCACAGCTTTTCCCAGGGTCACTTTAGGGAGGGAAAAAAAAAAAAAGAGGAGTCAATTGTTAAAGTTAGTATATATCAATTTAATCATGCAATGAAAGTCCACTGCTTAAAAACCATCTAACCTAATACACTAGCACAAAATATCAATACAAATAGATATAAGAAATCAAATCAATGGACTTTGAACTTTATTTCCTCAAAAGAAAGTAATCCTCTAAAATATGAAGAGAGAAAAATCTTGACAGTGCCTGAGAAAAAAAGAAAAATAAATAACATTGCATTCAAGATGAAAGTGAGTTTGATGGATTTGGTAAAGCCAGTGGTATATTACTGTGCACCCTTATCTGTTACAGCTGCTCTAGAACATGTCCCACTGCAGCAAATATAAACACAGCCAGCAACTGATGATTAAAATTTGTGATGAAAAGACATATTGGACTAGTCTCAAGTATATTCCAGGGAAAGACTGTATACTACTTTTCCTGATGACTTCAATGTGTATTTGAAACAGACAGCTGCTTTCAATTGCTTTTGAACCCTCCACTGACGTCAATAACAAAACAATGTCAGCAAAAGATCTACGACAAAATAAGATGAGCTTATTTAAGAGCAACTGTGCATTTGGTTATTTATTTTTAAAGTGCTTTGCTGCTTCCAGTGGGACTCAGATGAAAAACACATTTACATTTAAGAGTATGATTTCCCTGTTTTTCCTGCCTCTCTCCTTTCTTTCTGGATCTCTCATTTCTCATGTCTAATCTCACACCCTGCACCTCCTACACAGAAGTCATTCCCAAATTTTCCCCTGGTTTCCCCACCAGTCAAGATTCCACTTTCCTTCCAATTTTCTAAAGATCAGCAAAAAATTCCTTATCTTAAAGTGCTGTTATCAGGCTTTATAGATTATCAGGCGAAGGAAGAACTAAGAAAACTTAGAAGAGATTGTGTACTAGGGGAAAACATTGCAATTTAATTTTCACAACCAAAAGACCTAGAAGTATAATAATTTCTTATTAAAAGTCCACAGCTGACATCCAGGTAGTGCTAATGTTCTATGGGGGTCACACAAATACATTAGGAAGGTTTGGACATACCTCCAGCTAAAGAAATAGCTTGAAGATCAAGAACAAATTATGCCAAAATTGAAGGACAAATGGCAGTATGCCCTGCCCACAATCCAGGGAAAGGTGGGGCCTGAGATCTTCATTCTTTTATGACAGCAGACAATTTTTCAAGCTTTCTTATACTTCTAACAGTGATAAGAAGGAAAAAAGAATCATATTTTTTTCTCTTTTTTCTTAAAACATGGTTAAGTTGGCTGTTTTTCCTAAAGCTACTTAAAAGTTGCAGTCGTTGTAACAGGATTGTTAGTATAGTCCAGCTTTGTTAATAATTTGATTTTTCTGAATAAAAGAGAATAAAATGGTCATTTTATCTGCCCTGAACTGGCTTCAGCACATGGTTCTCTTCTCTTGCCAAAGAAGGCTGTAAAATTCCATTTGGAAACTGATCTGCAGGGAGTTACAGAACCTCTTCTTTTTATGTGGGCTCTGTACAGAACCCATATACACCAACCATACTGAAAACTCTGCTGTAAGATACAAGTCTGTAGATAAATGAGGAAAAAAATTGTACTTGGAGTGTAACAGTGTAATAAAAACAAACAACTCTGTGTACATAAATGTGATTACTTGCCATTTCTACTTGTGTGAGTCAGCACAGGCAGCTGGGACAGCCACAAACTCAGAACTGAAACACAATGAGAATATTTATCTCTGTCAGCTCACCAGGGGATGCCCGAAGCAGCACCTGGGCAGAGGCACAAGACAAAGGGACAAAGGCAGTGTTAAACTCTGTCCATGCTTGAGGATCACTGGCCTGCTGTTCACACAGGTTCATCAAGAGTTATTCCCAGCTGCACAGGCACTGGAGCACATTTACAATGGCCAGGCTTCTGCTTTTAACTCACCCCTCCCAACAGTTTGTATACTGCCTTCTTGACACAAGAGCACCTATTTTAATAAGGCCTTTAAAAAAAGACTGTCCATTCTCTTGTAGCAGCAACGACAACAATGAGCCATCATCCCCTCCATTTAAAATTCAATTATTCCCAGTTACTAAATGTATGTATCTTCTCAGGTAGTTTGTTGGACGCCACTCTGGCGTATCTGTTTGTTCACAGTCAGAAACCATCTCGTGAGGCTGGGCTGACATGTATCTGAAAAGCTCTATCAACACTTCAGAGTGAAAAGAGCTGGATCGCTGCCAGACCAGTACATTTCCTCATCCATCAAAACTTTCCTACACTCTTCTCCATGAGCAACCACCCCCGCTTCCTTTGTGTGGCTAATCTCGGGTGACCTAAGCTGTCAAGGTTCTTATCTGGATCAAAGGTGTTGTCTCAGCTCTTTTCAAAAAACTGCAGTGGAAGAACTCCAAAATTCAGAGGAGGAAAGGAAGAGACGAAAGGCCCTAAAAGCAGGGAATAAGCAGCAGTCAGACTGCACAACTGCTGAGCTGTAGAAAGCCCTCACAGGATTTAACTCAAGGCTCTTCTGAACACAGTTAAAGTATGTGCTTATGGATGTGGCAAATGAGTGGGCTAGGCTGCTTAAAGAATCCCTGTCAAAGGTATTAGTGAAAGCAGGTTTTAACATAAATTCGTAAAGATGTCACTTAACAGAGTTCAGTGGCAAGATTTACTCCATTACTAACTACACAGGTGAATCATACAAAGGAAAATCAGATTAGAATCAGTTCAGAATAATTTACATGGAGACCAGAGATGCAAAATAGTGAAGGTGCAAAGGGTAATGGTGCTAAAGGGTAAGGGTGCAAAAGGGCTTAGCAGCACTTAATCATTGACTAATTTAATATTTATAAAGTGATTCAATTGGATTTATTACAGTTACTAGAGTGACCTAATTACAGATTCAAGAC
>NW_008236487.1:2569014-2594990 GCF_000691975.1 Corvus brachyrhynchos | reverse complement strand
GCTGTACTTGAGAGGGTATTTGAATCAATTCACATGCATGCACACACAGACACAGAGATATCTACATCTGTCTGTACAAAGGTACCTCTTAAAAATTTCTCAGGTGCAGTGAAATACTCACACTGGATGCCTTTGCATCTCTCAGTGGGTAGAGGGATGGAGTTATCAGCCCTGTCATCAACTTCTGGCAACAGCCCTCCAAGAATCATGAACTTGAGGGCTTATGAGCTCTGAGAGGCATCCCACTCACAGGGAGGTGCTCGCACAGCCCAGTGTGGTCCAGGAAAGCTCAAAAGGCTTCACTTAGGACCTAACAGGAGCCCCTAAGGCTGTAGAGTAGCCCCAAAGAGAGGGGAGCAAGTGCACCACCATAGTGGGGAAAGAGGACATAGCTTGGGATGCAGTGTGGCTCTGGTGATTCTTTCCAAGGAATTTCTAACCCTGGTCTTAAGAGTTTTGGTGAGCAGTTTCACTTTGGTGTTACTAAAACTGGTGTCCTGCAACCACTTCAAAGGCAGCTGCTGCAGGGAAATTATTTTAGTGAGCACTGAAAATCCACAGCTTGCTGATGAATTTGGGTACTGTCAGTCACACTCACGGGGGGGCGTGGGGGGGGGGGTAAATCAAAGCACTTTAGAAATGTTTTTCTCACACAAAAACTTTCTTCACTGCTGATGTACCACTTCCTACTGACATTGCCAGATCCATGAACATGACGTAGTGCAAATAAGATGGATGGAAGTAGTTCTGTCTCAGTTAGAGTAGACCTTTCCTGCTCTAAGTTATTGGGAGTTGTTTACTTTTTGTTTTTAGAGAAAGGCTGAGAGTATGCAACAATTCAGAACCACACTGAAGACTGTGACAGGGTACAGTATAAAAGGGAAAAATTTGGGTACACTGGCTGCCACAGGCATCCTACAAGAAGGCCCCCTGCAAAATGGTCACCTCCTGCACAGTGCCAGCTACACTTTGAACAGCACTGCCACGTTTACACTGCCTGCACCCACAGGCTGCAGTCTGGGGGTGCAGAGGGCTGGGTGCCCTGGAAGGGCTGCCAGGCTGCCCAGGGTGTGACAGGGAAGTGACTCAGCCAAAGCACAGGTGAGCATTTAGGGATTAAACCCTCGCTCCTGTTAAAGAGACTGAGGGAGATGAGGATCTTTAGTCTGGAGAAGAGAAGGCTCGGGGTGGGGGGGGGGGGGAGGTCTTGCCAGTGTTGATAAATACCTGAAGGGAAGGCGCAAAGAGGACAGAGCCAGGCTCTTTTCAGTGGTGCCCGGTGCCAGGAGAGTCAGTGGGCACAAAGAGAGACAGAGGAAGGTCCCTCTACCATTACAAAACAGTTTCCTACTGCAAAGGGGACTGGGCATTGGCACAGTTTGCACAGAGATGTTGTGGTGTCCCCCATCCGGACACAGCTCTGAGCAACCTGCTCTCAGTGGCCCTGCTTGAGCAGGGAAGATGGACAAGATGAATTCTAGAGGTGCCTTCCCATCTCACCATTCTGTGATTCTGTACTATGTCTCAGCCTTCACCCATTGCATATTCTGTAAAGGTGCCCGGTATGCCTTTAGACTCACAGGAAATAAAAACAAGTTTTAGTGAACTATAAATAGCAATACTTACCTTCTTAACAGTTCAGAGAATCAAATTTGGTGTTTCACTATTGTTGCAATCATTATATTGCAATGTTTTGTCAGCTATGCGGGAGAAGACACCTGTGACAGGCTCCTCAGCATTAGTTCAGGAAAATAATGCACACTGTTTCCCCAAGGAACACTAACAGCAAGGTTGACTCATGCTGGGGCTTTCTACCTAAAAACTTCCATCTCTGAGGGCTGGACCTGATGGTCTTGGAGATCTTTTCCAACCTTAAGGGGTCTATGATTCTGTGTAGACAAAACATTCCCAATAGCACTGGACTGTCCACATAAGAGATTTGCATTTTTACATTTCAGCAGAAGCTGATCAGAAAGGAGCACCATTACTCTCCAGAAGAGTCACTCCAAAGGAGGGACAGCTCCAAAGCAGACACTAGAAAACTTGCAGTGAGGTGATAGAGACCCATAAAAAGGTTAAGGGCAAGTCACCGCCTGTATCTGCACACTCTGAATGATGCAACAGCACGGCAGGGTGCCCAGGGGAGTTGCCAGGCTCTGCAGGGAGTGAGATCACCATGACTCAGTAAAAAAGTTGAGGTGGATGGGCCTCAGTCACCACCCATACTTCATCCAGCAAATAATAGTAGTTTAAAAATAATAAAAGCCTCTTAAACCCTCATAAAGTCAGGTTTTATATGGCTTTACATGCTGAGTTACCTTCCTCCATGCAGACAAAGAAATCAGAACAAAAATGTTTGAACACAAAAGCCTGTACACATAACAGTCTTTCCAGCAGTTTTCCTCTGCCAGCCCATGCTGTGGCTGAGTTGCTGGAATCTCTCCCTGCTCCTCCCTGGCCTGCAGGAAGTTCACTCCAAAATCATTAATGTCTTCGAATAAAGATTTACAAGGATGAAAATTGTTAATGGCTCTGCTAAACAAATGGGGGGAAAAAAAGAAGGCAATTATGTGGGGTTTATACCTTCCAGAGCAAGACTTGTTGCAATTAAAGGTAAGTTTAATAGCTCCATCTCAGCATTTTCTAGCCTATTCTCTACATAATTTTGGTCAGCTCCTATTTCTGTAGCAAGTGCCTTTAATAGAAAATTAGTAATATGGATATGACATAGGCTTGGTGTAAAATCTTTTCAGTGTAATTGGAGATCGGTGTAAGAAGAAGAGTGTGGCCCTTTCTAGCCTTAAAAACAACGTACCATTACTAAATTTATAAAACTTCAACAGATGTTTTTCTTCTTCTTTTTTTTTTTTTTTTTTTTTTTTGGTAGATCTTTCTTTTCTGTCACATTCATCACATCTCTTGCAGCAGCTTTGTCTTTTTCTTCTTTTGGGTGGAGTTGTTTGATGTATGTTTTTTTCCATATTTGTTTTCAACAGAAGACACCTCCTCTCGCTGCTCTCGTCTGACCATACTGGAGTTATCAGCCACTTTGAAAATTTGATTTCCTGCTCCTCTGTCTCTACTTCATATCAGTTTGGGGGGTTTTTTTTCCCATTCTGGAGTGTGTGATGACATCCAAGGCAACAGAATGGTGACAATAAAGCTTGGTTAAGCCAATGGCTTAGAAACCAGGCTAAGCAGAACAGAAAGAGATTTTGGTTCTATTTAAACCCAGAACATGCATTTGCCAACCAACTGAAAATACTGTCCTATAAAAGCAGCTTAAATAATGCAAATGCACATAAATTTTAACAAATCACATCAAACAGCACGGTTAGTGGCTCAATAATTTACAGTTGCCTCCATATTTTGATAGGCAAACATTATAAGTCGGAGTATAAAACATTCACTTTTATTATTTAAAATATCTCGCTCACACTGTACAAGTCACAAGATGACACCAGTGGAACTGCCACAGCGTGTAAATTGGTGGTCAGGGATCAGCAGTGAGCAAGGGGAAGTTTACAGCAATATAGGAAAAGAAAAAGTAGAACTCAAGCAGCAAAGTATCCCTACTGTGATAACAAAACCCAAAGTCTCTGTGACGTGTGAGATGCCTAAGCTGAACTTACATCAGCTTCATAGTGTGGAGCAGATTTTCCCCCAGACAGATGCCAGCTACGCAGCCCAGTCCCTCCAGGCTCTGGCTCTTGATTTCTGAGGCACTGGGCTCGTACAAAGTCTCCTGCCACCTTTAAATACCAGCCTTTTCACCCTAAGCAAAGAGCAGGGGGGTTATTTGGGCTGAAGCTCTACCTGTTGGCAAGCTGTGATCACAAATCCCTTTTGCAGCCTCTGACACCCTACCAGCGCTGGGTGAAATTTTAATTGGAGGCCAGGGAAATCTTTCACACAGACTGAGGCAATGGTCCTGCAGGGATCCCACCCCTCTGCAAAGACAGGGGACACAGAATTGAGCTAAAAGGTAAGGCCACATTCCCTCTTAATGAATTCCTCTGTAAACAGCAGGTAAGCCTAATATTTTTGAGGAAAAAAGATGAAAAATTCGGTCCATTTGCCACCACCTGAGAGCGAGAAAATCCTCCAATTGACACCCATTGCCTCATGCAGAAATTCTCCTAGTGCCCATCAGGCTCTCTCAGCTGTGGTACCACGGAACGATTAGGGTTGGAAAAGACTCTAAAGTCGCCGAGCCCAATCGGCCCCCGGCACCACCGCGTCTATCACCAACTCCTGTCCCCCAGGTGCCACATCCATACACCCGTGCCACATCCATACACCTGCCCAGTGCCCCATCCCTACACCCGTGCCACATCCATACACCTGTGCCACATCCATACACCCGTGCCACATCCATACACCTGCCCAGTGCCACATCCATACACCCGTGCCACATCCATACACCCGTGCCACATCCATACACCTGCCCAGCGCTTCCAGGGATGGCGATGCCACCACGGCAAAGCGCCAAGCCCGCGGCTGAGGCACTTGCTCTCAGGCAGCTCATTTGCAAACAAGCAGCTAAATCAGCATCAAGGCTTTCCGCAGCCTCATGCCGACGCGCATCTCGGCTCTGCCGCGTATTGCGAGGCGGAGAGGAGGGATGGGCGTGGGGCGAGGCGGGGCCGGGCCAGCTCCGCTCCTCATAGCGGCCTCGGGCAGCCCTGGGCCGGCTCCGGCCGACGGACGGACCGACAGACAGACACCGGCACCATGGCCATCCCCCTCGTGGAGCTCAGCAACAAGATGAAGATACCCGCCCTGGGGCTGGGCACTTGGCAGGTAGCGAGGCAGGGTGGGGATCCGGCGGGAGATGCCGAGGTGCCAAATAAGTAAAAAAAGGAAATATAATAGGAAAGGACCCCCCCTCAACAAGCGGGCTCCGTGCCCCGCGTGGGGCCGTGGGGTCGGTGTCCCGGCCGCTCGGAGCGCCCGATGGCGGCCGCTTGTGTAACCGGGCGGGCTGCCAGGAGCGGGGGGGCCTTGGGGCGACAGAGGCCAGGGGAAAAGGCAAAAAAAGGAAAAAAAAGAGACAAGAAGCGAAAGAAACCGCCCAAAAGGTCCGAGCGGCTGCGGCTCTTGGCCCCGGGATGGGGTCGCGGTCTGAGGGGGGGTCCTGGCCACGGACCCGCCCCCGCGGGGCAGATCTGGGGAAGGTGAAGCGGCAAAGCTCCTTGGGCAACACAGGGAGCAGACAGGGGAAATGACAGTGGATATTGCGGTGCTGGCAGAGCTGAAAGGCTTGGAGAAACAAACTCCGCTCTGTGCCCGTTCCATGCAAAAAATGCTGTTTGCTGGAAGCTCCGTTGGATTTCAGTTAAATGCAGGTGATGAGGAAAGTCCAGGAGCAGCTGGAAAGGGGGACTGTGTGGAGCTGTCACAGCACTGAGCCCTGCCAGGAGGACATGGAAGAGCTCATGGTTGGCTTCTGTTTGCTTTCAGGCTCCCCCGGGAAAGGTGGAGGAGGTGGTGAAATTTGCTATTGGTGCAGGCTACCGCCACTTCGACTGCGCCTATTTCTACCAGAATGAAAATGAAATAGGGAATGCAATCCAGCAGAAGATCAAGGAGGGAGTTGTGAAACGGGAAGACCTCTTCATTGTCACTAAGGTACAAGGGCGCCAGATTATTGGAGCATTTAGCTTTTCTTGCAGAGAAACCCTTGCTGTACCTGCAAAGTAACATAGGGACCTATTCCCTTCTCTGAAATTCACTTTGTGGTTTTCTTGTTGTGTCTTAAAAGTTCTATCCTGTATTTGCGATTTGGACTCGGCTTTATTAGGAACCACGGACAACTTAGGAAAGATAGCATGGCTATTACTCATCTAATAATTTCCTCACATCGATTAAGTCAATTATATTGAATGTTCAATTGGACACACACAAGAAAGATAAGGGGGGGAAAAAGAAAAGACAAGACAGTTGTCTGGATTCATCAGTGCTAAGCAAGACATTTGAAAACTCTGTCATGTACAAATGGTAATCCTGAAAGGGAACAGAAACCAAAGTATTTTCTGTTTTCCTCATTCCTTTATCTCATCCACTTGTCTCAGAAGTGCTCCTTACCAAAAAGAACAATTCAACTAATAAATTTATGACTTGGGGTTTTCACCACCAAAACCAGAAAACGTTGTGTATAACTAAGATTTTCCACATTAAGCTTTGTTTTTGTTAAAGAACATGGCTTAATTTAATATTACTTGTGAGTTCTTCTGTTTAAACATCTTGAATTATGATTTCAAAAATGAAATAAAATTGGCAACTGTGGACAGTTCAAAGGGACAGAAAGAAGGTAGCTGTGACTGCTCAATACTCAAAACTTAGGCTGAAAAAAATACTTGTAACACTTAACAGTTTTGCTGTGGCAGATATAAATGTAACACTCCGGCAAGTGTATCTGAAAATCTCTTTTCATAAGTGGGAATCCTGACTCCTTCATGACTGCTGGCTTTGTGGTAAGTTTGTCCCGCCTTAACAGTGAAATGTTACATCCTTATCTTCAGCATGGGGAGGGAGTTGGCCTGCCAGACCACCAAGTGAGAAATTTCTGTCCCCTGGTCTGCCCTGTGGGAGCTGTAAAGTGAGAGTTGGGCTTGGTCTCTTCCCACAGCTGTGGAACACATTCCACGAGAAGTCCCTGGTTAAGGTAGGATGCAAGAAGAGCCTTGCTGCACTGCACCTGGACTACCTCGACCTCTACCTGATGCACTTCCCAATGGGATTCAAGGTAGTCCTGCTCTCCACACCTTTCCTCCTTACCTGCCCAGGAACAAGGTGCACTCTCTCATCTTTGCATTCTCATCGTCATTACATGGCTGGGATGTGTGGCTCATTTGGCTCTTCCCTGAACCCCCATTATAATAGCAAGCGTTTGCTCACTTAGTAGTGGTGTGTTTTAGCACAGGGGTCTGGCTTTGCATGCCTGTTGGAATGAGAGAGCTGTAGGTGTGAGCCCCCCAGGGCTTCTGGTAACCAGCACAGGGTGGTGGTTACAGCACAGACATCTCGGGTTTTGGAGGGCTTGGCTTGGTCTGAAGTAACCAATGGTGAAAAATGAAGCATAGCACAGAAAGAATGTGCTTCTTCCCCCACTCCACATCCTTGTAAAATAAATAAAGAAGAATAAAAGGGCTGGAAGGTGTCTGTTCCCTTCTCTCCAGATTTGCCCAAGTTACATAATTATCACTAAATCCCCACATTCTTTGCATGTAGGGATTGATTTTGAAAAATACGGCCCTCACCCAAAAGAGAATACTAATGGACACTCATCATTTTTAGTTATGCAATATTGTTTAAACAACCTGCTAACTCGCTGCATGTAAATGCAGTCAAAAGTGCTGTGGGAAAAGTACACTGTGGGAAGTCCAACACTTAAAAAGTCTGTATTTTATCTGCCTTGAAATAACAGGCTGGTGAAGAGCTGCATCCCCTGGATGACAAGGGTCACAGTATTCCCAGTGACACAGATTTTCTGGACACATGGGAGGTAAGTAAATGTTTGCTCTTTAGAGCAGGTATCACCACTAAAGATGCAGCAGAGATCTGTGTGCAAAGTGAAATTGAGGGATGTGTTTGGGTGTGAAGGACAGCCACACAACATTGTATTTCAGCCAGATAGCTGTTTCTATCTCTTGTTTTGGGGAGCAAGAAGGGGATGTTTTTAGTAAAGCTAAAGAGGAGAAAGCTATCAGCACTGTAGGTGCTGTGGCTAAACCACTTGAATACACACAGTGGTAGAACCAACCCTTTAGATTAATCCAGGTGTGGCTGTTAACTTGCTGGGTGTTGCATACAGTTAGGAAATCCTATTTCTTGTGTTAACTGAGATACTTTCATGTAATCTAATCTAGCCTGAGTTCTTTGTCCATTTGTCACAAGCTTGAGAGAAATAAAATAATGTAGTTTGACAGTAATACCACCAACTCATTCCCACACCTTGGTTGTCCTTACTCACTAGGCCATGGAGGAGCTGGTGGATGCTGGCCTGGTGAAAGCCATTGGTGTCTCCAACTTTAACCATGAGCAGATTGAAAGAATCTTGAACAAGCCAGGACTGAAGCACAAGCCTGTAATGGTCCAGGTGAGAATTTTATTTCCATTCCTCAGCTAACCTTGCAGTCTAGAATCATAGAATGGTTAGGACTAGAAGGTAGAATTTAAGGATTATCTAGATCCAACTCCTTTCCATGAGGTTGCAACCTTCCGCTTAGAAGTATTCCTAAATATATTTAGAATTTGTGTGTGTATGTATATATATATTTAGAGTATGCCTAAGTTCATATAATATATAAATATAATATCTGTGTCCTATATAAATAATATATAACTTATATAATATATATTTATTATCTGAATTCCTATAATAGAGATTTAGAGTAGTCTTAAATATATTCAGCAAAATCCCCGCTGTGAGTTTCTGCACCAGCATGGGACTGTGCTGGGATACACTGGACTAACTCATTTTTCAACATAAAATAAACCACTCAACTTCATTATAGAAAGGAGGGTTGAAGTGTTCAATTCCATAACAGGCTCTCACCACGTACCTCATGAATGTAATCACAGGACAGCAGCAGCAGCAGCTTAGGGACCTTCTGATTTTCTTCCATAGGCAACTTCTTTGCACTCACCTGAGGGTGCTGAATGCCCATCTCTTCCAGATGGGGAATATCCAGGGAAATCCCCACACAAACTACTGTACACATCTTTCATGTCACCATGCCTGGTAGTAAAGATCTAGTTTAGAAATAGCTGGGTATGAGCACAGAGCCACGTGAAGCAGCACAGACACAGCCCTGGGGTCATGCCATGGCTTGTGGCAAGGTGAGCAGCACCCCCATGGAGCTCCTGCTGCTTTCAGTTCGAGGACATCTTACCCAAACATCTGTTTGCACCGTGATCTTGCTTCCTTAGGTTAGCTCAGATCATCTCCCCGGGCTTCTTCAGGAATCAGGGAGGCTCT
The DNA here is from genome assembly GCF_000691975.1 of Corvus brachyrhynchos. Taxonomy (NCBI): domain Eukaryota; kingdom Metazoa; phylum Chordata; class Aves; order Passeriformes; family Corvidae; genus Corvus; species Corvus brachyrhynchos. The sequence goes on along the minus strand of NW_008236487.1, from coordinate 2,586,007 downwards.
TCGAGGCAAGGAGAGGTTGGGTACGTCAGAGCAGAAAATAAACTTCAGGCATCCTGAGCTGCCCCTGTGAAGATGCAATCCTGCCCAGAAGGCTCATTTCCCAGTTTCCACACAGATAACACGTTCACTCTTCTCATCTATTTTTTGCTTTCTGTGGGTAATATGTAGCAGAGAAAGCTCTATTCTCTGCTAGGCCCTAGGCCTCTAGGTACTGCTGTGACATTAATAACTTTTTTGTAAGACAGATTAGAACCATGATGCTGGAGGTCTTCACATTTTCCGTCACCCAAGAGGATTTAAAATGTAATGCTCTGCAGCCCAGCAAAGTCTGCCTCTTTACCAACTATCTTTCTGTGCTTGCAGGTGGAATGTCATCCATACCTGACCCAGGAAAAGCTGGTCAAGTACTGTAAATCCAAAGGGCTTGCTGTGACTGCATACAGTCCCCTGGGCTCTCCAAACCGCCCGTGGTAAGAGAGCATCTCAGCCTTTCTGTGCACAAAACAGTGCAGCTGCAGCTTGAGCTATGAAAATTATTATTATTATTAGAAAATTAAGTAAATAATACAGGTAAAATGACAAAAGTGCTGTTGTTTTTATGCAGATTATGTCACACAATGTTCCTGCAGGGAAACTATTACCTTTCTACCACTGATCTCTCTATTTCTTAACAGGGCTAAGCCAGGGGAACCCACGCTGCTGGATGATCCCAAGATTAAGGACATTGCAGTGAGACACCATAAAAGCCCTGCCCAGGTAAGTGGGATTGTCAGAGCAAACTATTCCTCCTCCTCAGATGTGTTACAGGCCAGTCCTAGCAGATGCTGCTTTCTCTAGAGATACAGTCTAATGGGGCTGAACTTGACTCTTCATTCTGCCCAAGTTCTTAACAGCATTCATAAAAATTATCAGCTATTTTCAAGGAGGTCTTGAATGCCAAGTTTTGGGGTGGACTGAGCAGCAATGGTACATGCTTACCTCAGGTGTTCACCTTCCTAAGTTTTTATTCCTTTCTCCAGCTAAGTTATTCTTCAGAGGAGTTCTGTAATTTGTAGACATACTTGATTGCCTCCCATCTGCTCGTGTTCACAAAGGATTATTGAAAGCTGCTTGATTATTTAAGATTTTTTTCTGTCTATTAGTCTGCAAGTCACACAAATGAGTTGTTGCCTGGGGTGTGCAGAATCTGTGCTCCAAACAAAGCCACATATTCACGTGCAATCAAAGCCAATCATATCTTGAGACAGGCAGAGCAGGACAAAAACATTGTATGCAACAGTTCTTTTTTTGGGAGGGGACGGCTTTTAAATTCTATAAATACGTTTTTCCTTTTATGGACTTCCAAAAGCTGAACCTTTGTGAGGTACTTACCTCTGAGCCCAAAATAATCTGTAGTATCATTATACCCATTGAGTCTGAGCACTCATATAATACAAGCCAGAGCATCACAGTTTTTCTCCCCCTCTACTACCCTAAACAAAAGCAAAACAAATCCTGGAAAGTCACAATGTAGAAACAACACAGGCCAGAAACAATTACGTTTTGCCAGTCTACTGGCAAACACATGAGCAAATCCTGGCATCTCAAACTCCTGTGTGCAAACTGGTATTCTTCCAAAGAGTAAATACGGTTGTAGAAAAATAAATCAGTTTGTAAAAAAAAAAAAGAAATAATCCACAAAATGTATTCTTTGAATAAATCTCTTGGGACCTCTGTGTTCATGCTCCTCCTTGTTCTTTCCTAGGTCCTGATCCGCTTTCTGATCCAAAGAGACATCATTGTCATTCCCAAGTCTGACAAACCACACCGTGTTGAGGAAAACATGAAGGTGAAGCCTCCTTTGGAGATGCTGCTACCTGGTTTTATGCAGGACAAGCACCCACACTCGTAGCCCCTCTGTGTTGCCAAGCAGCACCTAAGAGTCAGTGGAAGGGGGGTACAGAGAGTTGAAGACTGGGGCTCAGCACTACCAAACCATCTGGGGAAAAGCATTTTGTTCCTGCTAGGAGAGAAATTGTTTACACCAGGGTTGTCTGAGCTCTGTTGCTGTGGAAAGGGAGCCCCAGGTTTGGACTTGCCCTTGGGGATATGCTTAGCAAGTCCTTAGGGTGTAAAGGAACAAGCTGTAAACACCAGACCTGTTACTGTTTGTCTCACTTTGAGGCTGTGGTTCCCCTTGGCAGTGAAGTTTAGCTGGATGTTTGCTCATAAGGTGTGGCATCTTCTATAATACCTCTGGGTTGCTTTCAATCCATGGTGATAGGGTTTGGAGTTATTTCTTCTATGAACCCCTAGCAATAATTCTTAGACGATTAAATAGTGAGGCAACTATTTGCAGTTGATACCCAACAGTCCTCTCTTGTGACACAAAATTTACCTCTAGTTCCAGTATTTGTGACACATCCTGAGCACCCAAAGTATTTTGTCTGTGGATTACAACACAAAGTGCAATGGTGTTGGCATTCAGCCACCCTGAAATGCGAGACCTTGCTATGAACAGCACCTTGGAAAGAAAAGGACTCTGTTGATGACTTCAAGGGTTGTTATTTGCCTGAGAAATAAGAGGATTGCTTAACTACGCTTATTGTGTTCCTACCTCAAGTCATAAGTGCATGAAGCACACTTAATAGCTAACTACTCATGAACCTAACTAAAAAGAGCTTTTTTTTTCCTCTTGCCCTGCTAGGTGTTCGATTTTGAACTGTCTAAAAAGGAGATGGATGTCATCCTCACCTTTAACAGGAACTGGAGGGCAGTTCCAGTGCTCCCGTATGTTCCTTATTATCCTTACTATCCATTAGTCCTATTACTGACTGTATTTTCATCCCCCCATCTTGAAAATATACATGACCAAAACCAGGGAGAGCTCATACTTTAAAGCCTGGACCCCAGGTAATGAGGCATATCCTGGAACATCAGGAGGGAGATTCATTTGGAGCGTTCCCTTCAGCACATTGGTGTTCAGGGGCTTTCTCACAAGCCCGTGTCCAGTTTAATGACAGCTGCAGAACCTGAGTGCATTGGCAGTGGGGGAGGGAGACTGCAACAGGGAAATGCTGCTCAAGATACTTTCTGCAGTACTTGAATAACGAGGTCTTTCTCTTCTCAGAGCTGTCAATCACAAGGACTACCCATTCAAAGCGGAGTATTAAATGCAAGAGGTTTCTGCAAGACCTCCCTCCATTTAACTCCTCCCAGGCCAGAAGATGTACTCTGCAGCTTGATCTTCATTTCTTCTTCTGTGCTTGATAATCGTTATGAGCAGTTACTTTTCCTCCTTTTTTTTAAGGAGGAAACCACTAAGAATGCTGTAAGAATGCAGCAATAAGGGTGGGGTTTTTGTAAAGATACTTAGCAGAAATCTGGTTTTGATGAGTAGTAAAAAGACAATGTCTTTTCATTTCCTTTTTATCTGGTCTTCCTTAATTAGAGACATGTTTAACAAAAAACTACTTACATGGAGTTTTTTATATGTTCCTTCCAGTGTGATCAGTCATACTGGCTCATGAGTCACTGTCAAAGAATGCTCTAATTACATTGCCTTTTCTATATTTGTGATTTTTATAGAGTGTATTTCTAATGCTTTAATATCTTATATGAATAAAGTTTTATTAGCAACAGAAGTTGATCAGTGTCGTGCTTAAATTATTTTATAGAGTTAGGCATGGTTTTCTAAAGTCTGGGGGTTTACAAATTTTAACAGAGATAGAAATAAGTTTCTATAATTCCTGTACAAGGGCAGGACATACACATCACTGTGTGGCTTATGCTTCAAAACAGGATTGTGCTCTAGCTAGGACCTAAAGAACAAAGTTGTACCTGTTGCCTCACAGAGCCCTTCCTCTGAATACCTAGAAACTGAACTCCTGTGTGATTAGTGGTGAAAGCTGAAGACAGCATCACAGGCAGTGACAACTCACAGTCAAATCCAGCCAGCCAAACATACGGGCTGCCTCCAACATCCGACTGGGAGTCTCAAATATAAACTTAGATTTTTGCAACTCTGCTGCCAGCATCCAGAATATTACATTCAGACACGTGCTGGCTTTATCTAAGGAAAGCATGGAAGAACTCTTCTTTAAAAACACCAAAGCAAACACTGAGATAGCCTCACAGTTAATTGCTCTAAAATATTGTCAGATAGATTTTGCTAGGCCAAGCTGGTTTGTGGCATTTTGTATGTTGATAGGAGAAAGTCTGGCTAGAATGTGGAGTCAGCTGCAGGAAAGCCAACCATGATTTGGTATTGTCTGAAAAATCATCACTTCACAATGATGTTGAAACACCAAGAAATCTCGCAGTGCCGCTGAGTCAGCCACCGGGATTTGTCCTTGGTGAATTCTGCCAGGGGTGAGCAAACCACGGCCACTTTACAGTGTTTCCTAAAAACAAACCCTGTTGTGCACAGCACACTTCCACACTCTCAAAAAGGCAATAACCAAGAGCAGAAGAAACTTACCACCTTCAGCAAGGGCCAGTGTCACTTCAGCAACGCTTGTGGTGACCCGTGGTGACACAGCTGGGCCTTGCAGGGCAGGAGAACAGGCACGATCCCGAGCATCCCAGCTCTTTGCAGGTCAAATTAGGCAGCATCCAATTATTTCTCCCCCAGTAGTTCATAAAGCCAGGCTTGCTGCAGCCTTCCCATGGAGCTGGCAGCAGCCTGGGGGCCTCTTTTGGATGACCATGACCTGCTTAGAGTAGGGCATTGCATGCTGCACTGCTGTTAGAGCAAAAATGAAGGGGCACAGGAGGATGACAATCAGGAGGTGTCCCCGGGATCATCCAAGGCTGGAAGCACATTCCACTGGGGGAGACAGAAGAAATGCAGTGGCTCTCACTCAGAAAACTTGTTTCAAAGCAGGGAAGCCGACAGCTGCACCGCTAGGTCAGTGTCAGAACACCTTCTGTTGAGCACACCACCTTGCAGACGATGCTCAGCTCCCGTCCTGTACTGATCAGTGTGACAATTAAGATGATTTCCCTCCCCCCACCTTGGGAATATATTTGTTAAAGCTGCCAATTTTACGACCTGTCTGTCTCCTGAAGGATAGTACATCAGGAGAGAGGTCCTTAGGGGTTCTTTACCTTATCTCACAGGGACTTAGCACAACTCCTATTCCACTTACAACAACTGGTCCATTCCTACCCATTAACAAACAGGGGGCTGCTGATGGAAATATTCCATTTATTGTGGATGCAGTTTCAGGATACATTGTTTGAACAAATTGTTTTTATTGCAGCTATCAGATGTAATTGAAAGACTCAGAGGAGTGTTTACAAAACCCCCAAACAAAAAACATGACAACTCACAGACAATGTCAGGCACAGTTTCACCCCCTACAGATAATTTCGTGCATCTCTATATGTAAACAAGATGTTTCAGCCAAGCATGGGAGCTCAGCTTTGGGTTGAAATATAACATTACACTTCTTCAGGAAGAAGTCAGATGCTGTAAGACATGGAAGTGGTGAAAAGGGAGATCCTGGGGGTTCTAATGCACAACAAAACTGTTAACAACATGCTCAGGGGCTACTTGAGTTGCTCAGTTTATGCCACCCATACACTGTAGGATGTAAATGCTAAACTGTATGGCATGTAAATTCAAACCAAGCTGACGTCTTATAGCCATGTGTTTACTATATACAAATGAAAACATCTGTAAATAAGATATTCAGGAGAGAGAGGTAAAAAGAAGCATTACAAAGATAGAGGTTTACTTCATTTTCGGTGGACCTGGTGTACGGCACTGATGGATGGCAAGATTTAGTGTACAGTCATTTGAAACAAGCTCCAACTCTGTTTACATCTTTTTTTTTTTAATTATGGTAGTTTTATATAAATTAAACTACAACGTTTTATACAAGTGACCTATTTTTGACCCTCTATACCCTTACCTTTTCCTCTTTTAAAAACTATACTTTCTTTTTAATTACCCATTACTGGGCAACTGACATTTAAATTTTTTTTAATACTTATCTCACCATACCTGTAATGGCAATTATGAAATCTTACTATAGAAAAGTGTGTGATTTTGTCTTTATTTTTTTTTAAGCTGTGATATTGGCTAATTATGTATGTTTATTGCTAAATATAATACTCTAGCACATATTAAAGCATTCTACCATTAGTAGTGCCTTTAGGCTAAACTTTGTAAAGCTATGTGTGTATATATATTCTAGATTGCAATCATTACTAGTCACTAACAACAAAAAGAAATATCAGTACCGCTGTCAGCTAACATAATCATCCAAATTTAGGTATTAACTTAAACTAAAATGGAAAAATTGATACTTAAAAAAAGTATAAAACAAAACAAAACAAAAAAAAAAAATTAAAACACGTTATTGATGCAGTATTTCTCATGACATGGGCAACTTACAGAAAATATTACATTGTCAACTAAAGATATTTCTTCCATGCCTTAATCTAAAGTGCAGAAAGAAAACGACTTCTGTGTCACAAAAGTAACCATTGTTTTTATAGGTTTACTGCACACCTTTCCCAAGCAACTTTACTTTACACACGTTTTGGGCTGACCTCTAATGCCAGTTGAAATCACTGTTCAGATCCATAGTTAGTTATGACTATCAGTAGGAGGAGTCTATGTATTTCACAGCATGGGTTTCTTTAGGAATAAAGGCTCTTGTGCAAAGGCAGTACTATTCTGATGAATGCCTAGACTGATTATTAAATACAGTGCTAATATACATGGTTTTAACTGGGATAATGCAAAAAGACATTTTGGTAAATAAACATAAATATAAAAAGAACAATTTAGCACTTTTTCCTTTTTTTTTTTTTTTCCCCAAACCGATTGGTCCAGCGTCTTTAGTGGCCTTCTACGGTTCTTTCTCAAATTGTCTCAAACCTGCTGAGAAAGAGACAGATTAAATATGGCTTGAAACAACCCAAACACCTCTCTAGAACAGAAAAGGCACAGCTCTAGGCTAACACACAAGACGACAAGACACAAGCTGGGTGCTGCTCTGAGGTGGTCCCCAAGAGGACAAAAAGCAGGATTTCAGCCTCTGAGGAGAGGCTCAGCAGTGCCCAAACCCCTCTGCTGGGGCTGCTCCTGTGGGTGGAGAACCCCTTCCACGGCAGCACAGCTGCACTAACACTGAGTGAGCCCAAAAACCCCTCTCCTGACACTTCGGTTTTAAAAAAGGAGAAGAGGAGCAAAACAATTCTGTTTTACATGACTCTAAACCAACAAGCAAAGTTCACAGGCTTACCATACCTCTGGCTTTACACAAAAACACTAAAAAAGGGTGTGCACTTTTACACATATTAAAGTGTAGAAAACCAAGAGTTTTCCTATGTTTGACCCTTTCACTCTTAGCAAAGAGTCGAGGGATGTTGCAAAGCATCCTTAAAGCTATTAAATTCGTCAGTGAACTTCCGTTCTTCCCCACTGGTCCTTAGCCCCATAATTAGTTTAATTGGCTTTATTTGGAGTGCTTTAGGTTAAAATAAAAATAAAAAGCTAGGAGACCTATTTTGTTGATTTCTTTCTGCAAAACTAGGTTGTGTTTCACCAACCAGTGGTTTCAAAATGACAATAGTACAACTGTTTTTGCCTTGAAAAGACACCAATGCACAGCTCCAGCAAAAGCAGTTTCTCAACCATTCATGTTTCAATGATATTGCAAGGGAGCTTTTGAAAGGCAAAAGGGGTTTTTGGCATCAGTGTGAACAGCTGCAGAATTTTAAAACAGGTACACCTGTGCAAAAAAGGGGCAAAGTTTCTGTATTACCATGTGTATTACAACATGTGCATTGTATGGTTATATGTATATTATTAAATATTGTACCTATGATTTTATTAAATACACATATAATAATGTATGTTAGCATTGTATGTATAATATGATTATATTACATACATGTATAATGTGTATTAAACTATAGGAAGTGGTGCAATGTATGCATTATGGCATTACTTACCATTAGTCTCTGATTTTTTCCCCATAGCCGATACCTGTTTGAAAAAAGCAAAAAGCCATTATTAAAATTCAGTATTGGAGAACATTGCTATTTATAACAGGGAAAAAAAATTAACTCCATGCAAAGGACAGATGTCCACACATCACACAACTCTGCCAAACAGGAATATAAAAGTGATACACTGCTTTCTGCACCTCATTGTACTTTCTTTTATAGATAAAAAGGTGGGTTAGTAACAGAATATTATCCTCTAAACACTGCCCACAAGTGTTATTACCTTAGAAGAAGCAGCTGGCTTCTCCACTGACTGCTTCTCCCAGAGATTACGTTTGCCAGATACATCTCCTGGTCTTAAATCCTGTATTTTTAATGTCAGAGAACAGAAACCAACATTAGTTCAGGTTTATTTTCACTCATGAAAGAAAAAGTTAGAATGCAACTTCCTCATGAGAGAAGGGGAGGAACATCCACCAGAGGTAAATACTATATTGTCTATCAGTTATAAAGAATTATATTTCACAAAATGACTCCACACATATCCATGTTCTAAGACAAAAACCAATCCTGTTGCATATATTTTGTATGGCACAGACTGGTCTTAACCCAGTATGTCCAACCAAGGCACTGCAGCAAAGAGTTACTGCACCATCAGATTTTTACAAAAAAACCAAATCCAATCTTTGCAGAAAAAACCCCCACATTTCTTCAGGGACAGTATTCATAAGTAGCTTGTCTTGGTTATTTTAGATCAAAATAAAAATATTTTATTAAAAAATTGCGAAAAAAGTAGAGCAGGGCTTTTAATACAACAGAAAAGCAGATCCTATTCTGCATTCTTAAATACAGATTTCAGCATTTATCACTGTAGTCCTTCATATCCATTTTAATTTCCACTGCATCCTTTGCAACCTTAGGATGTGCCAATCATTAGCCTGAGAGGAAAAAGAAATAGATGAGGTAAAGTCATTAAAGAATAGTAGTATCCTCTGAAAATGAGGGTATTATGGAGCCTTTAATCAAAACTCCATAAAAATGCTAATTACCTTCTTGGGCAGAAGGAGGGCTACGTCTGAAAATGACATCTGTTAGGTAGATGGATTGATATCTACCTCTGGGCATGGCAAACAAGAGACTCAAACAAGCTTGGACACAAGTACTCTCCTTTTCAGGAAGTATTCAAGTCCTGCATGGCTTCCAGAATTTTGCACTTGCCATCCATAGGGAGTTTTCTGCACATGAGCATTTCTACCTGTAAAATGCTCAGTGATGTTCGGAAATGAGATTTCTGCAAGGGGTATTTGTACCCAACAGAGATCCTCTAGAACTGATCACAATTTGCAGCCACAGAGGGCTGCTGATGATTAAAACTTGAAGCCAATTCTGCACTTTAAGGAAGGAGTTCAGTAGTAACAGAGGAAGGATGAAAACAACCAGCTTGCAGTTGACCTTATCACAAAGCCACTTGCAGTGGACATTATCACAAAACCATTTCCATAGTCCTGAAATAACTTGGGATCTGTGATTTAGGTTCACCATAAACTGAAATCTTTGTTCTACCTTGAATTCGAAATTGCTCCAAAACCCACAAGAGTCTTGATGGTCACAAAAACTTTGAACATTTCTTTATTTTGGCAGAATGTGATGGGGGTAAGAAGTTATTTGCTAAATAAGAAATTCTAGGCTTCCCTTCAATTTATCCTGACTTGAAAAAGTAAAAACCACACATTATAGATGTATATAAACCTTTATAGTCAATTATAAACAGGTTTACCTGACCAACTTAGCAAACAGACCCCCAAAGAAGAAGAATAGGAGGAGGGCGCGTTCCTTCAAGCAGAGACATTGAAAGAAGAAAGAACAATCTATTGAGAAAGAGGGAAATTAAGACATGGATAGAAATAGCTGGCTGAGGGAAAAACAAGAGATTAGTTTTGCATTATCCAAAAGATGCAACTTAAAAGAAAGAGAGAAAAATCTGGAGGCAGATTCTATAGTGGACAATGCTGCAAATTTCAAACTCCTCTTTAGGACAAATAGGAGTGTGAATTGAGAAAGTGTTTTTCAGGCTGCACTTCTATAAAGGGCGGGTGGACTGGCAGAAAAACACTGCACAAGGATATGGGAAGAAACCAGTTCTTTAACAAAATCCTAAAGTTGAATCATTAACATCCATCCAATATGGACATTTATATTCCAGTTCCTTATCCTTCCCCATCCCACAGTTACCTTTTCATGCTCCTTCCCACACCCACAGCGCTGCTTATTACCTCAATAGCATTTTCTGCTCTGATTCTTGCTGCAGTAATGGGCAGGCTAAAGGGCCTTCGTTAGAAATTACATTTAGGCTCATAAAGAATTAAACTATTTCAGTTGTGTTTTAAAACACACTTGGAAGATTTTTACAGGGCAGGGGCCAAGCCACAAGTGCGTGTAAGTGTGCACCCCGGGGTCTGTGGCTGGTAATTTCTAAATTAATGGTAAGGCTTTCACAGGTGGGAAATTAATGTCCTTCTCTACCAGAGAAGTGCTTCTCTAAGGTGAGAACTGCCCTGTTTCCTCTCCCTGTTTCCTGACTGCCAAGGAGTCAGCAGCCAGAGGGCCTCTGTGAGCTTCCAAGAGGACACAAAGCAGAGCTCCTCCAAAGGTCACCAGCTGCTGGAGGAAACACCCTCTGCCCGAGGAGAGAAGCCACCTACTGAAGAGATGGTTGTTCCCAGTTTACTTACAGAAGGTTTTGGAGCAGGTGATTTGTTGCTCTCTGGGGTCTTGGTCAACCACTCGTTGATACGACTGGAGACACCAACCTTCAGTCCAGCAGTTTCCTGCAAAATGATAAAATCCAAACAGAAGACTTTCAGAATGGCTTTTGCTCTGTTTTTCATGGTTTAGATTTAAAAGCAAAGCCAAGCCTAATAGAGAGGTCCTCATTGAGCCTATGGCTCGCTCAGACACCCTGTGTGCTCTGAAGGTATTGTCCCTCTGAATTACACAGTGCTGCTGCCCTCTACTTTTCAAAAATGATACACATGGACTGACAAAAACATCTCCACTTTACTGCTACCCCAGAAATAACAGACATAAACATGTGGTTTCTACCACAAGCCCAAACTCCAAAAATCTTTAGCTTAATAGAAGAGATAACAGTCCAAATCTACCTTTTTTTTCTCTTGTGAAATTAATTTTTTTCAAAAAAAGCACACAACAGAGAAGCAGCCTAAACTTTAAAATGTTAAACCTTTAAAAGGTTAGAACAAATTACTAAAATTTAATGACTATCTGTAATAACCCACTTCAACCCATGACCCATCTTTTTGCCTATGATAAATGCTCATCAACTCGCTTCAATTTGTAGAAAGGAAATGCTGCCAAGGATTTACATAGAAAAGAGGAAGGAAGGTCGGTCTCACAAATATTTCTATGCATTATCTAGAAAATATCATCACTATCTTGCCTATTCAATTCTCCTCTGCTCCCCAAAAGAATTTTGCTCTACTCAAAGAATTTCTTTGTACTCCACTTGAACCACCCAGATGTATTTGTCTAAGATATCTGGTGTGGCTCTGGAATGTCTCATAACTGAGCTCAGTAGGTCACTAAATTCTTCCATTATGCTCAATATTGGAGCCACACCATCTTGTGGGTTTCTGAGGACTTCAGGATCCTTTGGGATATTCTTCACCAGTGATGTCAACAGGAGCAGCCAAGGCTTACTTACAGGAACACGGATGGCAAGGTCAGGCCCAGAGCATAATTCTTTATAATCACTATGTTAAATTGAACACATACCTTATTTGGTGTTCCTGTCCCAGAGGGTGATGAAAAAACATTCCCTTTCTCCCACATGCTCTTGATATTACGGACACCCTCAGCTGGAACGTGAAGGTCAGAAGCTTTAGCTGGTCTTGAAGCCTTTGTGCCCTGGAGAAAAATTGGGGCCAGTTGGTGTTTGGCACTAAGAGCTGGATTTGCAGGCTGGTTTGACTCTGGGGAATGCAGCATCTCTATGTGGTTCTAGCACTGATCATGCAAGGATGAGAAGGAGTACCCAGCTCAAGAAGTGCCACTGAGGCTCTCTGCCCTTTTGGATTTGCAGTTTCACCAGCTGTGAAAACAGCACTCGCTTGTTTTTGTGTTTATTACGTTTCTAAAATCCATGGCAAACCATAGCTCTGCACACAACTGCTCCAAGGCTTCCCAATCTTAGTTACTACCTGGATCCTGGAAGCCTGGTTCTTTTAGGGACCGAGCTAGGGAAATCCTTTTGCAGAGGCAGGGGGAAAGGCTGCTCTGTCATTTGGCTGCTCCATCTGTCCCAGACAACTGAACCTCACCAACACAGGATTCCAAGGGTAAATCTCAGCAATTACAATCTGTTTGAAACAAGGTGTTCTTTCAAAGAGTGGAGAATTGGGTGGGAGTTGTTGGAAATGTGTCTTTTGCATGGTTACTACAAACACCACACCAAATTCTTCCTCATTCTTCTTTTCAAAGTTCTTGCACATTTTACATGTCATAGATCTGATGAGAATAAGAACCTGTATGAGTTGATGCTTTGCCTCTCTAGTTGCAAAGCAAGTCAGATTTGGCAAGTTGTGGACAAATCAAAAACCCAGCAAAGGAAATATTTCAAGTCAGAGGGCAGCTGGATACAGTGGTATCAAAATCCTATTTTACCATGAACTATGAAAAGAAAAATCTCTCAGTTCTGGCCCTTAGGCACATTATTAACCATTAGTTGCCAAAATCATCTGGAGTCAAATTCTGCATTTTAATGTGATTTTGTTTGCCCTTTGTCACTGCTTAACTCCCTAGTTCTCTGCAGAGCATGTCTTTGCCAAGGAATTTCACTGTGAGGTGGCAGCCAGCAGCACAGAGCCAGTTCCTTGCTCTCCTAATAAGCTGCTAAGTCAGCTCTGCTCAGGATGACTATCAGCTCCATGCTGACAGCTCTGTCATCAGCCAAGCAGGGGATGCGACTGTCACTCAAGATGCTGACTGAATCCCCAAAGCTACTGCAAACCAGAGTAAGTTGCAGCATGAAAGGGAAGATGCAAATCTGAGGGTTTGTTTAGCTATATCTCTAGATGTTGGTTACAGATGGGCCTCAAGCATTTTGTTCTTGAAGTCCCCTTAAAGAAGAGATCGTGATCAAAAAATCCCTGCAATTCTTGAACAGCAAAACAAAGGCTGATTAAAGGCTCAAAAGCCATTAGTAACCAGATCCATTTAGAGGAATTAACTTACCTCAATTGCACTAGTGTATTGCTCAAGTCTACTGTCAATCTTTGAGACAACTGCTGTTGTCTGGGTGGGCTTCATTCCGCTATAGGAGTTAGAAAAAAAAATAATCAAGAATTATTATTCCCTCCAATTAAACACTGCTGTTTGAACTGAACTTGCTGTTTCTTTCCTTTACCTCTTTTGAGCAGATTTGTTCAAAAATTCTGTTCGCTCCTCTATCTAGAAAAGAGAGGAACAAAAGCTTTAAGTTTAAAGTTAATAAAGAGGCAGCCTGTGCAAGGCCAGCCTAAAATGTCATTTTAAATGTCAAAAAAGTCAATCTGAAAGAGATACATTCCACCAGAAATTTCACACACACAAAGGTTTTATAGATAGGAGCCTATTATGCTACAGAATCATAAAAGTGGATGTATTTTCTGCATGAATGTTTGCATCCTACACATTTCTCCAGTGCCTCATATGTAACAAGAGAATAAATGGACAACACAGAAAAAAGAAAAGGGAAGAAGTCTCTCTCATGTAAGGGACTGATATGCACAAAAACCTATGTCATCCTCATATCTCTCACACAAGAGCAAGTATGTATCTCTTGAGACAGACAGCAAATTTAATAAAGATTTTCTGAGCTGAGACATCAGACTAGGCCAGGTTTGGAGCTCAGCCACACAGCCTCCCTTATGCATGCTTTTGGAGGCCACTAACAATTTAAATGTGAGCTCCAAAAAACCCATCAGAGTAAACCCTGCTCATCATGTTCAGGCAGCAGGGTCACTGCTGAATCAGTATCTACCAGCTGTTATTATACAAACTGGTATCTTACATTTTATCATTATCTTCTACTCTGTAAAATAGGAAAATATTGTGATGTTTCCAAGGAAGACTCACGAAGGTCTCATATGACTTCTGTCAAATCTCTCAATACTTTGAAAACAAAAAACTCCATCCCTGAATGAAGTTTTAAAACATTTCACATTGTGGGGTGGGGAGTATGTGCATCTATTGGTATTCTGGGTCAAGAAATATTTTCATCAAACTTCCTCAAGTCTCATCCACATTGCATTGCTCCACTTCTCATCCCGGGCTCTACAGTTTCACTTAAAAGTAAAATATATGCAAGCAGCTCCAGGGGATTGAAATGATTAATAAGCAGCCTGGCTGGATTCCTGGGGATTCCCCAGTCTCCATAGGGGCTCTCCATTTCCAATTTACTTTAACCGTGACGGCTCTGGCATTCGTGCCTTTAAAACAAGGCTGTGACAGCCGTTCCTCTAAATGGTTCTCCTCAGTGCCTTTAGCATCCAAGGCTTTCCCAGAACACTAAGTCCCACAGCAATCCCATCAAAGGGCATGCATGGTTTATTTCTCAAGCCCTTGCAAGCAGAAACTCAGGCAGTTCCCTTGAGTGCAGGATTTGCCAAAGGAGCTCACTGGAGGACCTCCAGCTACCACCCATCCAGCTCAAAGGCAGGCCTGCAGCTCTAAAACGTAGGTACAATTTACAGAGTCATTTCCATTAACACTTCTAGTTACGAAAACGCGAGCTTTTTAAAAGCAGTCCTGAGTGCAAAGATGGGCTTTGCCAGGACAAATCCCCTGTTTCACTGGAGTGATATCACAAGGTGGCAGCAAAAGACCGGCAGGAGCCCTGCACACCCGCAGAACAGGTTACAGCCGTTCCACTCAGAAGGGATACGGTCGGCAATGCCACAAAACCAGCAAGTAAATGATTCAAAAGTGACCAAACAGACCGAGGATGGTAACTTAAAACACATCGCCTCTCGTCTGCTATAGTACAGTAGAAGTTTCCCCCAATGCTGATTTCTGGGTCATAACCAGCAATGCATCAAAATGATGAGTTAATTCCAGCAAGAGCCTCCAGTTTCTCCCCAGTCTGTCCCCAACTGCATCAGTGAAACCCTGGTGGGCAGCAAGGACAAGTAGTATGGACTATCTCAAAGAACCAGGACTCAAGGTAACCACCTAATAACTCATTTACAGGATCTTCACTGTCTTTTACGTGCAGGTATGAGAGATGTTTCTGCACAGCAGGAAAACCAGGCTTGAGCAGGCACTGGGGGAAAAGGGGAACAGGTGGGAGGGAAGAGGAACTAATTTTATTATAGTGGCTGTAGTAAAAAGACAGAAGTGGGGTCATTCTTTACCCACTGGAAACAGCAGTTCTCAGGGCACCAGCTGTGGGATCAGGAAGAAGTCAGGGATTGTTCAGAAGAGGAGAATGAAAAAGCAAAACAGAAAATAGAAAAGCAGAGTTAGGAAGAAACCCTCAGAGCTGAGCAAGGCCCTCTGGCTGGGGAAGCAGGTGCCTTGTGTGGAGGGATGAAACATTTTCTGCACATTTATATGAGAATTTGTTCTAGAGTATTTTCCTCAAAACATAGCAGAAGCAGACATTGAATACACCTAGAGGAAACAAAGCTGTACACACGTGTATTCAGCATATAAGTCAAACACATTTAGACTGCACAGCAACATCTAAAGGCCATTTACCCACTGCACATCACACAAACTCCATGCAAAGAATTTCAAACGTTTGGCACATACAGTAAACAGTATGACAAAATAGATCTGTAAAAGAAACAGGCAAAGCAAGCTGGTTAGCATAAAATGCAATATTTTCTCAGTTTCAGAGCAGGAAATAAGAATAATCTTTTTACTGCATTCATCTTAACAGGATCTTGTTAAATAGCTTGGACTATGTTTTGTCACCATGGAATACTTTCAGAACACACACGTACTCAAAGTCAGCCTGCCAGCCCCTCATTAAATTATGACCAGAAAGAATAGTTAACACACAATATGAGACCTTGATCTGGGAAACAAAAACCATTGGATATTTCCAGTAAAACTGGTCTCATAGAAAGGTATTACATGATTCTTAGGAGTTTTAAGCTGTGTATTGGATATTATGCGACAGAAACTTGTAAATGGATCTATAGAAAACTCTTCTCAAAAAATGTGTCAAGGAGGAAGGGGAATAAAAATGCACATGGGAAACCCTGTGCTCTAATTTTGCCTCATATCCAAGAGTAGAAGAACCTAGTGGAAATCCACTGGAGATGTAGTCCCTGGGAGAGGCTTCTCCTCATCCTCCCTGAGTGGCCAACACAGTCTCTTGCTTCATTAAGCACAGTTATGCTTTTTCCTGCTGTCAGCAGCACCTGAGCAGAGGGTGCCAGTTTAGCTCAGTTTACCTACCAGACTCAAGTGCTGCCATCAGCATCAAAGATGGGGAAAAACAAACGTTGCATAACCTGTTCTTACCATTCTGTTTTCCCTCTGCTGCAAGAATAACTCATCTAGGAGTTTAATTAATGTGGAGTCTAATTCTTTCCAGTCACTGCCCCAGCTGTCAGGTATTGAGAGCAATAATGAGATAGGACAAGACAGGTCTTTAAAGAAAAAAAAAGCCTCTGAAAAGTCCAATCTTCTGTCTCAGCTGTCAGCAATGCCTTCAGAGAGTGCTGGCTGCCACATCAGCTCGTTTCCCAGGAGACATTTTCTCCCAGGACAGGGATATCCCAACTTCCTGCCATTGCTCCCTCCCCTCAACACCTAACTGCTTTTGCATTTCTCTAGTGGTGGAGTTCATCCCCAAGAGGAGACTTAGTGCTGAATATGCTGTTCTCTCCTGATTAACCCAGAGAATAGAATACGAGGACTCAGCAAC
The DNA here is from genome assembly GCF_000691975.1 of Corvus brachyrhynchos. NCBI lineage: Eukaryota > Metazoa > Chordata > Aves > Passeriformes > Corvidae > Corvus > Corvus brachyrhynchos. The sequence goes on along the minus strand of NW_008236487.1, from coordinate 2,569,128 downwards.
CCTCCTTCGCAAAGGAAACACGAGGAACGAGCTCGTGTAAAAAGCAAAATGAACAAAGATTTTTCAGGAAATTTCATTCTTTGAATGCGTCATATTTTGCATGAACTAAAGTAG
>NW_008236487.1:2536950-2568977 GCF_000691975.1 Corvus brachyrhynchos | reverse complement strand
TAGGGAAAGCACAGAGGCAGATGGGAGATAAGCACAGAGGCAGATGGGAGAGCAGCAGAAGTTGTTCCAGGCTTTGTCCTTATTTAAAGAAAATAACAAGACACAGGACAGAGGTTGAACAGAAGTTTGGTATTGCTGCAGCCCACGGGGTGTCCACCCAGCCCTGAGAAATCCAAGATGCTTCTGTCCCTGAGCTAGTGATGAACTTGGCCTGTATTTACCTGGCCTGTTTTCTCTTCACTGTCCCCTCAGAAAGAACCAGCCCTCGTGCTGTCACTGCGAGGACCCCACACTGCAGTAGTTCTGCTGAAGTAGTGCCTCAGGTTTGAGGGAAGCACTGTCTTTAGCAGTTAAAACAACAGGAGTTGTCAACACTGCGTAGGCTGTGGTTTTTTCGAGGCCAGAGCAGACAATCACAGCAGGTCTTTGCAAATATAATCATGTATGTACATTTTGTCCATGTTCGTATGCATACATTTACATGTGGGCATCCATGAGCTGGGTCATACATGGAGAGAAGCTGCACATCTTTGTGTCCCAGTTCTGAGTCTGCATGTCACGACAGTCCATGGCCTCCTGATGGATAGACGCTCATCCATAGGATGGCAATACACCACACTGCTGCTCAGCTAATCTCCCTTCTTTCCTTTGTTCTTGTAGTTCACTTGGCAACCAGCACGCCCCACTTTCCTCAGTTAGCCACTCCTATGAACTTCTTTCTATTCCCAAAAGCTTATCACATCAGGAAGGACAGGGAAGGAGAAATAAGGTGCTTTGCCAAACTGTGACCCAGGAGAAGACAGAATGTGCACATGCATCATACATTATTTTTATACTGAGGCTCCCTTTCTTCGGCATTAATTCCAACCACCCACCCACAACTGTGCATTTGGGATTCTCACATGACTCATGGCAGATCTAACGAGATGATACATTCATTAAGGGGGAAAACCTGTGCCAGATGCTTTACAAATCAAAAGATAACTTGGGCAGTGCATAGCAGACAGCGAGAAAGCTGTGTACCAGCGAGGTGAGACCAGCCTGAGAAGTCTGTCCAAATAAGAGGTAGCAAAATAGACTGTTTTCTAATAACTGGATTTTGACATCAAGTTTCACATCAGGTTAATAAACTGAGATTATTCTTCCCTCAGCTCTTGACCACAGAAGGCCAAGAAACAGTTTAGGGTGTGAACTTCTACAGCATTACACACCTACACTGGCCACCCACAGATGCTGGACTGGAATATGTAGAGTATCACCGACTTCCCAGCGAGAGAAACAAGGAGGAAAAAATGTGTAGAGTTGCATGTATCAAGCTTTGTAGCAAACAACTTCAACCTAACAAGACACAAACCCCAGCAGCCACTGTCATCATCAAAAAAAAAAAAACCTGTACCTTGGATGCTTAACAACATTTGAAAAATTTCAGCTTTCCTCTGAAAATACACTTAGAATAGTGAAGCAATTTGTACTGACAAAAGGTATCTGAAAGCTTTTAGCCTCCTGCCAAGTCCAGTGTTTTTTCACACTTTCCCCAAAATTAGGATCTATCCTTTTTACTTTGTGTTTTCAAGGATAATTTCCTCCATTCTGAGCTTTCTGTGAATTAAAGCTCCGAATGTATGTCATGAAAGGCATCTCAATAGACAGAAGAAAAGGAAGCCATCCCAGGAGGGCTGGGAAGAAGCTGTATATTTACAGTGTCTGTTATTGACATCATCTTTAGCAACCAAAATGGCAAGACCAGGTTTAACTAACCCAAGCAAGTCGAGAAGCTTGGCAATTTTTGTTTACAACTGTGTGCATTCTGTCCTAATATTTCAGGTCCAAATGTATCTTAGAAGCAAAGGGCAAGACCATTCAAAAACATTTGGATTCTGTATTTGCTAGGACTGGACCCAAAACAGACCTGAATCCCCAGATTGGAACAAAGTGTAGCTCTCTGTGAGTGGAAAAGTAATTTTGTTCAAATGCAGTTTTTCACTCAACGGTTACATTTTTAATCTCATGGAGATCCACTTCATGGTTCAATGGGCTCCTTCCTGGTTCTTTTCTCTCCTAGCTCCCACTAAGTGGCCTTTTGGACAAACATTTTGGATTCTTAAATGACTAATAGCATGAAATGGAAAAAGCAAAAGATATTTGAAAACATTAATAGATCTGCAGTTTGAGCTTGATCTGAGAAAGCAACTGGACTGAATTCCAAAACAATATTCCCAATAATTTCAGTGGGGCCAGGATTCCTCTTCCACGCTGAAAGACCATTTAATTGATTTATCACACTTCTAATATAATATAGGCCACAAAAGACCATTTAGAAATCCTGCAGCAACAGAAGGGTGAGGTTTTATTTCTCGTTATGTAAGAAAATGAAATCCAGACCAGTACTTCTAGATGTTATTTTTAGGGGGATTAGACATAAACTAGAACTCCCATACAAGTCAGTTACAATTAATGATGATTAGGCTGAATATGCTTAAAGACAAATTAGTCTGGCAAGGAAGAAAATAATTGCGGATGTGGAAGGAGTGAGAGAACATTTGTGACTCAATGATCTTAAGAGATCTTTTCCAACCTAAATGATTCTATGACTCTACTCCAGTTCACAAAGCAGTCCTATAATAAATTAAAAACAACACAGTAATACAGCTCTAAGATCCAAAAATAATTTGCCCTTGAAGGTGAAGATCCTTTTCGGAGATTGTTCATCAGCAAGAAGAGACAGCTGCCAGTCTAGCCTCCATTTTTAGGAAGGAACTCTAATTTTCAGTCATTCCAATGAATGACGTCCTTCAGCTAGAGGGTTCAGGCTAAGTCTGTCGAAGCAGTTTCCTAGGTCTGATTACAAGTATTTCAGCATTGCTTTTGATGCCTGGCTGTTGGTTTGGACTACAAACCCCATTACTTTTAATGTGCTATGTAGGTGTTAGTGGGGAGGTTACCTTGAGAGATGAACCTTTAGGACTGAAACATTTAAACGGCTTCTTGTCTTCAGATACACCATCTTCAGGCATCTTTTGGCGTTTCTCAGCAGCTTCAGCCCTTCTTCTTTCGATTTCTTCCTTCATCCTCCTCTTTTCCTCCTTAAAAAACATGAATGTTTACTTGTTCTTTCAGAAACCACATCACTGTTACAGGGCTGTGCAGCCCTGCAAACATTTACCAGATTTTCTAAGAACAGATTTTTATGCCAGTCAAAAAAGTTCAGTGATCTGTGTGAAACTTATAAAGTTATTAATGCCAATCCATCACAGTGTTAAGGATGCCAGGAAGACAATTAAGTCTGTGCTGCTCTAGTGTCTCCTCGCAGTGAAGTCACCAAATTTATTGTTATATAGTGCCACCTAAACAGAGGAAAAGACTCAAACTCTGTTTCTCTGTATTCTCATGTATCACATTGGTATTGTTCTTCTGTCCCTCTACTCTGACACTTATTGTGCCAAAGTTAATATTTAACATGGAAAAATCAAGAGGTGGCCAAGAAACCCAAGATTAAACGCTTGCAGATCTCCCTCCAGAGATGAGTTTTGCTTCATGAGCTATGGTCAAACCAGAAGCCCTCAAAGCAACACCATTGTGAGCACTTGTCAGTGGGGTCTGACCAGCAAGGTATTGGGTAATCTTGGCATCTACTGAGTTCTGTTGTAAAGAGCTTAGTACATTAAAGGAATTGGCATTCAGCTGCCAGATACTATCAGTATTATTCATTTACCATTTGTTTCCCAAACAACTAGGATTCCTAAATGATGCACCAGAGACTTGGAAATCCTATTTGTAGAGTCCCTTGGCAGAGGAAGTACAAGAAAACAGATGTGTTGGATATTCAATATTTAAATAGACAAGAATATCTCCCTAATGAGATCTAGCCCATTGTAACTATATATAACATTAGCATTCCAGCCCATCTGCAGCAGATAAATTTTGACATGCACTTTGTAATTCAATCCGTGTAATGTCAAAAAAATTCTGTGGCTACAGCACTGCCCCAAGATTCTGAATCCCCAAGAAGATAAGAAATTTTCAGCTATCACAGATGAAATCCTGACTAGTGAAAACAGATATTAGAGCCCTGTCTATCCTAAGGCTAGAATTAGAACATTTTTCCTACGCTGAATGCTGCATGTTTTACCTCAAGTCTTCACTAGACAATGCTGGAAAGAGTTATCAACTAATGCAAGAATAGTGGAAGTAAAGTAGTAATAAAGGAATAAACCCAAGTTCAACACTCCCTACTTTACACTTACCTCCTCTCTGATTTTCCTCTCAGCCTCCTCCTGCTTCTTCTTCTGCTCCTCTTCCTCCAGGATTTTCCGGCGCTCCTCCCGCCTTTTCTTCAGTTCATCCAGCTCTGCTGCTGCCTCCTGCTGCTTCTCCTTCAGCTTCTCCAGCTCCTCGCTCTCGTTCTCGCCCCGCCGGCGGCGCTGATCTTCCAACCTCTTCAGAGCCTCGACCCCCGGCTTTGCCTCCTCTGCATTTGCAGTCCCTTTCAAACTGGAGCGGCTGGGAAGGAAATCAAAGGAAAAACGATGCCATGGGGTTTTCCCTTCCCGGCCAGAGCCACCTGCTGCCACGTGCTCAGCAGCAGCATGAGAGCCTGGCACTCCAAGGTGCTGCCTTCTAAGACCATTTGCTCCTTGCAAGTAATGGCTGACCCAAAACATTTCCCTCAGGAGTTGTTAGGCTGGGATATTACAAGGAGCACCTCTCCCATCACTGCCAGGGAGGAAGGAGTCTCTCCCACACGCCTGTGTGCACATGATCTGCACCACCGTGCCTGAGAACTTGTGCCACCCCTATTTTGTGTTTTGTGTCATAAAGGATGCACTAATCCTTTGCCTTCAAAGGCAAAACTTTTTTATAAATCTTCTAGAAAAAGATAAGCATCTTTGGGGACAGAACAAATTATATTACAGGAAAACAGGAGGAAATAAGAGAGGGGAGGGAGTCTTCCAGTTAAAACAGCATTTAAAAAAAAAAAACCCTAAAAGGATTCCTATCCCATCTATAACACCCATCACTCTAACTCCACCAGAATGTATGAACAGAAAGGTTCATCAGGTCTTTTGCTTACATTTTCTAGGGAAAAGATGAGTTTTTAGTAAGGACCTGGAAATTAGTAATGGAAACTTTCCAGAGGAGAAAAACAGGAGGAAGGGAAGGGAAGGGAAGGGAAGGGGAGGGAAGGGAAGGGAAGGGGAGGGAAGGGAAGGGAAGGGGAGGGAAGGGAAGGGAAGGGGAGGGAAGGGAAGGGAAGGGGAGGGAAGGGAAGGGAAGGGGAGGGAAGGGAAGGGAAGGGGAGGGAAGGGAAGGGAAGGGGAGGGAAGGGAAGGGAAGGGGAGGGAAGGGAAGGGAAGGGGAGGGAAGGGAAGGGAAGGGGAGGGAAGGGAAGGGAAGGGAAGGGAAGGGAAGGACCCCAAACCTAAAGAATTTGCACAGGTGAAGTGCATGCTTCCAACAGAGTCAGACAGCATCACCTTGTAAAATAATTACCACATCACCTTGTAAAATAATTACCACATCAGTGTTTAGACAAATATCTGCTCCCTAAGTGTATTTAATGTTACTGCTGACAAGTACAAGTGATTTCTAAGTGTGCTATTGACAAAAAGACAGAAGATGGATGTATTTATGGAATTTTCTAAAAAAACTTTCGGTATTGTTGGCATCGAAAGAAGCTGGATAAAAATGACCACAAGAGAGTATAAATCAAAGATACCAACAGTAACTGTTAGAGACAGCAATATAAAAAACTAATACTATATAAATTTGCAATCCAGCCAATCACACCCAAACCTGCAAAGATGCTCTTCATTCAGACACCTCATGCAGATGGAGTCAGCCATATAAAACAGGACCAGAGTTAAATTATCTGTGGTTTCAATATCATAATAGAAGCTACTAACGCAGAGTTCTCCACCCCCACATGAGCTTACCAAATCAAATAAAATTCGGTTCTAGCATTGTATCACTTAAAAAACGCATGACAAATTAATTGAAGTGGCCATGAATGAGGGCTTGCATCAGGTAGTTATGCCAAATTACAGAAAGGAACCTCTGCTTTTGTAAACGAAAAATACATACACAACTGAGCAAGCATTGTGAGAATACATTGGAAACTTTATCCAAAATGTCGTTTAGCCCATTCAGAAACAAAGTGAAGGGCAATACGTGAGGTGTGATTTTGAGCAGGTGTCTAGCCTGGAATACCTCTGAGTCAGTTTGCAGAAGTACTGAGAACCCAAAATGTTCCACAAGCCTCTACAAGGCACTGTGTGATTTCTGAAGATCCAGTGCACCTAATGCAGCACAGGACATACGAAATCCCTGGCTGTCTTAAGGCTTTCCTGCTTCATTGAAAGGTTGTAGCCCCAACAGCAAACAAGCCCGGGAACCTCACTTTTTTTTTCCTTTGCCTTTTGGTCTCTGTGTTGCCAACTCACCAAGACCTGCAAGCTTTGGGCCCAAAGAAGATGGAAGAGGTCACTTCGGATAGACAAAATGATCCCCTGGGAAGGGCAAACATTTGGCCTTCAGAATTAAGAGAATGAAGAACATTTGCCAAGATTCTCCTAAGAAAGAGCCACTCTGTTCTCTGTCAGCACAGAAGAAAGGTTAGCTCTCAGTGCCTTCCGTGCAGTCAGCCCCAGTGAAATTAACAGGTACTCAGCTGATAAAGCCAATGGCAGAATCTAGTCTGAACATTCTTGTTTGCAGACCTCAGGTGATTATTTTGGCCTCCTCACAAAGAAGGATATTTAAAGTTTTGAACTTTATCCTCATGCTGCTCACAGGTCTTCCCTGACCGGTTCTGCATTATCCAAAATAGCAAACAATACACTGGCACTAATTATCCTTATTTTCCTCCACCTCCAACTCCTCTGTTTTCAACAGATTCTGGGAAATCTCTGTTCTCTGCTCTCAACATTGGGAAATTAGTATTGAGATGCTGGGTGGAGGAAGAGTGTTGTAAGCACCTCTTTGGTATTAAGAAATGAAGCTGGTTGCCAGCTTTCAGACAAGGAGGAAAAGGAAAGAAGTGGCTTGTGGGAGCCAAAAATGTCAGAACAATGTGAAAAAACATCTTACATCATATTTAGGACTTTTGCAGTCCTCTATGAGAATAGGGAGGAAGGCAGGTGGGAGGGGAGATGGGAAGGGGAAGCCATAAAATGGGATTTATTCTGTATTTCTCTTACTGACTGACGTAGACAAAAAGATAACATTTTTCTTCAGCCTCCACTACCCTGCTTTGTTCTGAATTCTCACCACTGAAAGTTAGCCAAGTTATATTCTTTCTAAATAGTGTCTGATATGTTCATTAAAAAAAAAAAAAAAAGGAACAAAGGACAGTTGCAGACAGAGCTCAACTCTGTGGGGGCAGTCCATTAGAAAATAGGCCAAGAGCCCTAATTCATACCTAACAACCCAACAAACACTGGCGCCTCTGCTGATGTTGCCAACCCAAGTCTTCTACTCAGCTGATAAAAGGTTGTTGAACAGGCTTCTTCACACTTCCATGAAACAGTAGAAGAAAAACAGAAATGGAAAAAAAAAGGAGTGGAAACTCAAAGCTATGTTTTGTCACTAATGCCTGTCTCCCACAGGAAGTAAAGCAAATGAAAACACAACAAAAATACTTTCAGAGAATCATTCTCATGTTATCGATGATGTGACCCAAGCCATGAAGGACAGTTTTGAGCAGGGCCAATTTCCTGCTATTCCATCTCCATCGCTGCCTGTCTTTTGGCCTTAGGTCAGGGTGTCTCCAGGGTCTTTTGAGCTGCATTTTATTTTGAGAAAGTTTGTTTTTCCCGGAAGAATCACAAGGGGAATGCTGAGATACAATAGCAAATCCCATCTGCCATGCTCAGATTTCTCAAACTGCCTGGAGAGCTTAACCTTTCCTTTGCCTGTGTCAATGTAAAAGAGGAAGAGAGATGCAGAAGGAGAAAAATTTAGATTTCTAACCTACTCATTCCTAGTTTCCTGCTAAAAAGAACTTAATTTCTATTTCATGTATCCCATGCTTTTAGCAGGCAGGATCCTTTTAAATAAGATTTGCACTAGAAAATTGTTACCTTCTTTGCATTTCCCAATACAACCACAAGCCAAATATTTCCTTAAAAAGAAAAATAAAAATTAAACTCTGACACAGCTTATAAAAAGGAAGGCAAAAAAAGAAAAAAGAAGATGATTTTGTCTAGGAAAGGTTTTTTACCTAATTGAAAAAACACTTTTCTACAGAAGCCATTAATTTCAGTGTTTGCCCTGAAATCAAGAGAGAAGCTCTTTCTAGAGTTACCAGCTGGATTGCGCTTCATTCTGCTATGCAGAGTCTAATTAAAAATAGGTGGGTAATTGGAAATAGGTTACTACAACAAAAGTTGAGATCTGACTTAAAAAATTAGAGAACACAAAATCCAGGGTTTTGTCATTATTGGCCTCTGTGTAGATATTAGAAACAAATGAGGAAGGAAAGCCCCAGCAAAGCAAAACCAAGCCTCTTGTCTCTACTGAGGAAGCAAGGCCATTTCCATCTGCTTTCTGAACTTCATGTTGTTACTGCAACAGCGTGGGGACAGCTTAGAACCTACAGAACTACAACCCAGTGGACACCTGAGCCATTGCTGAGGTTGCCAGCCCAGTTCCTCCACTCAGCTGCCACAAGGCTGTGAAGCAGAGACCCAGAGATGGCCCCTGATCTGCTGAAACCCAAGCAAGCCCAGTTCTTACTTGAACTTACCCAAAAGCATTCTCAGTAGGTTTAAGTTTGGAGGCGGTGAGCTCACGTTCTCCGTTCTGTGCCTTTTGTTCAGGAACGCCCTTCTTACGATCCCAGACGCTTTTCATTTCCTCTTTGGGTGCTTTACCTTTGTCATCTTTTACCTGTTCAGAAGATAGCATAAATCACAGAACAAAACACAAGACACACAAAAAAAGTCAGAATGAGGCATTCTAAGTAACAGCTGAGAAACACGGATTTCTTGGCAAGATTGGTAACTGTCTTCCTACTGTTTATGTGCTATATGGCAGAAGTGGTCTGCAAAGCTCTAAACTGTGATCAACCATCACTTTGCTCTCCTGACCTGAATTCAAGACCAAAGCATCTTGAAAATAATATTATGGGTCTTCTGTGAAAGTTTTCTGTGACCATGGGACTATGCCACCACACTGCTTCACTCTGCAACTGCACCCCCACTCTTCCCTCCCACAGCCACATCATTCACCTGCTGCTTCTTAAGGTTGTGGGTTGCCAACTCTCTGGGACTTGTCAATACATTCTTGGTACCAGGTTTAGGGCATTGGTGCAATAAAAATAACACAGAGCCTCCACCCAACGTCAAGCTTGTTTGACAAAGTTCATGCTATTTTCAGTGTCATAGCAGAGGGATACTTCGTTATTGCAAGAATAATGGCCAAAACACAAAATCATCCCTATATCAGAGCCAAACTTACTCTGGCAAAAAACACAGTCCTACCTGGGGCTGGGCATGGGTAGCATTATCAGACACGAATATTTAAACCTATGAAGAAGGAAATGCTCTGGAAGACACGAGTAAAAATTCTCTTTATCCTTACAAAGCTTTCTCTTATGATTCTTAATAGTAATCAAGAATATTTTGTGCATCAACTTCATTCTCCAGTATTCCTTCAGAGTTAAGAAGTATTTATCAATACCACAGATGGCCTGACCCCAGCATGCTGAGTCATGGCTAGATGCTGCTAAAAGGAGAAAGTGAAGTGATTTAAGTTATGTATCCTCAGGTAGAAATATTCCCAGTTAGTTAAGACTACCAGCCAAAACAAACTTCCAACAGCAGCAGATGAAACGTTTACCTCCAAAATATTTATTTGCTTTCCCCAGCCCTGTGTTGAAGGAAGCAAGCCAGAAATACCTTCTGTGTAGAAGTCAAATGGAGACCTTTAGAAATTAAATACTTTGGAAGGCTGTTGCAACCCCATTTGCTAACTAGAAAGATAAAGAACTTCTGTAACAACAGATAAAGAACTCCTGTCTGCAACACAACTGCTCTTCAGGTGTCCTGAGCTGCACCTTGAAATAAAAAAGTAGTACACAGCTTCACGTCCAAAATCAAAAGAAATTTCTTTTCTTCCTCGTCAAAGAGCAACTCCTGGAGAAGCAAAACCTTTACCTACAAAGGATGAGTTCAGAGTCTTCAAAGCCAAGATCCTCTTAAGGCATTGAATTAGGCTGGTGCTGAGTGAGTCCCAGAGTCACTTTACCTGAGGCCAGAGAAAACTGATCGGATGGACACCATCGTGGCAGCCCATGTTGTGAGTGAGTATAGGATGGTTAAACCATCTGAGCAAATTTGCTACTGGTGGGGGAGGTTAGACACAACCAACAGAGGCATTTGCTCTGCTCTGAGAGCAGGCAGCAGCGGTGCAGACTTTTCCCACCCTCTCCTGCCAGCAGGCTTTAGCCACGACCTGGCAGCAGCTCCCTGACAGACAAGAGGGGAGTTCAGCTTCCCTGGCTGTGCATTCTTTGGCCATGATGCTGCAGCTTCTACAAGCAAGGCCATTATTACCAGCAGCCTCAAGGAATGGTTTGCTGTTTTCTAGGAGCTGGGCTGAGACAAGCAGGGCTATTCATTTATCCTAATGAATGCCATCAGACAGTATCATCTTCTGGGTGTTCCCAAATCAGGGTGAGCTAGTGATCATGTTCACAGCAAGAATCTCTGCTGCCTGTTAGCAATCTCCTGACCCTCCACCCCAGTCAGGGTGATACTGAAACCGGCTGTGTTGATTGGTGCAAGATTTCTCATGCCAGGATGTCTGTCCTGGGATTTTGAGAGCATAAAATTTCCTTTGCTGAGATTTTCATCAAGACCTTCCTAAGTCTTACTAAAAAGCCAACACTTCCAGCTGCCTTATGTATTTAGGTCCACTGGGGAGGGCTGTATCTCTTACATCTTAATTGAAAGCACTGAGAAAACTAATATTAAAACAATATAGTTTAAAAATTAATAGGTTAGGAAATAGCATTTCAGAAGCCAGTAGGATTTATGACAGTGTGTCTGCATTTGAGAAAACCATTAACACAGCTTGGCCTCTTTATTCAAAAAGATGGTAAAACAAGATATTACAGAAACATTTCACATCTTTTGGGCCCAATCCTTCTCCTACTCATTTTAATACCAAAACAGAGATTGATTAGCACAGAAGCAAAAACCTTTGTATCTCATTCCAAAGGCAGGCAAGAGAGTAAGTTCTTTCCCTTGTCTCACTGCTTCCCTAAATTATAGACTAATTCAGCTTCTGCTGAATTAAAAAAGAATTCCACTTGGAGCAAATGGGTGATACTACCTGAACTGAAATAGTTCACATGTCCTCACAAATCTTGATATCAAGATAGAACATGATCAAAGGCATGGTTAGCAAATTTCCAACCTTATGTATTTACATTTTAATCTTTCTCTACACTGTTTCTTTACTGTTAGATTTTTATGCTGTTATTTGAGAGGTGAGATTTCTAAATCTTGAGTCTGAACACCTTCAGACTGAAGAAAATGCATTACTGCGGTTGGGGCCATCTGGCAGATTTGATTCCTTACTTGGGCTCAGTTACTTGGTGAGCTAAAAGCTGTGGGCATCTGGGTCGAGGGCTTCCCTGTAGAGTCAACTCTGGGTCCAAATACCATGAGAATAGCAACTGTTGCAGCACATCTAGCCAAACTGGAAGCAGGAAATACCAGGAGCCTCACATCATGAGAAAGCTTGCTCTTATGAACTTCTCGGGTCACTTTTAAGAACAAAAACTGTGCAGAAGTTCATAAAAAGAGACAAATTTTTCTTGCCAAATTAATCGAAACCTGAACTTTGAGGGCCAAAGCAGAAGCAAAACCTGATTATGTAGATACATTCTATTCCTTCAGGGTCTTGTTCATGAAACACTGGCATCCTCTTAGCTGCATGCACATTCAGAAAGAGACCTCATTGAATTTGTTTGTCCTGGAAAGGGGGGGAGAAGTGGAGATGGGAGCCTGATCATCAAATTTTCGTCACAAGTAAAGAAGCAACAATTGAGATTTTCAAGACATTTTGAATGCTCAGAATGGGTATTCAGCATTGCACTAGAAATGGGATTCTATTAAGTTGTCTCAGCTTGAGCATCTAAAGATGGAAACACTAAAATCACAAGTAACTCTTAAAAGTCTTGCCAATTTCCTGGAATAATCTAGCCCAGTGGGTAGGGTTTAAAAGCATGATGAGAGCTCCAGGGAGAGTTGGCCCAGCTCTCCATAAGAACAAGCACGACAACTGTGTCTCAAGTTCCCCACAAATCAAAGTTTGTGGTCAGTTACAGACTCCTCTTTACATTTACTTTTAATATGCAAAGATTGCATGCAAAAGTGAATAGTGGAAACTGGTTCTGTCCTCTTAATATAATCCATCCCTTATTTTGTGTGCAGCTATTTCCTCACCACTGTCTGAGGGTGAGCTAAGCATCTACAGCGTGTTCCAAACTCATCTGCTAACTGAGGACCCTGGAGTGGACCCTCTACAACCCTCAATGGTCCCAACCCACTGGACTGGCAGCAATCTGTGCTGTGGCTCCCTTTAAGTCCCACAGATCTGGCTGAACCCAAATGGGTCCAAATTTCCAAGGCTCTGACCAGTCTCTGAACCAGCCTCCCCTAATCAGAATCAGGGGCTGTTTTGAGACCTGGACCAAAACCACAGCTGCTGCACAGCACTGGATGTGGCTCCCTGTGTCCAGCTGTATCCTGAAGAGTAAATGGTCCCCAAATCTTATTTACTTACCATACAGTAAAACACCATGGCACCAGCTCCTGTGTTTACAGTGGAAATGCAATGCAGTAAATTTTGTAGATTTTCTCTTTAAAACAAAAGAAGAATCTTGGGTATGCACAGTTTATATCACGGGGTATTGCAGTTTGCAGGGGAATTATTAGTTGAGGCAGTCAGGTGGCCAAGGGGCCTAGATTGTTATTGGCATTATGATGATTATTATCACTATGATGATGATTATTAATTATCATTATGATGACAAATATTATTAGAGTAGGTTTCATTCATAGGGAAAAAGTTCACAGTAAAGTGAGAGGAAACCAGGGAAGGATGATTAGTTGATACTGTCCTGAAAAATTCATCCCTAGGGGGAAAACCGTATTTGTGCTATTGACTGAACTGAGTTTCCTGAAATATTTAAGACAAACAGGAATTGGCCCTAAAGCCCCAAAAGAACAAACCACTTAAGAATTTACTTAATTTTAAGCACTTAAGGAGCTTCATACCTATATATTTCAGCAGGATTACCCATGTTCTTGAACTGGAGCACAAGTTTAAGTACTTTGCTGAAGAAGCAACTTTCAGTTATAGGTGCCTTATTTATTTTCGTATCTCAAGTTTCCCTATCACACCTAAATCAGTGGTTTATGAGTTACCTGATCTTTTATGGAGGTAGCTTGGAGCTTCTCTTCTGGCAGCTTTTCCTTTTTAGCTTCCACTTTTTCTTCCTCCTTTGTTTTTGGGTTTTCAATAATTTATTTATTTTTTTAACACGAAAACACCGCACCTGTCTGCGCTTTTGTTTCGCCACACTGTGTTCACAATCCTGTGTGCAGCCACAATTCCATCATATGCTGCTGTGCCCACACCTCTGTGTGCAGCTGTGCCCCCTGCACCCTCTCCAAATGCTCCCAGTTCCCCCCACCTGGGCCTTTCTCCCTTGCACGGCATCATGCTCACACGTCCCAGTACAGAGCCCTTTCTTGTGATTGCATTCAGCACACAACATTCCTCACACAGTTTAAGAGGTGCACGTAACGTTCTGTGCCAAGATGTGTCTGCCTCCACCTCCTGTGTTACTGCATTAGGCCAGTTTGTAGCAGCTGAGGAAAGAAAGGCAGCAAAAGCACATGCAGAGGCCTGAACATGCAAGGTTTTCTTTGAACGATGGAGTGAGGTCAGGCCTGTTGTGCACTGAATTACTGGTAAGCAGGAGGGGCTTTATTTTTAAAAAGAAAGAGCGACAGCACAAGTATTAGTAACTTCAGTACAGGACTAGATCTGTGAGGAAATTCCAATTCAATCTTTTCTTGCATTACATTTCACACAAACCACAGGTGTCTTATCTTGGTGCAAAATGTTTACTGTACCTGTTTTTTTAAGAAAGCTGCTTGAGGTTTTTTGTCTTCTACTTTCTTCTCTTTTACCTGTTTATCTTCTATTTTCTGTTCTTCCATCTTTTGTTTTTCCTTTAATTTCTCTGCTTCTAGTTTAGCCTTTTCCTCAGCTGCCCTCTTTTCCGCTTCTGCCTTTGCTCTCTCCTCAGCTGCCCTCTTTTCCTCCTCTGCTTTCTGTTTCTCCTCAGCTGCCCTCCTCTCCTCTTCTGCTTTAGCCCTCTCTCTCTGCTTTCTGTTTTTCCTCAGCTGCCCTCTTTTCCTCCTCTGCTTTCTGTTTTTCCTCAGCTGCCCTCTTTTCCTCCTCTGCTTTCTGTTTTTCCTCAGCTGCCCTCTTTTCCTCCTCTGCTTTCTGTTTTTCCTCAGCTGCCCTCTTTTCCTCCTCTGCTTTTAACCTCTCCCTTTCTTCTGCTTCCTTCCTTTCTTCCTCAGCCTTTTCTTCATCCCTAAGCTTCTCTTTATCTACTGCATCAGTTACACTTTGCGTCCCTTCCGGCAGAGCATTTGTATCATTCTCTGCTTTGTGTTCCTCTGCATTTACAGTTACTGCCTCTTCTTTATCTGTGGATTTCTCTGCTGCCACATCTACCTGGTTTTCCTCTACGGGGAGCTCCTTTGGTTTCTCCTCCTGTACCTCCTCCTTGTCTTTTTCTTCTTTTTTTTCCTCTTCTTCCCCATCTTGCCTCCAGTTGTTCCTTTGGTACGATTTGGTAACTGTTTCTGTCTCCTCAGTCTCATAGCGTCCTCGGCGTGTTTCAGCCTTTTCCTCTTTCCCCGTGGTCTCGTTTTCCTCCACATTGTTTACTTCTCTCCTGCTGGGCAGTGACAAGCTCCCATCTGTGATCGTGGGGTCAAATTCCTTCTGGCGTTCCAGGGCTTCCTGCAGACGTTTCTGGCGTCTCTCCTCCCGTCTTGCCAGTCTCTCCAGCAGTGCAGCTTCATCATCTGTAGAACGCTTGCTTTCCTCTCCTGCCACACTACGTAAAAGGGACAGGTTTGCATTAAAAAAGAATAAAATCTTTCTAACAACATATGCACTTCACTGTTCCTAGGAAAAAAGCTTGCTGTAACATCATTCCACGACTGGAAAACACAGCAGGTTACACACTTCAAAATTCAGCTGCTGTTTTGCTATCTGTATCCATTCTCCTTGCCTTAAATAGAATGCTTCTTGTGCTCAGCATCTATTAGCACTTCCTAGCACAATTCTGGTTTCTTCTATCAGTTGTGTTATGGCCACTGGAAATCTGGGTATATTGTGACTGTGAACAAACAATTATTGTGAACAAATGATGGACGGACTGGAAGGTCAGCTCTGGACAGACAAGAAGGCCACTCAGCTTGTGACAAGTGGGTGGGGATATGAGTGATATGGTTTAATGGTTTAGTGGCTACAGGGGCACTGCTGGGTTTGTGGTTGGACTTGATGATCTTAAAGGTCTCTTCCAGCTTTGATGATGCTATGATTTTAAGAATCACCTCATTCCATAAGTTTTTCTGCTCTTTATACCTGTCTGACACTGACAGTGCCAGATGAGTGCTGTGGCTAGAGCTCACACCCAGCACCCTGCAGGCATGTTGCAGCTACAACTTGAGGACTGGGTGCCACCCACTGTTTTGGCCCCACAATGCCATGACCCATTGTAGCAGAACAAAAGATGTGGTGTTTTGTGAGGCCAGATGCATCCATGCCTGAGAGAATCTGAGAGCCTCCATGAGCCCCAGCTGAATTAGCCCATAGACAGCCTTGAGGACACCTGGTTATGTGTCATGAGCACAGCCTCAGGCTCTCACCCTACCTCGTAGACAGAGCCAGGGTGATCCTCACAGTGTTAGGTCCTTCTTCAGTTTAAGGATGGCCAAACCCAGTACTTAAAATTCAAGCGCCAAAGCAAAGCTCCTCCAAAAGTTCTCTACTCTGAACAAAAATTCCCATTGATTTGTCAGTAAATGACATCAGACATTTACCTGTTTTGGGCATTCACTTCGGATTTCTCCGTTACTTCTCCTGAGAGATCTCCTTCCTCCTTTTGCCGCAGCCTCTCCTGTCGAGCCCGCCGGCGACGTTCTCTGGCGGCTTCTTCGTCATCGTCATCATTTCTCTGGTAGGACAGCCTGCAATAGGGATAGGGAGACAAAGGTGCTATAGCATGTTGGACAATGAAAAAAATCACAAAATGCAGTTTTCTAGAGCACAGTAAGCATGGCTAGAGTGGCTGCTCCACACGCTGTTTAGAAAATATGCTGTGAAATTGAGATGCATCATTTCAAACCCCGGTTTTCTTTTGCTTCTCAGAAGTGAGCTTGACTTGAAAATAGTCCCGGTGAAGGCAGCAGCCACACCACACTGTCAGCTGGCTCCTAGAAAACACCAAATCCAAAAAAGCTCAGCTCTGTAGCTGAGCAAACATCCTGCCAGCCTGCACCATGATCCTGTCGGAGCACTCACAGCAGCATTTGAGCAGACTATTGCTCAGGCCCACGTAACTGAAATTGGACTCAGCAAAGCAGCTTTTCATTAGTCTCCTCTAAATAGCACATGCTGAAAATGGTGACGGTATTCTAAGTTTTAAAGACTAGAAAGCAGGGAGACACAAGTACGACAACAGCTCTCAATCGTCGGTTCTGAGTGTCAAACATCTGACACCCACAAAATTTTTGTGAGCCCGGAGCCCTGCCAGGCCAAATCACACAAGATCGCTGCTGTGATGAAAGCCTACAGCTGAGAACCCATTGTACTCATCTAACCCAACAGATGAGTACATTTAATTTCATCCTACTTGAAAAGGAAAGCAAGACCTTACAATCCTAATAATCCTGTGTCCCATTCAAATCTTTGCTGAAGTTATTACTGTGTGAGATAAAGGGAGAGGCCTGCATTCCTCTTATCTCTTTGTGCAGGGAAAGTGAATTAGGAAGCTAACATGTGCCAGACCCAGTCAGAGAGTCCATTTACTTTGCTTCTGGCAGTGGTCTGATACATCATGGTTAAGAAGTCTCCCTTCCTTACACAGTCACACATTTAAGTCAGCAGTGCAGCCATGAACATAGAAAAAACCCAGAGTTCTGCACTGAGTAAAACCAAGGACCGATAATGTTTGTACTGCAAAGAATATTTTTACATTAAAAGCAACTAAAACATTTTGATTTAGCCATCAAACAGATTCTTTGGGCCCAAACCTCTGCTATCACCATGTTCTGATATTCCTTTTCTCCTTTGCTGAAAGAAGGGTGAAAGCATAGGTTCAAACCCCAATTTTGCTTTAAGAATTTAAAGAGTAAAACATGGCTGAGCTACTTGCCAGACCTAGAACAGCATTTTCATCCTGAATGCACCAAAGAATTTGATTTGCTACTTGATTTGCTCTGCTTCAAGAGCTTGCAACCTTTTTCTTTAGAGAAACAGCTCCTCTCAAAGACAGGGCAAACCATGACCAGCATGGCCATGAGGGATCACAGTGGGGTATGAGGAAGAAAGGAAGGAGACAAATTAAAAACACTAGAGGTGATGCAGGGAAGGTAAGGAAAAACACTTCCTGCCACTTGTAAGCAAGTTCAAGGGGTATCAACATTTCTTTTAGGTCTAGAACAGAAAGGGTGTGAATACAACAAACCAATGGGGTCTCTGATTTCCACAAGAAAAGAGACTCTGGAATAAAACCGCATTAGCAAACTGACCACAGACACTCCCCCTCATTAGTAAGATATTCTGGCTTCAAGAAGCCTATGATCTTTTCAGGTCTGAAGTCCAGATGTAAGGGCACAGGAGAGGACACACTGCTCCTAGCCTGTGGCAGCTGGATAATGGCCACGACTGAGTCGATACCCAGGGCCTATAGCTCAGGATTTGTCGTTGCAGTGAGACCACACAAGAGTGAAGAAGTTTATCCCACTCTCTGTACCCACACAGAGCACCCCTACAAAGCAAGGAGGACGACTGCTTTTAAAAGCCTCTTTAAAATGCCTTTTTAAAACCACAAGTTGTTCAGCAAACTAAAAAAGGAAATTTAAAAATTACCCTAAGCAAAAAATTCCCACAAAATCTTACCCATTAAACAGATATGTACTTCCTGTCCTTGGACATTTATCACAGAGATCATCTGTTAAGAAATGCTGACAATGTCTCTTAATATGATTTTAAATATATCCATTGCCTTACTACGTACCACAGCAGTTTGCTACAGCGAGCAAGTACAGCAGATATGGGCTCCATCCATAAGAATCACCTTAAGTATTCATTTCTGTCCACCAGCACTGATTCATGCAACATGCCCAGTGTCTGGAAACAGTCACAGGAACAACTAATTGCAAGTTTTTTAATAGATCTGTTTCATGCTTTCCTTACAATTATGTTAACACTGCTTTCACTGGGAGCGTAGAGAGTGACCCTCATTCTCCCACTGTTACAGATTTCTGTAGCAAGCCATCACAGGCAAAATCAACCTGGGAGCTCTTCAGAAATTATCTTCCAATTGCCTACATCTTCTGATATTCTTCAGACTAAGAGTAAATAAACAATAAAAAGTATGTCTCCAAGATTTCAACCCTGTCTATCAGATGGAAATCTCATGATCCATGCTGGCCCGTGCTGTTTCTCCACCCTTGGAGAGCAGCCTTGCTGCCCAGCACACACCCAGCACCCAAATTAAACTAAACTTATACCCATTTGTCACCTTCCACATAACTGTTTAAAGGCTTTGCAGGCAAGTGTCTCTCCACAATCAGCTGTTCCAGCTGTCTCAGGCAATGAGACCACAACACAGCATGATGTCAAAGAGGTGTGCCAAGCCTGCTGATGCAACAGCTCTTGTTGAATACTCAGATCACAGAATATTCTGAGTTGGAAGGGACCCACAAGGATCATCAGGTGCAACTCTCAAGTGAATGGCCCATACAGGGATCAAACCTTGGCATCCTCAGCACCATGCTCCAACCAGCTGAGCTGATCTCAGGGAAGAAAAGGTGATGACTTGGAAACCATCCTACACCTTGCTATCAAAGATATGTTCTCAGTCTAAACATCAAGCTAAAAAAAAAAATAAATAAAAGGCAGTTTCTGCTGTTTGTCCTGTTACCTCCTCTATGTTTCTGACACGAGAAAACCCAGTGTAACCTCTGTGCATTGTTGGTAAGTTGTTCTAGCAAAGCTTTAGAGCTGAATCTGTCATCCTTCCCCTACAGCACAGCTCATCTCTGTGAGAGGACACTTCCCCCCACGCTGGGTAGTGGCAGCAAGTACCAAGTGATAACGAGTACCAACAGATGTTCTGTCCTGTCAAGCAGGTAGGACAGAAATCCCAGACCTGCAGAACTCAACGACAAATCTCATTATTATCTCAATAAGTCTAAAAATGTTGCCCTCAGATTGAATTGGGGGGACTTTGAGTGGAAAATAAATCTGCTGGATCAGGAATAGAGGAGATGTGGCCATCTGCTTCAGACCTTTTGCAGAGAAATACAGCACTCTGTATTTTACACCAAACACTGAATTTATACAAAGTTATAACCCAGCAAGAAACTTGGTAATAGCTGGGATGATTATGGGGCTGAGACCATTTCATACAATCCAGCCACAACTGCTTTCCACTTGAAACCACAAATCAGCTCGAGCATTATCTAAGGCACTTTGGGTTTAGAGTTCCTTGCCCAGTACTACTACATTATTATGTCTGAATTATGGCAGCACTGAAATTTCCTGATCAAGCTCATGGGCTTGCTACAGTAGGCAATTTATAAAGATAGGACAAGATCTGGTCCCTGTTCTAAACAGTGTGTATTCTGATTAAAGAGAAACTTTATAATTTGTAGCATGATCTGCCCTCAGTGAGTCATAAATAAACCTGATGAGTCTATAATTCTTTTTTCATTTTTCACAGGAGTAGAAAAAACCTGCCTAATTTGAGCTGGATCACACTACTCCATTCTAGAGGAGGCAGGGAGAAAGAACTGCTGTGGATATGAACTCGGACTCCACTTCAAGAGTGTCAGAAATACACGAAAAAATTCCAAACAGAACAAAAGCCTTTAAGATCTTTAAGCAGGCAGCTCATATCTGCCTCTTCTTTCCTCCATGGTTCACTCATATGTCAGCCTGGTTTTTATGCCTGCAAAAACACCTTTCATTCTCAGCAGTGCCCTCACAACGTGGACCTCAATCAGACACAACTGCACCTATTCAGCAAGCTCCTTCCCGCACAACTTTGTTATCCTGAAGCTTTGACACGTATTACAGATCGATTTTGTCTGTGGTCCACCCCAAGAAATGAAATCATTCATCCTGTACCAAACTGCTGTCCCTCCAACTTGCAACCTAACCCCACTTCTAAGACCTCTGCCCTTAATTATGTAAGACCACAGCAGTTGAAGTGATATCTGTCATCTTGTGCGTGTCTCCAAATTTATGTCAGATGGAGGGTGTCAGTAAAATGTCCTCAATGACAAACTTCACTGACAGACTCAGTCTATAAAAGTTGGATTTGTTGGCCTCCTCTGCTCTTAGAAAGTCTTTCTATTTACCCAGGCTCTTCCTGAAAGGATGGGTGGGGTGAGGATGGACTTTGTAAAAATACCCAGTGGGGAGTGCACTTTGTGTCACTGTTGACATTCAGTCACATTTTATTTATGATTACATATGTTTTTAATCTTTCTATTGTTCACTTAATTTGTGTTATGATAGGCACACTTCAAAACCTGAATATAAACAACTGATCGATGTTCACCTCAGAACAAAAACCCCACCATAACAAGTGCACATGGTTCCACAGAGGGCTGTGCCTCTTTCAAGCCTTGCGTGTCAATGTCAGCTGTATTTCATTCAAGTCGTATCTAAAAATGTGGTGAATGGTGGGGGGCAGTTGTGGGGAAAACTGTTTCTTCTAATCATCCCTCCACAATTCAATAAGAGCTGCCAGCATTCTGCTCAGACCTGCTCAAGAGGATTCATTTTATGAGGGAACGAGCAGAATTTCTGTCCAAAATGCTCATGCTTCAAAAAGATGTAGTGAGTGAAAACAGGGGATTATTCTGGAGACATGCAGACATGCCACCACAGTTCTCAGTCCAATGTTGTGCATGAATGCTGTTATTAACACCCATATTTTTCACATATTTCTCAATTTGACATGCACCATTTTTTTTCACATTGAATGTAGGAGATACAAGCGGATAAAATTAACCAATGGCTGGAAATTAAACCCAGACAAATTAAAACTGGAAATTAAGCACATGTTTTGAACAGTGAGGATAATTATATATACAAGAAATGATGAACAACCATCTCTTGCATCTCCACATTAAGATGGATGCCTTTTTGGAAGTTATACTGCAAAATAATACCGATTTTTGGGGTCATTATAGATAGTTTGGTGAAATTCCACAAACGCTTAGGTATGGGAAGTTAGGCTAGATTATATGGTGGCAGCTGCTGGACCTAAATACTACAGCCTTCCATTTACCAAAGATACACGCCTTGCTTTTCTCTCACAATTTATCTCAATCTCAAGCATTTTTACTCCTTTCATCCACCCATTCTCCACAGGCACTCAGCCTGTACTTCTGAGCAGACAGAGTACCCACATACACAGTTCTCAGGCCAAAACAGAGACTGATGCACCTTTCAGTGTATTATGTCCTCATTCACCTCATTTTCCTTCTGTGTTTCTAATATACTTCCTTTTTTTTCAGAGCTCCAAAGATTTCAAGGATTTTTTTTTTTAATGGGTAAATACTTACTCTATAAGTGTTCAGAAGAACATTCTTTCTGTCACACCTGGCATCCTTAATTTCCTACCATACCTTTAGAAGCATTTCTTCTACCTTAAACCTTGATCTAAAACACCTAAACACTAAAACAGTGGCCGTTTTGACAACACTTTTTTTGTTTCAGCTGACAAAAACCTTCAGATTATTTACTTTGGTTAAGGACTTGGCTGGGAGATTGTTATTTTGTTCACGTGACAAAACAGTTAAGCATGGGAAAGCAGAGGTCTTCCGAGAGGTTCAGTTTGTGTACCTTTTTTTTTTAAGGTTTCTCTTTTTTTGGTGTTTTTGACATTTAGGTTTTTTCACAGGTAAGGAAAGAGAAGGTACACTCATCTCTCTAACAGTGTGATTCTGAAATCTAAGGTGCAAGCCATCCACATAGAAGAATGAAGTATAAAAAGTGATATGCAAAGTAAAAACCACAAGGAAGAAGGACTCCATAGTGACAACAAAAATCCTTGGTGACTACCAAGTAATTAATGCAAAAACCATTCAGAGATTTTATTTAATTGCTGGGGATGGCACTGAAGCCTCTAGGGAAGATCCCGGCTTCCCAAATTAGTGTTTTCTGTTGAAAATGTTACATTTCAGTTTTGTAGATGTCCAAGATTTCCAATGCCCTGTCTCTTTTCTTCTGCTCAAAATAGCACCGTTTCTTTGGTTTTAGATTCAAGCCCTAAACCTGGACCTCACCGTTGGTTTTAGATTTAAGCCCTAAACCTGGGCCTCACAGTTAGATCCAGTTTGTACCATCACAGCATCGTTCTGCACAAAGGCAGAATGACTCATGCATGCGCTTTTTTTTTTTTTTTTTTTTTCTTTCCTCATGGCTTAAAACTGATGATCTGTTTCATAATATGAAATGCAAGCAGATTCTCCAACCACATTCACATAGCTCTGGTAAATCGCCCCTGAGCACCTCAGCATAAATCGAGCGCAGGGCTGCAAACATGAAGGGTAAAACCCTTCTGCTACCGAAACAATGTCAAATTTGCCTCCAACATCTATTATAGTTAGATAAAAGTGCTTGCTGGAAATGTACCAGGGGAAAGCACGTAATTCTCTCAATATGTGAAGCCTAATGCTCTGCAGTTTTGCTTTGTAACAATAGACATGGCATTGACCTGTCAGTGAGCAGAGCAGGGTATTGAATCTGTTCTAATTTCGAAGTTTCACATGAAAAAAAAAGAATCACTGAGCAGAAAACAATTGGCCAAGTGCCTTCTACCTGATAATTTTTTACTATTTTCCTTCAAGCTCGGTGGAGTTCACCCAGATCTCTGTTTCCCTGGCAGATGGCAAACATAGCAAAGAAAGTGTACAAAACCAGCTTGCTTTTCCAAACGTGAAAAAGTGGGAGCAAAACCCAATCCGTGTGCATACCACTGTGGTTAATGTGGTATTTGTTGACTCTGGAGCAAATTGCTTGCTGCCACCACCTCCAGCTTCTAGTGCTTTATTGCATATAAAATCCAAAATAATTTATGCCACAGCCTTACCCAGTAAGTAATATTTCAGGCATATGACTTGAGAATAATGGGCATCTTGCCTAGCTGAGGCATAAGTCAGGCCTTACAGGATTGGCCCTAGAATATACAATCCACAATTTCTACAAAGACAAATAAGAAATTTTCTTTCTTGTGGTTTTGGGCTGCTATATTTAATATGGCTTTCAAGCACTTTTATACCTCAAATTGCTAGCTTACTGATTGCATCAAAAGTTAAGGTCTAACTTGTCCTGTCTTATATTTCGCTGCAAATAAAACTCCAGCTGGCATAACCAAGAGATTTACTCAAGACAGGAGAAATTAAAAATTAAGACAGACATCTAACATAGAAAGCTCCCCTTCACAGTGAAAACTCTGGTCTTCCTAGAAAATATGCAAAAGGCTTGAGGAATGAAACCTACATATTTTTTACAGGTACCTTTAGGCAAATTGATGCCTCTGATGTGTCATACTCAAGCTCCAGATTCCTGTATTTCCTCCAATTATCTTTTCAATTAATTAAACAAAATTCACATCATTACCTACAATATCTATCAGAGATCTTTAAATGAAGGCCAGGAAGGAAAGGCAGGCATAAGGAGGATTGTTGTTAAGGGCCATCTCCTTATCCTACATAGCCATGTCAATAAGCTATGACTCTGAGGTAGGTATAGGCAGGGATGGACACTCCATCAGACGTCAAATCTGGAGGAAAAGCACACAAGGAACTCTGCAGCCTTATGGGGAGGAACCTGAGCAAGGGCACAGGACTGTTTCTCAAGGCCAACAGCCATCTTCCTCTATATATTTTTTATATGCCTGCACGTATAATAGATATGTATTCTAAGCAATGACTGTGAGAAACAGTTCTTTCTATTTAAAAATTAAAAACTCACGTCACATGCAGTGTTTTTTTCCACTAGAGGCTGGAGGAGAAATTGTGTTATCATTAGGAAGTGAGTGCACCACCTCAGCTAGATGGGCTAAAACCAGACTTAGCAAACATGGTGCTCAGAGTACAGACCACCTTCACCCTTGTGTACCTACAGCAGTGACAGAAACAATGGATATTTTGCCAAGGTTTCGCTATAGAGACAAAAGCAGGGAGTCTGGCTGGAGGGGGAATTTGCTTCTCACTCTTCTCTGTTCGATGTGCAGTTTAGCCCAGTAGCTGCAGCAGGCAAGGTTTTTTGGAAAAAAAATAGTTTCAAGTTTGTTTTTTTTTTTAATATTATTTCTGGTGTTATTTTTTTTTTATTCCAAAGCAGTACACTGCATCCTCACAAATTAGCAAACAAGAACAAATTGATGATTTCAGGAAAGCACAAACTGAATTATAAGTCATGTTTGTATTCCTGACCTGGAAACCCAGCTTCAATTTCATCTGCTTATCTACTTTCACCCTGGTTATCAGCTTTGAAGGCTTCTTTAATGCAGCACTCTAGGAAATAGAGAGCCTCTTAACAAACCAACACTTGCATTTCCTTTCCTCCACAAAGATTAAAAGGATTGCTGCATTTTAAGAGCAGTGTATTTTAAAAGGAAGTGCAGCACCATGAGGATAAGGTCTCATACACATGAAGCTTCTTTAGTTCCAACCTGCTCTTGCTCCGCTCAATATCATGTAAGGACAAAGAAAGTTAACTCAGAGAATCACTGATTTGAGGAACGAAACATTAATATCCAAACCAATCTTAGTCACACACCCTAATCCTCCATCACCATGCCCAATCTACTCACAATCAACTTCCAGCACATATTTATTCACCATCCACCCCGACAAAACAAGAAATTTGTGAAACTGGTGATGAAACAAGGCTTTGGTTTTCAAAGATGACAAATTTCTGAGCAGAATTGACACATTTCTGAGCAGAACTGCCTTTTGCACTCCTGCATTTTCTTCTCTTGCCTGCCAGGCTTTGTAGGGTAAAATGAAGAAACCACAGGTCAGGACTCAACAGCGGGTGAGTGCTGAAGGGAAGAAAATTCATGGCATCACATGGATTGATATCAAGGACAATGCCCACCAACTGTGCTGGACACATCCTGAAAGGAGTTTTTCCATCTATCAGTGAAATGCTGCCCTGCCTGGCATGTATCAGTTTGTAGGGCTTGGATGGCTTCATATCTAAAACAGCCCTCTCTGATTTAGGACTGACCCTGAAATTCATTATGGATTTGAACAGTGTGGGACAGAAACACTAAGTGGGGAGGGAAGGAGGAATGTGGAAGCAGGAATAGCAGGCTAGGTCTGCAGGAAGGGGCCAGGAACAACACATCTCCCTGGACTGTGGACAGGGAGAGAGGAGACAGACAGCAGCAAATGGATGAGCAGCCTCCTTCCCTGCAGAGCATGAGATGGGGAATGGAGGAAGGTTGATGGAAAGGACGTTGAAAGCACCAGCACTGTGCAAGTGGCTCTGTCACCAACATCCAGCCAGGTTCACGGGGCTGTCCAGGGCCTGGAAAACCAAAACCCTCCGTGACTGGCAGAAGGAAAACTGTAACACAGAAGGTTGTGACTACCCAGATTACACATCACTCAGTAACTTCGGCCTAGACTGAAGTGTTGTGTGATCTGAAACACCTACAAACAGTCAGAACCCGGTATTTCTATTGCTTGCTCCACTGAAGGTATGGGTGTCAGCATTAGCCTGGGCCCTGTGAAGTGTCAAAACTGCTCTGTCTTTCCCAGGGGATTAGAGATTGTAGCTAAATGACTATTGCTCAGAGCCAGACAGGTCCCTGAGGATGTCTGCTGAAGCTTTCAGAAATACAGCAAAGACTGTGCTGACGAACAAAGTACAAGGCATGTATTTGCACACAGGCAGTCTGGAAAAGTAATTTTACCAGATAATTATTCAGATAATAACAGAATGATCTTTTTTTATCCGCTCTTTCCCAACACAAAATATGCGCTAGGAGAACACCGCCTTAACATACCACAGCAGACTAAATATTGAAATCAAAGCCACAAACAGGATAGCAGATGAAATGCAAGACCAGAACATGCACCAAAACAGAGCAGACTGTGAACCCTTATGCTAAATGAAATAAACCAATTGAGGGGGGATATGGCATTACAAATATATCCAGTGCTACAACATGTGGTGAATGGAAAAAAAATTTAATGAAAATCAGATGTCTCAACGTCTTCTGGTACCGATTCCCCACGCACACAACTCACGGATGCTGTGCAGGTGTGGATTTTGTTTCAAGGGAAATTCATGGCCGTTTGCTTTTAACATGGGCAAGCATCTCTCTGTTTCTGAGGTGTTTAAGAAGCCTACTGTCAACAGCCAAGGTGATTAGGAGACATTTTCAGTGAGACAGCAGAGGAGTTATTAGTGCAGATCCTGTCGTTTGCTAACAGGATTAGGGGCAGATACATTCCATGCATCCCTGGGCAAGCTAATCCTGAAGTGTCTTTCACCTTCATGAAAGGTAAAGAACTCTTCCACAAAACAGGTCCGTACAGATCTGCAAGGTCACGTACAGCACTTTGACCAGCACACTAATGTTACAACAATTTGCAGACCTCGTATAACAGCACTGTGCAAATTAAACAGCTGGAAGTTTGAAATGCAGCCATTGTAACTACACCCACATAAACACAATAAAATATCCTGGCTTTATCCTTTCAATTAGTTTTCCCTTAGATGTGCTTGTTCTTCTCATATTGCTTCACTGTAATCCTTATTCCAGAGAAGTTGCTCATAAGAAACTACCATACTCAGTATGGGAGACACTGTCTGGAAAGCTGACTGAGCTCAGGAGAGCTGATTAATCACACTGCAAATACAAATCTAAAAGCCACTGTTCTTTAAAAAGCGGGGGGAAAACAACCCTTCTCACAGAACTCTAGCATCCAACAAAAACCTCTTCCATTTCAAAGACTCACTAACAAATTATCTACAACTTATAAGCTGTCCACAGAGAGTACCCAGATAAAAAAGAGACGTAGGCAGCTGTTCAGAGGCACCTAACACAGAGAAACTGCCCTGTGGAGATATAGGGGCAGGGTAAGGGGCTTTTCTGCAATATTCAGTGTGATTTCAAAGCACAGCAGTTATTATGGCACCCTTTCTGTTGTTGTTGCTGATAATTTCAGTTTCATTCTGCAACAGCAGTTCCACACAGGGAGCCAGTCAGTCATAGCTGTTGCAAAATGCTTTATGTAGGTGGGCATCAAGGCAGGAAGGATAGCAAAGAGCTGCTGTGATAAGAAAGCAATACGGCCAATGGAAACAGACTGCAAGGGCAGCCAAAAGAGGATCTGATTCCAAAGGTGAGAGGAGACAAGCCCTGATGAGTTTCCACCACCAAGAAGCAAAGATTCAACTGACATTTTTACAGAAAGGGTAATCAAAAAATTCATCATTAAATGTACACACCCACAGATGTTCAAGCCAAGGCTTCTGGTATAATCCATGACATTCCAGAAGTGAATGCAGACCAATGGCTATTTTCCCCTTGTTTTATATTAGTTCTTGGCACTTGTTAAACTCTTTCCATCAAAAGATCTCAACATGTTTTACAAAAGTTAAGCAATCCTTGCAACCCCTTCTGACTTCTGTGTGGTGGGTATTATTGCTATTATAATTCCAGTTTATGGAATGGAAAAACAGATATATAGATGAATCTACTACTTTTAGTCTAAACCACAGAGCAGATACAGTTCTCTTTTGGCTCCACCACTTCACACCTGCTCCAAAAACTTGTTGAAGCTACCAGGAGCTCTTCCAGCAACTTCTAAAGGGAGTTGTTGTAGGTATGTGGACTCCTTCCTCCCAGTCCCATCTCCAACAGCTGCACTGTGCTGGCTTTCATTGCTGCTCTTGACAGCACGTGAAAGCCACTGACAGAATTATCCTGAGATGTCTTTTTCTGGTATGCTGAACAAAGAGACATGCTCCCCTGAGCTCTCTCTGAGCAAGTGATGGCCTGTCTCTCCTTTACATTTTAAATAATGCCTTCTGTTGCTACGTATTTCCAAATCAGTAGTCTACATTTTTGAAAAAGAGGTGTGTCTGCTGGGAAATGGGAAAGGAAGGGCCAAAAGCAAGTTTAGCCCAGGGGATCTTGTAGCCATGCCACTGAGAAAGCACCTCGGACTTTTCACAGGGGTCAGCATGGCTCAACACAGTCTAGAACCTTTTGAAGCACTGGGCTGTGAACTGAGATACACTTAAACGCCTGACAGAATGAGGAATGGGGTCCAGGGTCCTCACCCTACCACTGGGAGACAAGGAGTTAGCTTGCTGCCACACCCTTCTGCTTCTCAGGCTTCAAGAGGTACAGAAAGCTCTGTAGATAGGACTCCCAAAAGCTGATGGAGTGAGAAAACAGTAGCTCTACACCAGAGAGGTTTTAGTCCTGGAGAAACTGTAGGAGTCACATGGGAATGCTTCTGTGCACCACAGCTCTCACCGCTCCCTCTGCAGTCCCACAGTGTAGATGGGACTGACCTGAATGCCAGCCAACCCTTCCAACACCAGCTCTTGCAGGATTTGGTCTTCATTTGAAGTCAAAACTTTTCCCCTCTCACCTGGACAGCAAGACAGTGTTTTAGGGAATCACTGAGCCTTCTATGGCATTTGCACAGCAGATGGATTTTGGAGGCATTTGCACAGCAGATAGATCCTTAGAAATAACACCAGAGAATAGCCCTTACACTCGATCCAACCACGCACTGTTCATCCAAGTATCCTCTTCCTCAATGCACAGTAACCATTCACAGACACACACCAAGTCTATTGCAAGGGAGCTGCAATTCCATTTATCCTTTTATGAAAGTTCTCACTGAACTTAAGCCGTGCAGCCCTGAAAGGCACTGGGAGGGGCCAAAAACCAAGCACTGGATAACAAATTTACATTTAATATACTTCTGTGAAAGTACAGCATTTGTAAAGCAAGGATTTGGCAATGTAAAATGACAAATACTTGGCCCAACAAACAATTAGGACAAGCATAAGAGAATTTGAATTCCTACTCACACAGAGTGTGGTCCAACCTGTTACTGCAATTCAACTGACAGATTACTGAGTAAACAAGAATATGGTAATTATCTGTCTGAAGAAGATAAACTTTAGCAGCTACAAGGTAACAAGGTCTAGGGATCAGCAATACTCTAAATTGGAAAAATAAGTTAAGACTGCTCTTAATCCGAATGAACATGCTGAGAGTTACGTTGCTAAACACGGGGGTTTGAAGACTTCATTTGGCTCCTCTTCTGCTACAGGTTCCTGTGTGAGATGCTTGAACTCCCTTGTACTCCAGTTCCCATCTAACACTCAGGAATGTTCAGTGAAAAAAATCATGCATTTCAGGATCCAGAGGCCAGCACAACAGGCGCTGCCTATGTCAAACACAGGCGTAACTCTCAACGCAAACACTTGTAATCCTCTGCCAATGAGGTGCTCTTGGATGTGCTTAGGGGTGCTACTGCCAGCCCAAGATGAGCAAGAGGCAGACTGCCAGTGTTAGTGCATAGCTAAAATCATGCACAAACAGGTTTTCTGGACATTTGACCAAGTTTGCTCGAAATACCACCACTCAGAATTGTTCAGGGGCAGTAAACATAGGGCTGGATGGGAGACTCTGTCTCCCAACTAAGCACTTCACAGGGTGTCAGGTGAGTTTGAAAGAAAGAAGAATCCAGGAAATCAGGTAAGTAATTAACCCCATGGCTTTCCCAAAATGACAAGGGACCAAATGCAGCTCCTCTCAGATATGCACAAGAAAGGAATATTTGTTCTCAGCTGGATGGGCTGAAATTATCACTAAAGCACATGCACAGCCATATGGATAAGGACTATGGGAACACCAAGACAGCTCTGCTACAGCATCAAGAGAGTTTTTTAAGTTTGACAAGCCTTGAGTAAAAGCTATGTTTTCAGAGAACAACAAAACCGCTTTGCTACAGCCTTTATGGCAAATTTCACAGAGGAACAAGGAGAAAATTAGTCCTCAAACTTCATCTTTCGGACTAAAGTAAAAATTTAGCTGGTTTTGGAAACAGATGCGGCCTCTGCTAATTAGGCTTTGGGGCTTTTGCAATCCTGAGAAAGAAAACTGCTGACATGATGTGTTTGACCACTCCTGTTCCAGGAGGAGGGAGATGACTAAAGCCAAGATGCACAACACCATCTTACACACCCAGAGCACATGCCAGTGATTTTCCTCTTGCAGGAGAAACAGAATCCAAAAAATCTCATGCATCACAGAGGAAAGATGAGTGTTACACAAATACACACCATAATTTAAAAATGGGATTCTTCTTTTAAAGAAATCAACGTGCAAGAGAATACAGTAAGGCCAGAACACTTTTCATTTGGGCTTTGCAAAATAATCAAATAAAACACTACCAAGAGATGACTGAAAGGGAAAAATAAAAAAAGGGGGAAAGGAAACACATGACAATGGAGAATGCCACTGTAGCTCACAGGAGCTGGAAATCCATGAACAACCTGAAAATGAACAAAGAGACTGCACAGGTTCCACCATGGTCATGCCAGGGTGTGATGATGGTGGTACACATCATTTGTGGATGCTGAAACCCACACTGCATTGAGCTTGTGAGGTTCACCCACCCCATGATCTTCTTGCTGAGTTACAAACTCCACTAAATCAAGCATAACAAAAGTCCAAACAAACAAACAAAAACAAACCCAAAACGAAACAACAAAAACCTGTAGTAAGGAATGAGCCAGGACACAAAGAGTTGTGATGCTAGAAGGTACTTCGGTAATTACATTGCAGCAACTCCAGAGCTGAACGAATTGCAGATGGAATCTGGCAAGCCCAAAAACCTCCTGTTCAGAAACATGTAATACATTTTTATGGTTAAAAAGGCCTGTGGGCAATTTGGCTTCAGCAAACCAAACAGAAGCCAGAATTTTACATCCTGTACTGTCAAATGCATTGGTCTCAAGGACACACCTCTAAGACAGGCCTCCACATTTCCCAAAGAATCGTGGGAAGGAAAACAAGTGCACATGGATGGCTTCCACAGGGGCTGCTTTCTCAAATTTTTTAAATACATAGCACACCAGTCAGGAGATATTTCTGAATAATATTTTAAGCAGTCTGGAACCAGAATAATTTTTTATTTTTTGTTCCATAATACAGCAACATTTGCCTCGAGGACCCACAGCAGGACCAGATCCTGCTAAAGAGAAGCATAAAGCAGATTGAAAGTGATCTGAAAAAAATTCAGAGTTCAGAGTGAAACTTCTTGGACAGAGTTAATCCTCTCCAGTTGGTATGCCAGGTTCTGCTGGAGTCAGTCTTGCTCACGAGAAACTGAGTATTTCTCACCCTTGCTTAGTCAAGGTATATGGAAAAGTGGTGGGTGGAAATTAAAAAAGAAGATAAAGTTAGCCAAGACCCTGGTCTTCAAGAAAAATGCTGACTTTGAGGAAGAAGAGTCTGAATACAAACAGGCATCTTACAAAAAAACCAAACCCTACCAATCCCCCCAAAAAAGGGGTTGTTTATCAAGCTTTTGGGAGTAGTACATACCTAATGGTGCATCTGTATATTTTGCTTGGTGTGAACTGGTACATCCAACCCTTGCTACTAATGCTGTTTATTCTTCTTTTCT
>NW_008236487.1:2534384-2536907 GCF_000691975.1 Corvus brachyrhynchos | reverse complement strand
CTAACCTCAACAATGACAGGACATGTACTCTAGAATTACTATGACAGGGAGGAGAGGAAAAAAATTGCTTCACAAGTGATGCCAGCAAACATACAGTATTCAGAAGAAAATAAGCAAGAGAGTGACAGACAGAGAAAACTGGGTTTTGGTGATTAAGTTAACCATTATTCCTCCCACAATTAAAGAAACACACCAGAGCACTAGGTGGAGAGGGGCAGCCACTTTACATCAGTTTCAGTCTCCTGATGCAGCCCAAAGTGAATTTAAGCAGAGCCAATACTTGGCTTAGTATTCATTTACCAAGAGACAAACAGGGACTGAGGAACAAAAGCCCCAAAATACTTCTGCCCTCATTTGAAACTTTGTTCAGCGTAACTCAGCTTCAAAGTCAAGGAACTACATTGACTTCAGATCTGAAGCCTGTACTTAAGCTTGGGATGTGCTGCTCATCTCTGGAATTCAATATGCACATCCAAAGTAATTGGAAGGAAAAAACAGATGAGCAACTTAAAGACCAGCTAAACCTTGCAGCCAGTACTTTGCTCCAATAGTAGGGTTTTGAGAAGAGAGAAATTGTATCGAAATACCTTGGACTACAGTGTGATTTTTCTGACAATTTCACAACCGTTTAAATGCTTTGGATGTAGGAAAACCCACATGGAAAGCTGTTTTCCAACGTGCTCGCTGTTCCCCAAAAAGGTGATTACAGTATTGCACTGTTGGACTTGCACAAATGTCTCGTTACCACATCCAGTTTGAGCGTCACAGTGAGATTTCACAGCAACAGCTGCACACTTGTGCAAAAGAGAAGGAAGAGGGGAGGGGAAGGCAAAAGGGGGAGTGGGGGAAGCCCTCCCTGACTGTCTACTCTGCAAAGGATTTGAACTGCAGAAAAGAGGAACCGTGTCAGCAAATGCCAAACCAATGCGATACCTGCCAAACCGCACCTTATCCTTCTCAATCAGCAAAAAAATTATCCCCTGCCTGATTTCTCTTACCTCACCAATAAAGGGCTGGTTTTTTCCCTTATTAGGACAGTCTCCACGCTGTAAAATTCTGGCTCTAATAAGTGCCCTTTAACAATATGTGCTGCACATCAGCACAAAAAGAAAGCAACTAATAAAAGTAAAGCACAGAAGGAGAATAAAAGGGCTGAGTCCTAAATTAAAAGGGACGACATCGGCTTAGCTTGGGCTCCAAAATTTGATCATAGATTTTACGAAATGGAGAATTAAAACTGGAATGGATAAATGTAGGAAGGCTAACATTACACAGATATGTAATTATAAAGTTGGCTCTGCAGCCACTTATACATGCAAGCTGCCTTACTGAACTCAAGGAGACTTTTTCACTACATAAGAGCTTACACATCCCAAAATATAATTCAAACAGTACACGAAAATAATGCAAGAAAGGGTTTTTTGAATGTTTTGGAATTTTTTTACAAAGCAAAACATGGATAGAGTGAAAAGTTACAGCAAGTTGAGCCTCTATGTTTCAATTATTTCAGTGATTGATGGACACGTTTTTCTTGGTTGCGTTTTTAAGCACTGGATTTAATTTACTGGACATAATTTACTGCTTTACATGGACATATATGCATATATATGAACTGAAAAGCAAAGAGGGCCTGAAACAATCACCAGAGAACTTTCCTGAGTTTTTTGAATCTTCCTGCGTTACTCTGAATTGGGAACAGGGTGGATGGGGAGTGCAGGTTTGGCAGGAAAGGGAAAGGCAGGGCTGTGAAGAAGCAGGATAAAGTTCTACCACCCCCATCCACCACTAGCTGAACACCTATGCCAACAGTGTGGCTGTAGAGGAGCTATCTGGATTTAAGATCTGCACTAACAATGAATTTTCTAGTTTTGCTGAAGCAGAAGCAAAAACCCTTGTCAGAGTGAAGTGATATGGAAAATGTTCAGGGCTGCTTTATTTTAATTCAGCCTGGAACAAGAAAGCAAATCTTTCACCTAAGGTTTTTCTTTTTACTTTTCTCTTTGAAAGGTAGATCAATTGGAATCAAAAGATTCAAAAAAAACCCAGAATTTTTTGTTTAAAAAAAAATGCAAATGTGCAACTCAATAATTTCTTATCTAGAAAGTGTAAAAAAATAATTAAAAATAAAAAGTATTTCCTATTCTTTTCCTTCAGACAAAGCGAATTTCAGAAACCTGACATGAACTCACACAGCTCTGCTCTGAACTGTTCTGAAACAGTTCTGGCCAAAACTTCCCCAAATTTTCTAGGTTTTACTAAATTTACCTTTCATTAGAAGCAATTCTCACCGCTCATTTCAGGCATTTGCATTCACAGCAAGTTCCTGGCTTGAACCAAGGCTTGCACAGGGTGGAGAATTTAGATCAGAATTTTCATGAAACTCCCCCAAGTCACTTGTTCTCTGACAAAACTTTAGATGTTTGGTGCTTGCAGTCATGACTTAAGAGCTGGATGCTCAAAACTCCACTCCAGCTTTGTGCTCCTGACAGCCAGTGCTTTTCTTATGCTGAAAACAACTTCTTT
>NW_008236487.1:2530495-2534360 GCF_000691975.1 Corvus brachyrhynchos | reverse complement strand
CCGCAGAGGTTCCCCTACAAACCTGTCCTATCTCTGCCACAGTGTTTCTTCCACCCAAGATACTCCCTCTCAAAATTGTTTCAGTCCTTCCTGTAGACTTGTCACTGTTGGGGAAGAGCCATTTTCAGAAATTGAGACCGCGATTCTTTGCTTCCAAAACAGAGACAAATAACCTCACTACAGGCTAACATCTTCGTGTGTCTTGTCTGTAGTTACATTATGTCCTTCTTGTATTACCTCAGTATTGTAAAAAGGCTTTTACAAATTAAGGATTCAGGCCTTTTCCCACTGGGGAATGGGAATGAAGAGCATGATCAGAAGAAGACCAGAGGGCAAGAGCAAGCTTCAAGAGAAAATTAACAGCATCAGTTTTTGGAGCAGAATTAACCAGATAACACTGTGCCACCAACACTACTGCTGTCTGTGGAGAAGAGTCCTCTTCAATCCCTCTCTTCTCCTAAAAAAACTAGCTGGTATCAGGCTTGAACATTCAGCCAGGAAACAGAAAAGATAAGCTACAATACGAAGAAAATGCCGCCAAAAAGTGAGCTTCCAACAACCAAACTGAAGTTTGAACAGAAGTTATCATTTGCTGGAAGAAAATATTCTACCTGTTGGCAAAGAGAACTTCTGCTTTCTCTAGGAACTTGCACAGTAAACACTTTAGTGTCCAGCACAGCGAGCCAAGCCAATCCCTATACATTTATTAAACAGATTTCATGTTTTCAGGCCAACCAGAATGATTTCTTGGCTACGCTGAGAGCTTCTGCTTTTAATTTCTAGTTATCAAATGCTAACAGGATTATATGCAGCTATTTAGCAATTACAAAATTTTCTACAACTACCACAAGTACACTGAAAGCATAGAAAATATCTTTAAACAACACAGATGAAATGATCATATAACGGGGCCATTAGAGGACATTTGCAAGAAGTTAACAATCACATTGTACCTCATTCAAAATAATGCAATAACAGCCTCCTCCTTTTCCCTGGAGAGTCTCCAGAGAGTTAACTTACAATGATTTTAATACCCCTTTTCTTTTCCATTGCAATCTCCTGAGAAGACATGAGCACTTGGAATGATTACGTTATGCCTCAGCCTGGGAAGGGCAGTATTTCATCATTTATTTCTCTGAGCAATGCTTTGAAGAAGCCTTTGTGGGTAATGCTAAAGGTGTCTTCCCTCTTTTGGCCTGAGGTCACAGAGAAGTTTGTTGCAAGGGAATAAATCAGTTTCCAAGTTTTGGCCACGCATTTGATTTCTCTTTAGAGTCCTTGCCAAAGAGAACTTTGCTTTTCTTCCTCAAGCATGCTACTGTGAGTCTTGACAAAAGAAAACCCATGTCTGGTTTTCAAGGTGTGTCTACTCTTGTTAGAAGCTGCTACAGGGCCCAAGACTCCCAAGATACAGGAAAACAGCAGTATAGTAGCTAATCATACTCCAAGAGAAAAGGATTGTTTTCACCGAGACATAATTTCACTGATTTCAGTGAACTCACCTCACACACAAGCTGAGGCATTGCTCCCAGCACAACACAACAGATATGCCAGATGCAAAGGTAGCACACTGCTGGTTCCCTCTCCTGCCCAAAAGGGAGTGGAGGAGAATATCTCCCAGCAAGGATATCCAATGGTCTCTAGTATTTTAAACAAAACAGCCACACCCTGATACCTCACCAAACCAGCCCCAGCACAGACCAGAAAGGATCTCAAGATCACCTCAGAGGTCCAGCCTGGATCACTGCACTCAAGGCCAGCTCCCCACATAAGGTATCACAAGTCAATGTTGTCACCACTTATAAAATCACTAAAGTACCCAAATCTCACCCACTTTGCCCCTTCCCCTCCCTTGCTTTCCCCTCACACTGAGTGCAGAGAAATTGGTGCTCCCCCACGGCTGCTCCCTGTTCCCGTACAGAGGTATGGGAGGGCTGGCTACTGTGGCTTGTGGCTGCATTTCACCACAGAACAACACACCAAAAAGTGTCATCTGACATGCTCTTAGTTATATTATTATTTATTGCCCAATTTCTGAAATCACAATGAGGGATTTTAGATTCCTGGAAGGGACTTCTTGGAGGGGCTGAGTTTTGGAAATCCCTGAGCTCCCTCTCCCTCCAAGAGCACAGGATTTCATGCTGGAAACTCTAAAAAACAGGCATACAGGAATCCCAGTTGCTCTTCAAAACCTCTCCCAAGCTTTAAACCAAACCCTTATATAAATCACAGCAATTTAGAAATACAGTAGTGTCCTGTTTCCTACCCATCAGCTCCTGAAGTGGACCAACAAAACAATACAGGACAGGAATAAAGCAGATTATATTATTGGCACTATTACACAGGCTAATTGATTTTCTTCTCTTGCTTTCCCTTGCACATTCGGGGATGAATGTGCCATGAGGACTTTACTTACTCAGTAAATGAAGCAATCTGAGTTATGTGAAAGCTTTCACACAAACTGTGAAACTTCTGCAAACTTCCCACCAGCAGAACTCCGATTAGCAGCCAGCTCTCCCAACATATCCTTCTGCCACTGAACAGTTTAAATTCCACAATTCAGGTAAGAGAAATCCATAAATACAAAGACTTTACACAGAAGAGCACAACATAGCAGAAAAAGAAGCAAAAGAACCCAATCTATATCCATTGCTCATTCCCCAGTTCAACCAGCTTCCCAGCTTGTTACACCATTCTGCTCCCCTTGCCACTGCCACCATCCAGCACCTCCTACACAACACCAAAAGGCTAAATCCATACCGATATAATAAACTGGCAACTCACTTGGAAAGGCTTGACAAGTTCTGCCTGCAGTATGATCTGCTGATCATGTCTGCAGCGTATGAATCAGTGCAAACTGCTGGCAGCTGCAGGGAGCAAATGGACGGATGATCAGGGCGTGGAATGAGATAATAAAAATGCCATTATCCTTTCAGGCACGCGAGACTCATTGGATGCTCTTTCCACCCCACAGGTTAACCATTTGGTTGGTCCTGTAGAGCTCCTGGAATGACACTCTGTATTTGCCTGTTGTCAAGCTCATTATCTATCTTGTATCCCCCTCCCCTCCCTTCACCCCTCTCTGCTCTGTGATCATATGATTATTATTCTTTTTTACTGTATTCTCTCTAATAGATCCTCCTTGTCACTGCTGGGCCCCCAGTTACAGAAACTCCTGCAGATTTCTCATCTGCCCAAGTTGACTGACAAACTCTTGCTTCCCATTCAGCTTTCACAAGAAGGGATTCTGGTCAGGCAGCTCGCCTGAGCACCAAGCAGCCTCAGCACTGCACAGAGATGCCTCTGCACGGATTTGCTGGTAGGAAAGTCACATTCCAGCCTGCCGAGAGATGAGAGGACCCAGATATAAAATAATGGTCCAGGGAACAGTTCTCCCTTTTCATACTAAATCACTGTCTAAGCCTTTTGCAGGCACTTGCATCCAATCTGACTTGTGAAAGGTCAAGCTGGATCAGACAGCTCAAGACTGACAGTGATTTCCAAACACAAACAAATCCAAGGAGGTGGGGAGTTGCTGCAAGCTCAACTGCACTCAAGGTAAAACCATCTTTTGTTTTACAACAGGATTAAAAACAGGGCTGGAGCTAAATCCAGCCTAACAGACTGTCCTCGGTGTTCTTCCATGTAACCCAGTGAATGAAGCAGGAAACAGAAGTGCAAACAGGGATTTAAATGGGGGCACCATCAGTTACCGTGATTTCATACGCTTGGTTCTCATACCCCTTCCCCTTAAAGCCCAAAAATGTGAGCAAACTGAAACCATTTACTGTGCAGTCCTACAGCTATTCCACCCCAGGCTGTGATCTTGTTAACCCTCATAAATTAAAAGAGTGGGTATGGATGG
>NW_008236487.1:2517844-2530462 GCF_000691975.1 Corvus brachyrhynchos | reverse complement strand
AGCAGGTGGCACTCTTACCTTGGAGTGAGCACCCAGGCCACCCTCTGCACCAGAACATGGAAAATGCTGCATGGCCAAGGAAGATTCAACCCTGACTCTTTTCCTCAGAGCTTTCAAGAATCCCATGGCCACACTTTGCTCGGGACACTGATATTAATTTATGTTCTGCTTAAATCCCATAGGCAATAACTGGATTTTTCTCCCTCCCAAAAACTCTCTCTACGGTTTTGAGGAGATAGAATTTTTGTGCAAAAGTAACAATTCTGTGCTTTACAATAGTTGAACAATTCCTGTGCAAGCATGAACAAGGGCTTCTTTACACACACACACACACAAACAGGTCTGCAGTACCCCAAGAAGTTGCTATTTCTTCATGCACATCTTCTGTAGACCCAGCCCTTTGTTCTAAAGCACACTAAACCCCCCATCTTTGGGTGTATAAAATATACTGGAGCTCTGGTCTGGAGCAAGGAAAGGCCAATAGTGCTGATTGCCAAGGGAGGAAAATACGAATTCCACTTCTGTGATTGCAGAGAGAGCTGCAAATGAGACGAGGATGCAGCAGGCAGGCCATTGCTATATTTTTGTTTTACCCTGCCCTTAAAGGAAGGTGAACATGTAAGGCAGTGTGAATACAGAGGGTCCTTAAAAATGCTGGTGAGATGGGAGGCATATTTACCCTTCCTGGAAAAGGCATTTCTACTGCTGAGGAATTACAGAAGCAGAATTCTTCCCTCTGGAAGAGCATTAGTTAAACAGAGATCGTATCACTGTTCTTCCAAAATACACATTTTAATCAGATGCCAGATGTAAGAGCTGATGTTTATGAAATTCTAAATTGGGTTCCAAGGCAGCCCTACAGATTTCTAATACAGGTCTCTATTAACCTGTACTGTGTTACAGAAATTTTTTATTCCAGTTGACTGTTCTGCACTCTTTTCAATCCATCCTGGAATAAATCAGATTATTGCAGTGCTCACCAACAAAACTGTTTCCATTCGGGATAAAAATAAAAGCAAATTGACTATCCTCTAAAGCACTACACTCTACATCTTCAAATAATTGTTCCAGATTTTTAGAAAATCTCCCCGTACTGTCATGCATAGCTCTATTTGTTGGCCATTAGAAACAGGGGAAGCCTCTTCCACTTGTAGTAGACTCCAGAACCATTTTAAAATACTCCTCTTTGGACAGTCTCAAGAATCACAGCTTTTCTTGCTTCACTTTTCCAAATGCTGTTCTGAATTATAAAGTTCTGGAAGAGAACTTCAGTCCAGATGAAACACAACGCTTCACACGGTCAGCCCATTTCTAATTTCAAGACTTCTAGCAACAAATTGCATCTTCTTGCCCACACCTCTATAGCACTATTGAGAATACATTTCATTTGCCCATAGATTCAGCAATGAGCAACGCTGGCCATGCAAGCCTATCCTCAAGGTGTGTGCCGTCTTTGCCTGCAAATGAGGAACTGAAGATAAATAAGGTGGGCAAATCCCACTTCCAAACAGTATCAGCATCTGTCTGTAGTATTACCTGTGACAGGCATCCTTGTCAACAGCTGCCCAACACGCTTTGCACATTGGCATCCCCCAAATTAACTTTTAATTTGACAGCACCGGTGTTGTTGTTATTCTTTCTTCCATCCAGAAATTGCTACAACAACGATTTGTCACGCTTGCAAAGCTGCAAGATCAAACAGGCAGCTCTGGACACACAGATGTCAATCCACTGCATAAGGCAAGGAGCACGCTGCCACGTGGACCTGGGCTAAGCCACAGCAGCAGCTTGGTGGGTGCATTGGGGAGTGCCCAGGAGGCCTCACCCCAGCTGCCCTCAGAGCTGTGCCCATCATTTAAGCCATAAGGTCCATCCAGCTGAGGAACATCACTGTTCTAACAAGAGCTACAGGGCCATTTGATCGTTCTGTTTGCAGCACAAAGGAGGGCTCAGCCAAGGCCAAGCCCTGCAATGCCAAGCACTCCCATTCAGCTGGGTGTGCATCCGGCAGCTTCCTAAGTTTGCAGCAGTGCAGAACTAGCTCCCCTGAAAGAAGCTGAAACAGATTGTGCCATGCTTGCAACCCCTTTGGAAAGAAGTGGGAGGAGGATCTGAGTCAGTTATAGATCCTTGCACTTCATAATCCCTTTATAATTTGGAAGCCAAATGTTTGTTATTTACTTCAGTAACTTAACCAAGAGGGATATTTTCAGTACATTGTGGCCCTGAGGTGAAGATCTTGCATATGGAGCAGGAAGAGGCAAATCACCTCCCAGATAATCTCAAAAATTCACATGGGCATCTAAAGCACAAAAGATGATGAGGCAGCAGACATATCTCAACCTGCCTTCCTTGTACATCCTGATGCTTCAGAGATCTAGGACACCAAAACCCTAAGGAAAGCACTAGAAAGAGAAAAAAACTAGAGTAAACAAATGCTAACTGCACCAGAGCACTTGTGAGGTGTCATTCATGCCAATGAACTCAAGGCAAATGGCTCTACAAGAGTGTAGGGTCATCTATTGCAGCAATGAAAGGAACTACAGGGCCTTTCCTATGTTCTGAACATTAAAAGCAGTAAAATGAGGAGGAGGAAGGAGACATGAGAGCTTTCCAAAAGGAAATTATTACTGGGAGGTTCCAATGTCTACTCATACTAACAGTAAGAATGTCCAGAGGTCATCCAGAGAACCACTTAACATTTTGTTTGTTATTTTTCCTTTAACCATTCCTGCAGGCAAGGCTGAGTTTTCAGTGAGCTGATCAAAAAAGCCTGTGAATCTTTTTTTCTTCTGAAATGGTAGTGAATTTAGAACCTGACAGAGGCATATGCACTGTCCAGACCATGCCTTTCCATATGTAGCTTATTCCTTTCTGTACCTGTTTGTCAACAGGGATGCTGCTTGTCAACAGTTGCTGCAATGCTCACTGTGCTTGTCTCGTTGTTCAAACACCTTCATGTTCCCTCAGCTCTTTGTTGAGGCAGTTTTAGAACAGGCAAGTAACTTACAGAAATGTACCTGATTGGTTTCAGAGACAGTAAAGAGCTCTCCCTGCACTGCCTTTTCTCTGTGCCACAAGCCTGAAATAAGCAGGCAGACTTGTAGAGAAGTTAGCAAAGCTACTGTCATTTTGCAAGAGAACTCTGTTTTTTTATGAAAATCCATTCTAATGACATTAACATCTGCTCCTTATTTGAAGAATATTTTTAACTGTTCCCTCCCTGGGAAAATGAAAGATGCCACAGTCTCTTTCATGTTCTCACGGAGTAGACAAACTCTGTTGGTTTTTTTAAGGTCTGTTCTGAAATGCCCCAATACATTTCACTGCAGGGAACTCAGTGGATGCATCTCACAGGGCAAAAAGCATCTGCATTCACCATCCTAGGAGATTTCATTCTAGGGCACTGGCATGTGAGCGGGGAATTTATTTCACAGATGAACACCACTTTGTGTATTAAATCACACGCTGTAGGTAAAATCTGGCAGCTCTCACATAAGCTCTCAGAGTATATCTCTTGAGTACTTATAAAAACAAGACTATGCACTTTGTCATCAAATAATGCTGAGCTGTCTCTTACAATGTATTTTTTTTTTCCAAGTCAAGCTGTAAATATCTCAAGTAACGGAGACTCTGCCATTTCCCAGTCGTAAGTTTTCCAAGCTCTTTCAGGGTTCAATACCAAGAATCCATCCTACAGCTACAATATCTATTCTTCCCTTCGTTTTTTAACTCTATCCCACAGTTATAACTACCTGGGTGCCTATAAACACCAGCAGAGTCAAAAAGTGAACGTGTTCAGTGAAACCTGTGAGTGAAACCCAGCTATGTACGTGGATTTATGGATTAAAATACATACTCAAATTGCGGTATGTAGGTTTGGGCACATGCATGTGCAAATCATGGAGCCACACACAAGCAGAATTTGCATGTTCACACTGACACATTATCAGGTAGCAAATGCCTTATCAGAAGACAGAACTATTTGCATAGACAAGTTCTGCAGCATTGGGAACACAAGCCTTGTTGGTTAGAATGCAAGAGCCTGCAGGTCGAAACTATAAACACTTCCAAGATATGTAGCTCCAGATAAGACCCATATAGAGCTCATGCAGTGCTCAATCCTACCTGATGCCTGCTTTGCTGAGACAGGATGGCCTTGGACAGTGCAGGCAGGAGTTTGTTCCTCTACAGGGAGGAGAATTGAATTTTCTCTGACTGTCCTCAGTTTGTGAGGTAATAGTATCCTGCTTTTCACGTGGAAAAGTTACTGACTGCATGTATGGCTGTAACAGTAAACAAAACAAACTCCAAGACAAGTGTTAAAATCATATTCCAAGGAGAACGACCACTGTAAATTGAAACTTGATCAGAAAAACACATTTGCTGGTGCTTGCATTCTCTATTGGTCACTTACGGGGAA
The DNA here is from genome assembly GCF_000691975.1 of Corvus brachyrhynchos. Taxonomy (NCBI): domain Eukaryota; kingdom Metazoa; phylum Chordata; class Aves; order Passeriformes; family Corvidae; genus Corvus; species Corvus brachyrhynchos. The sequence goes on along the minus strand of NW_008236487.1, from coordinate 2,526,039 downwards.
ATGCACAATCCAGAAATAAAGCAGCCTAATATTTCATGGGTGTGAGAGACCACCTCCACCAAAGCATAGCTTTGGTTTTATGTCATGTTTTCACTGCTTTCAAATAAACATGGAGACCCAAACAATAGTGTCCATATAACCACCAGGATACAGATACCTTCTGGTCACTGGACAACTGGAACGGGGAAAAGCGTATGAGGGAAGCAATCACAAAGGCTTTATCACTTCTCCCTATGCCCTGCCACTGCCACAGGTGAGGGGCAGACTCTGGTCCCCTCCTGCTCTGAGCAGGAGCCCATTTCTCTCAGCCACCACCAGCAGCAGATGGAAGGGCCACTGCTTCCCCACGCAAGTCCACACCCCTTCTCTTGTGCTTTATGCATTTCAGGGACACATGTCAATTCTCATAGTAATAAAAAGCCATCTATTATTTTGGTTCTCAAACTTTAAAATTTGCCATCTCTCATTTATATCTGAATTATAGTGGCTATTAATAAATTTCTGCTCTATCAGTGTGAAGGATAACATTCAAAGCCCAGACTTGTAGGACTTCTGCTCACAGGCATGTAGGATAATACTTGCAGAGCCCACAAAACAGAAAGCTGCATACAGCTGCCAATAATGCAGATATAAGTTCTCTTTGCCCCAACTGTTTCTGGCAATAGGTAATTTCAACAACGGGTTTTATATGAGATTATTAATGTTATTTTTTAAATATTGGCGGCATGCTGCAAAGATAACTATTCACTTCAAGCTGGGCCACAAAAGCCAGAAGGAGCCACAATGTGGTAGGTGTGGTAACAATCACAGATGATAGATGCATCTCTAGGCAAAACAGGCTCTGCCTTGATTTTACTGCAGAGAGGGCATGGGTGGAGGCCTCAGCCACAGCTCCTTAAGAGGCAGATCAGTGAACAGCAGCAAACTCAGAGCGGGAAATGTTGGATCTATTCACCCCTGTGTGCCACCACATGCCAGCAAGAGCATCCACTGTCTTGCTCCAGTCTGAAGCCGGGATCTGAGTCCAGGCTTTGGGCTTGATCCTTCTCTGCTGGGAGAGCTGATAGAAATGTGTGCACAGGCACAGGAAGGAGAAGAGCATTTCCTGCTGGGCCAATTTATGGAGACGTTCCTGTACCAAATCTCCCATCTTATGATGCCCTGAATTTTACTGGTGAACAACATCCAAGCCCCAGTCAGGATCTCACTTCACAAACAACCCAATAAATTCAGCTTTCAAGACCCTTCCGAATTCCACCAAAGGCATCAACTGTTCAACAGCTTGTGCCACTTGAACAGCTCAGAGGTATTCAAAATGAAAACTCAACCAGAAATATTCAGTTTGGACCTTTTTTATCCCTGAACTGAAACTGGATCCTCAGACCAGGACCCTGCTTCATGCAGGTTAATGATCAGTTATGTCCCTGTCCGACTGGACTAGTCATTTTTACTATCTGGTACTGGCCCTTAGGTGTTTTAGAAGCAGCTTTGTTTCACTAGCTGCACAGGGATTACCAGCTAACCGGATGCTCCCAGGAACTTTTGGAGAGCAAACAGTGTCAGTTTATTTAATAACTTTCAAAGTGAAACTAAAATCTTGTCCAAATCATGTCTCTTCTGATTTAATTAAAATGCACCACACATACTGCACTGCTCTGTTAATCATTAAACAAAGTTAATTCAAGACAGAAGATGAGTCTTTTCTTTTCTTTCCTTCAAAAGCCTCCAGCCAGTGGAAAACTTTAAAAAAATCCCAAAAAAAGACCAGTACAGTATGATTTTCGTTAGAATGGTCAACACTTCAGTATGCTTTTTCCCTTTCTTCTGTATTTCTGATTCCTATAGGAATGCATGTTAAAAGAGAGGGGTTGGGTTCTTCTCTTGCTTGGCAAAATACCTTTCCCAAATTTTCTAAATATTGCCTGGTATTTGCGTCAATATGACAGTCATTGGGTTTGACAGGAATCAGATTGCTAAACCCACACAAAAATGCTTTGGAAATTAGGGGCTAGTTATACATTCAATTTCATTCAAATCCACTTTAGCAAACTGGCAAGGAGTGGATCCGAACCGTCTCTGTTACCCCTCCACGTCTGTGGTTCACAACAGGGGTTTCTTTGGCACGTTAATCTCTACACTAACGTTGAGACTCACAACTCCTGCTGGCTGATAAATCTCCTTAGCACTCCTGTCCCAATACATTTGCAGTTTCCAAGATGACCTAGCAACGTGTCAAACTTACTCTCCCTGTGCAGCAAGCCTTGCCAACTTCTTCCAGGGAGGAACCAAACAGGACATTAAACTGTGTTAGAAGTGTACTATTGCATTCTCTAACTGTGTTACTTCGTGGACTATTCAAGAAACAGGATACATCTAACATATTTTTTTCCATCAGTTCTCCTTTCCTGAAGGAGACCAAAATGAAACCACACACAAAAAAAAGGTTTCTTTATTTTCTTCTTATCTTAGGGAAATCTAAACACAAAATCTTTCAGTCTCATCTGCAAAGTGGTTATCTAATGGGATTTCCCTCTTGAAAGCAACAAAGGGTAAGGCTGAACACTTTCCCAAGGCCTGTCGTATCAGATCAGGATGGCACTCCATCAAGGCTGGATTCTTGCCTCCAGCCATGGCTCATGCCTCATGTTTTAGAGGAAAGCAGTGGGAAAAGAAAAAAAGGCAAACCCCACTGCACCTGGCCCATGAAGCAAAGCTCTCCCTGCACAGCAGCATTCCTCCTTGCCCCCTGCAGGCAGGCAGCTGGGGCTCTGCCAGGTACAGGTGTTGCCCTCTGCACTGCAGGGGCTTTCAAGAGAAGAAAGAAGTAATTTATTGCATGGCAATAGACATAAAAGGGCATCAAGAAATTAAAATTAAATCACCAAAGCACAGGACATAGTCTCAAGCTGCACCTGGGGAGGTTCAGGTTGGACATTGGGAAGAATTTCTTCACAGAAAGGGTGATTAGACATCAGCATGGACTGCCCAGGGAGGTGATGGAGTCACCATCCCTGGAGGTGCGTAAGAAAAGACTGGATGTGGCACTCAGTACCACGGTCTAGTTGACATGGTGGTGTTTGGTCATAGATTGGACCTGATCTCAGAGGTCTTTTCCAAATTAATTGATTCTGTGATAAATGTTCAGTAATTGCATCACAGCGTGGGCACCAGGGCATAACGATCTAAGGGCTTAAATTAGTCCAGTGTAATAAAAGACCCAACTGTATCTTTTCTCTGTTATTTCTCTGCATACCCAGGTGTTACCACTTATTTCTTCACTGAAGTACCTGGAGCCTGTTACAATTTAGTAGAAACACCAAGTGAACAACTCTTTTAGGTACTCCACATCTACTTCCTAGTTTCTCCTGGACAGTGGCTCTCTGGTCATACCTTACACCCTCAGGATAGGCCAGGTCTGAGCAAACGCTCAAGCCCATGATTTCTTCCCATCTGCAGTGATAGATGATAGCAGGAAAAGCAGCTGTGAGTGTTCGCCTGTGTCTAAGGGAAACTGATAAATACTTACTTACTTTCTTCTCACAATCTTTGAAACCACATAGCTTGACCACTCTCACAAGGATCAGCATCCCTGTACAATTCTCCTGGGCCTCCCATGCCACTGCACAGTGTTCTTAAGGATTTGGGTATGAAAACAGACCTTTGCCAAACTTGCACCAGCCTGGAGGGGTTTTTGGTGTGCTGCAAGATGGTGAAGGGTCTGAACCTCAGCTGTTCTTTTGCTACTCAAAGAACAGGAAAATCTCCTTTGCTACTACTAAACATAAAAGCAGTCCTTGTCAGCTCTCACTGGCTGGGATGGGTTTGCTTTCTCTGCAATCTGCCCCTAACCAATAGCCTCCCTTTCAACTCAGTTCCTCATAGAAAGATGGAAAATCTGATAACAAATGGCTTAAGAGAAATGTAACCTTCCCCAAAACAGCTGGCAGGCTTGTCTTCAAGGAGATTTAAATAAAATAGCTATCAAAAGAGTCAGTAGCAGTTCACTTTGCATAGAGAAATATCAACCACTAGCTACAAAGAAAAATAATTTTCTTTTTCAAACGGCCAACCTCCCCTTCCAGATCTGCCAAAAGCTGCAGCCTGAGTTTTAGAGCTGTGGCTATACTGTCATGCCCTGATGATGTTTTGTGACCTGAGAGACAGCTTCAGAGTGTCACTTTTTATGAATAAGCCTCATGGGATGGGAAGGATTCCAGGAACTCCTCCTACAGGGGCTCTTACAGGATTTAGAGGTTCGGGAGAGATTAAAGCATATGCAGTATTACAAACTTCCTCCTAAAATTAGCCATTATAACAGGAACTTACCCTTCCAATCGAAACAACTTATATTCAGAAACTGAATTTTCTATCATTCCAAAGCACAGGCAACTGAAGACAAGCCTGTTCTTATGGCATCACCTTTGCACTTAGAGAGCTTCTCACATTTCAAGGTTTCCATGGCAATAATTAGCAATATCTCACTAAAATGGCCACTAGATATTTTAATTCACTAGAACTCTTCAAAAATATTAAAAACATGTTTCAAATAAACATTTCAGAAAAGTCTGAAAGAAGTCAGAAGCATTTTCAGAAACTTGGCAGGATTTAAAGCACTTCTAATACTTGAGAGCAATTTTTTTCTTTCGAGAAAGGTTTGCAGCTTTTTCCTCAGCATTCATTTATTTACACTGAAGCTGCTGTGAAATTCTGAGCTTAAGACTAAGAAAGGATTTCAGAATACAATAATACCCTTGGAAGGGTAGAATCTTGCCAGGGTAGAATCTTGCCAAGCTAGAACCTAAAAGCAGGATGGAAGCGTTAAACCATTTGTTCAATTTGAATTCGTTTTGGTCTGCCAACAAGTAAGATAACAATTATTGATGTGATGTTCTGTGATTAAACTGAGCTCCTTTTTAATGTTGGAAATACACAGCTGGGAGGAACACTCGTGGCTGTGTGGGCTTCACCCAGTGAGCAATTCCCAGTGGAGATGCCACCCCTCACTAATGGGACGGGACCAGCAGCAGGTCCTGCCTCTCTGAACACCACCATGGACAAAGACTCCTGCATCACTTGATGCAATTTAAATTAACATCTACAACACTTGGGAACTTATACAAAAACAGCTGGCCTTGACCAGTTCTGAACCCAGAGATTAGTAGATAGCAGATACTTTGGGAGTGTAAGAAACCGTACGGAAAAGAAACAAGCGCAGTGTGATCCTTCACTGGTATTTTATTCCTTTCGGCATTATTTAAAATGCATTCTTCTTAAATAGTCTTTTTCCAAAACCCAACTTTGTCCACACGCTTCCATTTGAATCCCAAACACATTTTTTCGAAGTGTACTTCTTAGAAACACAAAATCCAGACTATATACCTCTCAAATAACCCAATCAAATCATGGGATGTTTTCTTGCTCCATTCTTCCTTAGGGGGAAAAATATGAAAAATAATATTCACTAGACAGGAGGCTATTTTTATGTTTACATTTTTATAATTTACAAAAACAAAATAGGGACAATTTTTGAACCATTATAACCTTTTGTTATATTTTTTCCTCTAAAGCCTTCCCTGAAAAAGACCTCTCATCTATGATAAGATACGACACGCAGAATTTCAGGGGATACAAAATTCTTTGGAGAAAGTCAAGAGAAATTGATTCAACTGGGAAGATAAGTCCAGATCCTTAACTGTAACTTACTTACTCCTGATGCACATAACAAGGCTTAAGAGGTTAAATGTGGTTCTGAGAGGAGCACGGTGTGTTTTTGCTTTTAGAAACTCTACATTTAATTGAGACTGGAGATAAAGAAAATGATCCTTTGATGAACGATGAGCGGGGTCTGGCTTTAGGCATTTTCTTATCAAGATGGACACGTCGAGAACCCACCCACCAACATACCAGAAACCACAGTTGGCAAATGCTACGAGCAAAGGCATTTCCTGCGCTCTGACTTTCTAGCTGAGGGCCAGATGCTTCACAATCCTTCCTTAAAAGCACAGCTAAAGGAGTGGGAGTTCAGAGCCTTGCCCAGTCTTGCATGGTGACCAGGCAGCATCCCAGCCATACACTCAACATCAAACAGGCCATAGTCTCTTCCCTGACTCTCAGTTCCCTGTTCTAGCAGAGTCTGGGTCAAAGGACTATTTTTCCTACCCCATCAACTCATAACTTACAGTTTACAACCCAAGCCTGCTGAATTAAGTAGTAATTAATGTGGTCCCCATCCACATGATGTGCCAAAATATCACAAAGAAAGGAAGAGCAAACATTATTAAAAAGAGGTAAACAGCAGCTGAAGCCTAGAGAGGGCTGTGGTTTATTTCAGCCTACAGCATGCTCTACCTACACCACTTCCAACAAGTTCCTTTGAGCTTTCTCTCCTATTATCTTGAATGTATAATAGAATAATTACTTATGTGAAATTCTCCAAAAGCACTTACCTCACTTAGAAGTTAAACACTTTCAAAAGTAGGAGTTAGAACCTCGTAAAAAGGTTTCCTGACCAAAAATTACCACAGAGATTCTGAAAGTTATAAAAAGTATTCAGTTCCTGCCCCAAAAAAAAAGCAACCAAAACAAGCACAGGCTGGTAATTTCAAGCCTGCAAATACTGAATAAAGAAAGGTAGCTTTCATCCAGAGGTGAAGAACACAAAGCTCAAGTGCCATTTGTATGTGCAACTCTCAGACAGAGCAGAAATTATTGTACAGTGTGTCTGGCTAGAGATACAAGCAGCTCCTTTCATCCACAAGATCCGTGCTTACAATGGTAACACACATTACATACAATCATATTATTTTGCACATATAATCCGTATTATTTTGTGTCAATCCAGCACATGTCACTGGACATGACTGTCTACAAAAATCAAGCACAAAGCAAAGGAGAAAAACCTCTTACAGGGAGAATATACCTTCAGCATGCCAAAATTAGATTGCCAGAGCATCCCTAATTCTGCAGTCTTGGCCCTGTGGGTTACAGTCCTTTGCTACTTGATGAACCCAAATGCATGCAGCATGATGGATTGGAAAAATCAGTAATAAGGGAATATCACATTGCAGACGTGGTTCCTCTATCCATTGTCTTCCTATGGTGGTGTCATTTAGGGCAGTTCTTTTACACCTACCTCAAAGCAATAGCTTTTTTCCTATTGACTTCCAGATAGCTGAGATCAGAAAATAATGCACTTTAAACCATGGCAGAAAGAGATCTAGAAACCAAATGGGGAACGCCTACCAAATTCTTTAACAATATAATTAAACGTCAGGTAAGGAAACTAGGAACTCTGCACAGAAAGAAAACTGATTTGCTCCCATCTTTAGAATTCATCTAAACACCAAGATCTTCTCCACATATGTTTACAACCAAGCAGAGGATTTTAAGGGAACTGCCTGAAATGAACAGGTCACTTAATCATTACTTAAGTGTCTTCAATTGTGGGAGTTGTCCCATTGAATCAGGATTAAAGGAGACAGGACCAAGGTCTAAACACTAAGCATAATCTTTGCTACCTTATGCCGAGTCACTCCATTTGCTTTCTCATAAGAGGCTTAGAGAGGTCATGTAAATTAAGAAAACATCCATTATTTAAAGTGATTTTAAACATTTCCTGATATTCTGCTTTATCTTTCTTCCTTTATGACCAGATGGCTCACAAAGACAGGTGGGAATAGAGACTGCTTGACTGAATCAACAAAAATGACCAGCCATCCCCTTCCATGCAGTGTGGTTCTGTTATCCTCTGAGAGAAGGCAGGTCACCACCCCTCCCCCACCAGGTTCAGGAAAAAGAAATTTTCCTCAAAGGAAAGTGAAAGAGATAAAAGCTATTTATTTAACAAACACACGGGAAAATGATAATAATGGTAAATAATAAAATCTCTCACTGTGGAGGAAAAACCTGGCAAAGTGTTAAGAGTCCTCCCTTTGGTCTCCTCGGAGCTGGGGCTTGGCCCAGGGCCAGGCCCTCTGTGCCCGGTGGAAAGTCCTCCTGATGTGCTCTGATATTGAAGCAGTCCAGTGGAAAAGGGAGAAAATTCGAAATTCCAGGGAAGGGAAAAAAAAATTCAACTCTCAGTCTCTCTCCGGAGAAAAAGAAGCTGAACAGCTGGCCAAAAACTGACCTGGGAGCAGCAAGCCGGGTGCTTCCTCCCTCCACTGCCGCAGCTGGGAAAAAAAAAAGTCTCTATC
>NW_008236487.1:2483756-2517829 GCF_000691975.1 Corvus brachyrhynchos | reverse complement strand
CTCTCAGGCTCAGTTTAGAGGCATAGAAAGGCACAGAGTTAATTTCTGGGCATAGGGCAGCAATATGGGATACACATCATAAAGTCACCCTAAGACGGGTTCTTCCCCAAAGATCAGCTGGATAATGGCATTTCCAATCCAACTCTCCACAAAGCCACAATAATATCGGATGTCATGCCTTGTTTCTACATGTTTACTAATACTGTATCTGACCAGAGCCCCCTTCAAGGAAAATATAACCTAGTGCAGGTAAAAAGCAACTGAATGAGGCATCTCACAACTTCACACACTGCATTTGTTTGGACCACTTACCAGCTGAATAAATCTATGGCACAAAAAGATTGGGACACCTTTTGTCCCAATGAGTCCCAGAGCTCATGTGTAGAAGTGCACTGCCCACTCTGCAGACTCAGACTGAGGTCTAAGAATAGGAACCAGATTTCTCTGGCTCTTGGCATTTGTGGCAGGAAGAGCAATGACGGATGCAAAAGAAAGCAGAGGGATGGCCTCGCCATCCACAAACGTGCATCAGCTCAAATGCTACCAGCAATGAGATGGCTGAGCGCACTCCCAGATGGATCAAGTTCTTCTGCTTTGGGTGATAGATGTTCCCACCTTCCCAGCAGCTAGCCCAAAAACACACACAAAGAATTTTATTCGTTCTGTAACTTCCCTTTGTTCCATCAAATGCAGCAGTTTCTCTCAGTCTGTTTTAAGAAGGTGTTATTGATGGTGTAGAGCACCAATGAAGACAGTCACTCCAGTTTGGTCTGTATTCCACACCAAGTGATGTCAGATCCCCTTGCAGTTAAAGAGGTGCTCCAGCCCTTGTCTGTGGGTCTATTTCAACACACCAAGTGATGTCAGATCCCCTTGCAGTTAAGAGGTGCTCCAGCCCTTGTCTGTGGATCTATTTCAGCCTGTTTACACAAAATGTGCTCCTCTATTTATCCAGACAACCAGATGCAGTCCACACACCCAGCACACGATTGCCACCTCCACATGATATTTACAGAAGCAAACATCACCTGGAGTTCCTTATTTTCCCTGAAGAAGATTGACAAATGTCCCCAAAGTAAATACGGTGAGAAGTGAACCTAAACCTGGGATCAAATTGCCCTCTTGTATCTGCAGAGGAAAGAAAATGATCCTTTCCTCCTCCTGCTTTGGCATTTTTTTTCTTTTTAGCTGAAGTATTAGGCAGGCAAACAGAGCAGGTTATGATGGACAGGCAGATATTATTATTCTATTACTGGTTTTTAGCCACATTTGCCCTATACTGATCTTGGCTCCAGCCATATAATAGCTATGTAAAAAAAAAAAAAAAAGGAAACAAGTTAAACAAGGATTCTTTAAGTACTAGCAAAACATTTGGATTCAGGCTCTTGTTCATGCCCTTTAAAGCCATTATTTTAAAAAATGTTTATGCAGCAGGGGCATTTCTCCTACACATAAAAATTCTTCATAAACAGGAAAAGGAAATTAACGCTTCCTTGGAAATTAACCTCTATTGGCACAGTCTTGGGTCTCTTACTATAGTGATAGTCTATGGTGCCCTTACCTTTGTCCATATTTACAAGATCCTGTATTTACTTTGAAGTTCAGATTTGAATATTTTTACTGATGTCAAACGTTTTTTCAAAGCAATTTTAAAAGTGCCATCAAATTACGCGGAACACTACAAACAAATGTAGCCACCACTACCGTATTTTCAGAATTGAAGCCAGAATTTTAAGAAATTTGAAGTGTCTCACCAAGGCCCTAGGATAACACAGTCAGGCATCATGTTGACACAGACCAGTTAGCAAAACTTCTTGTTCTGGCAGTGTTTTTATTCTCTAGCAATCTTCCCCCGCTGCATAGCACGTTGTCACCTTTCTGCATAATGGGGAGTCTCCCCACACATCAGGTGACTTCTAGCATACCTGTGCAGTACCAGAAATCATCTTTCCTCCATACTTTCAGTGGTGGAATTAAACAGGGCCTGTTTTGATGCAAACTTGCTGAGCTGACTAAAACTTGGGTCTAATCCTGTGCAGATTTCCTGCAGAAATGCAAGGGGGCACTTCTGAACCATCCAGGCTGCAACACAACAAAGCTCTTCAAAACTTCCTTAAATCCTGCTGACAGCAATGAGTGTATACAGGTCCAAGTGCTGTAGCCTACACAGATGGATTAGAAGCCACCAGACAAATTTTGAAGGCATCCTTACCCAGGGAAAACGTGGCAATGATATTGCTATTTCATGACACACTGCAGTCCAAGGAGGCACACATCAACTTCTGCTATTAAAGTGCAGGTATTTTTACAACAGTCAAAGGCTCAATCTGGACTAGCAACAGCAATGAAAGACTTTTAGCAGACTTCTAGACTGCGCTGAAGGGAGCACCTGCTGGCAGTAGGAGTACAAAGGATTGCAGAGATAACCACTCAAGCTATTACAACTCACCCTAAGGAGGTATCACTAACCAAGGAAAGGAGTCCTCCTTGCTCTTGCCCATAGAGACTGGGCACAGAAGAATGTCTGCAGCACAAATTCTTACCACGTAAGTGTTGTATCAACCGTAACCAGGTCTAATTGCTCTTGAAGACTTTAACAAAAGGTTTGATCAAGCAGTGGTTATGCTTCAGCAGTGCCTATGTGTCTGCTGAAGTCACCTTTGGCAAGGAGCTATGCTAGACAGCTCCTGACAAAGATCAAGCCAAATTCAATCTTAGCGCAGCTTCACTGATGACAGGGCCCCAACGCAATCACATCCTGTGTTTACTTCATGGAGGGGAGCCCCTAAGCAGCAAGTGAGTGGACATGGCTCTTTGTTTACAATAAACTTTTCAATACTGAGGGCTTAGTTGTACTTTCATGTCAGAAGACACTTGAAGAGGAGATCCCTTTGGCAACAAGTTGTTCTTTCAGTGAAATTTGCACCAGATTTCTTGTCCTGACATTCTCTGAAAATTATCACATGCAGCCTCCCAATTTCCAAAGACCAAATATATCCCCAGCTGTCTGGGATAGAGGAAAAAGAATATCAGAAATAGAAAAACATGAATGAAGAAAATGCCACACATTTTACAGCTGGTCAGCTTCCCTCTGGGTCACCATTCCTCCACCCACAGTGAAACCACCAAAGTCACATTAAAGCTTTTCCTCTGATATGAATAGTTCCTGTGAGGATGACTGTGAACTAGAGATGGAGGACTGTGGTGCTGAGAAGACAGCAGGGGGGACATAAAGGGAACCCAATGAATAATAACACATCTCTGGGAAGACCCTGTACATCTATAAACATGCTGATTTTCAATCATATGACACTTTGGATTCAAAGCCACTTAATGTGCATACAACAGCAATATAAAAAAATTCTGTAGTCTCAACATTTTTCTTTCCTTAGGCTCTGTGAGAAGAAGCCCAAAGGCTTTTTAGTTCTACCTCACGACTAAAAAATTTAGGATATTAAGCAGCTCAATGCAATGGGCCTAAAAATGGCGTCATCTTTCATGGATCAAGTCTCCTGAATTATGTGTGCAGTAGCAAAATCCTGCAAAAAAAGATCCTGCCGGGGCATTTTCATTTCCGTGACCACAGTCCTACTAAGTGAGGCAGATTCTGTTATGATTACTGTGACCTTGAATATTATATAACTACAGTCTGGGAGAGATTTTATTGTTGAAAAAAGCTTCACCAAAAAAAAATATTAAGCTACTAATGGTCATGACAGAAGGGAGAAATTTGATCTAGTCATATTCTAGACAACAGAGAAAGGAGAAAAATACTAAGGCTGAATAAAGCCACAGTTTCATCAGATAAGAAAGGCAAGGTAACTGTGAAAGAAATCATTTGACTACATCCCATAAACTGGGAATGTAAGAAACTTGGAGGTCTGCAGCCAGGTTTTAGTGGACTCATCATCCCTGGCACCCTCGCAAGCTAACTCAGCAAAGCCACCTCTGAGTCAAGGCTATGGCACATGCAGAAAACTTCCATTCGGGACACACCCTGCCGTCCTTGGCTTGGAAGTCAAGACATCACTGTGGCTGCAATCCATCACCTTTCTTCTTGCTGACCTCCAATGGTTTCTGGCCTCCCTGCTGGAATAACACAGCCGGTACTGACTCTGCAGTAAGGCACAACAGCAAGTCCTGCTTCCATCTGGTTGTTGCTTTTTCTCCTGGATTTTGCCTGCAGGAGTTCCCCCAGAGCAGCTGAGCCTACTGAATATTTCCTATTGTACTTCCCAGGGTTCTTATCCAGGTGGGTTCTTGATGCATTTCAGCAAAGACCTTCCAAAACTACAAAAATCTGCCTTTGGGCAGAAGGTCCCAGCCCTTTTGCTGGTCTGCTTGGCGTAGGCCACAGCTTCCCTAGCGAGGTGTATCTGAGCACTCAGCCTCTCTCCACTCACCAAGCACTTTTCTCTAATATCACATAGCCTGGAAGGTCAAATTTTCTGTTTAATAGTTATGTTTAATAACCTCTGATCTTCAGGAAAACAACATTACAGGTGAGAAATTAAGCCCTGACTTTTGTGACCATGGCATTGCTCACTCAGCTGGCCAAATCAAGGTGCAGTCTGCAGCAAAGGGGTGTTTTTTAATTTTCCTGTCCTCACAATTCCTTTTCTTTAACCATTAGTGCAGCAACTGAGCTGTGTGGCTGCCAGTCATTGCCTCCAGCACAGCAGCATTTCAAAGCTGCAGGGTATGTGCGCATATCTGCCTATGTATTTATGTGGCAAACACGAATAAAATAGCCAAATTAACAGTAACATTAGCTGTCAAAAACACAAATACAATTCCCATGAAGTCAACAGCACTGTTTTACAAACAAGGGCAGGTAGGTTACAGGCCACAAATCTTTATCAGCTGTGCAGAGAAAGAGAGACTGGAAATATCCTTAATCTTAAAAAACACCATCCCCTCATACAGGCTAGAAGATGCTCCAGGGCTGCTGGCAGTAGCAGGGAGCTTGGGGGAGGTTTTCAAGAGCACACAGATTGTCTTCTGTGCAGCCCCATGAGATCAAAAGAGATTTCAAAGGCAAATCTTGCGAGGTATTGAAATACCTTTTAAAACCTCACTCTATGTACAGGACATATCTCACCAATTTTTTGCTATCAAATAATCCTTCATAGTGACAATATAGTCTTCCCCTGTCTAGAAGCTACCTCATTCCCATTAATAGTTAGGCTCTGCATGTGGCAGTCTCTTTGAAGACTAAAAGGAATCGTGAAAAAACAGAAAAGGTCTGACTAGATTGCATCACAGGTAAACAGTGAACTTCTCTCAAAGGCTGCACTTCAAATTGTGTCAGATTATACCTGCTTTCAATCCACAGCCTACACCTCACTTTCAATTAATTTGATGATTTTGTAGATTGGAATTACATGTGGACTTGTGTAAGAACAAGCTTTGCTGTGGACCACATTTTTAAGTTATGAGTATAGTTCAGCATAATGCTCTTATATTTTTTTTCTGGTCCAGCATTAACTTAAGTATTGGTACAAGTAGCAGCTCTCACAAACTTGCCAAAAAAAAAAGTGCAATACTTTCTGTGGGAGTATAAAATAGATTGGCCACTGTTATTCTAACAAGCACATGAGTTCCATGGGCGAGAGAAAGAAAGTGCTCATTCATTACCCAGTTTACTGCGACATCCTGGTGAGATATCTCGTTTACATTCTGATAGCCCCATGAAACGAACTGAATTCCCACACAGTCACAAAAGGCCAAAGTTAGCATTTTCCTTTAAAAAAATAATAAACTCAAGTCTGCCTCTGGAGCGGATTGGCTGTAACCTTGAACCTTAAAGGAAATAAGAGGGGGAAAGAGCGAGCAAGGCACACATCATAAGAGGGGGTGGGGAAAAGCTAATGGCACTGGGAATGGAAAATGTGGGCATTAAAAGAATTTCCTATTCTAGACAATGTGCAAAGTTAAAAATATCTTCTCCTGAGATTATCCTCAGCATAAATACTCACGACAGCTATTTATAGCTGTCTGGTAGCCTCCAACAAAGATTTTTATTCCAACAAAGGAGCTATATACAAATGCAGGACCTGTTTAAAGAACTATTAAAATGGAAAATAAACCACTCTTGCGTCAGCTAGCCGGTCTTGGTACCTGTTTCCTACTCAGTCTAAACACGACTGTCCTGAATGCTGACAGTGGAGCTTTAAGTACTCAAGGGAGGGAAGAAAAAACCCCTCGGTACATTTATCACGGGCCAAGTACCCATTGTCATAAAGGCCGACACCTGAGCATGGCAAGGCGAGGTGCTGAGCTGAAATAAAGAGTGTGCAAGTTTCTCAGCCCCACCTCGACTGCCCAGGAGCTCTCTCACAGCAAGTCTGGAGCTAGGATTGCCTGAGACAATGCAGGGAGGGACCACATTAGGACCCCCACACCGTGGATATGATCCTGCACCACTGGGAAACCACCTGTGGCAGAGTCACGTGCAAGCAACTTGACTCATGGGAGATGCTTAACAAATTTACTCTTCCTAGTATGTTCTTCCACTTTTAAATCTTATAACTAGCATTGGTCTGATCACTCCCTGTACTTGCCAACATATATTTTTATTGTTTTGGTTGCCTTCACCCTTGAAGTAGGAAAAATAAAATTGCTTGTAAATATACATTTAAAATCCATGGGAGGCTTCACTGAGAACTCACGACAGCAGATTGCAGGCACTGCTGGTGTGGTTTTTTAGGACAAGGTACACCTGTGATCCAAGTGGGGTAAGGGATCCCCACACCTGTACATGATAAAGGGCATGTGTCCCGTTAGATGTGTCTAACAGGGTCACAAATGCCCCACCTTAACTCCCCCGAGGAACTTAACTCCTTCCTTTTTGTCTCAGGTAAGCAGTAACTTCTTGGAGTGTAGAGGTAGGTGAGAGATACTGCTTTGTCCCTTTCCAGGTCTTCCTATAAAGCTTGTCTTTCAGTGCAATCCCTGTGTCTGGCTCCCATTTGCCAATGACTCCACAGTCAATCTGATGAGTCGTGGCCACAGTTTGTGTTATCTGTAATTGCCTGACTGTATGTTCTGCCATTTCACTGTCAATCAGCTGTGCACACCCTGTGTTAATTAAGACTGCAAGAATTTCAGAGCAGAGGTCTTTCCCTTCACTGCACATGTGTTAGCAACTTTGCAGTACAGCTCTGCTCATAAAGTTCAACTAATGTATACTTTTCAGCTCAGCTTTGGTTTGGTTTGGTTTCAGTTTGGCTCGTTCAATTCAAGTTAATATTTGAATTTTAAAAAGACTTTTTAAAGCCATTATTTGGACTGAGTTGCTGTTCAAGAAAAGAATAACAGCTTAAACAAGTTTCAAGTTCACATTCAGTTTAAGTTTTTTATGTTGGTTTCCAATTTGTGACTCCAAATAGTACTGAAAAAAACACTGATTTGAAGTTAAATACACCTAGTAAAATGTGTTATGACGGCCTAAGTTAGAACACTGATTTGAAGTACAGCAAAAGAGGGGTTACTAAGCACAATTTAGGGACACCAGGGCCACACCTCAGTGAAGGCAAGGCCTCTACCCTTATTCCTTAATGGAGCAATCTTCAGAGAATGTTCTCCATCTGGAGAAAACCAGAGCCGCTCATTGTCACCTTGCAGGAAATGTAGAATTTGTCCCCCTCCCCTTCAATTCTGTATATGAAAAAGGGTTTGGGATAAGCATTCCCAGTTTTCAGCCCTCTTTCCTAGCTCCCCATCCCCCATCCATGTTTTCATGAAAACCAAGCCTACAAGCATTTCATCCAGTTTTTGTAATGAAGTCAATCAGAACTTTGCTGTCAGTAGGAATGGCAAACAGGCACCTTGGAGTGCCTGAATGATAAGACTCTCTTCACTTGCATGCAGCTCTCAGTGGATGCAGAGGAAAGTCTGAGCAGCAAAATAAGCTGGTTTGAGACACGGAATTTTAATGGTAGTTTAATCTATTGCACACAGTTTAGCAACGTAATGAGGAGCCTATAAACCACACAAGTGCTACAGACTGACATCCGCATTTCACTCATAGTGCATGGTTTTAGACACAGCAACAACCATAGCTGGGGAGTACAGTACATTCTGTTCTACCAATGGCAACTCAACAGCATCATCTACATCTGACTCTCATTCTTTCTGGTATCCATATTATAGCTTTTGGAACAGGATAACAACTATTACCCCACCCTCCCCCCCCCTCAGTTCTGTGGTCAGCAGCTCACTGCTCTCGGCATATTTAATTGATAAATAATGGGGAATGAGGCTAGGGAGGAGGAAGTCTAACAAATGGAGTTGGGTTACATAAACAACCTCTTTTTTTCACCCCTAAAAGTCTTAATTTATTATCTGTTCCCAACATTCCCTGAATGCACAGCCTCAGCTGCCACATTCCCCTCTTCTGCCTAAACATGGTTGCAGGCAGTTCTGTGTCTTTTGAGACTCAGACTGCTCTTTGTTACAAGGTGAAGTTGCATTTGCCCCAGTCTATGAGAGACCCAAAGTACAGCTTGCAAGCAAACTGCAGAGCAGGCTGTTCTGTAAGAAAGCTCCCAGCTGTTCTCTGCCTTGCAGAGACGATGTGGTCCTGTGGCTGAGACATGGCTTCTATTCCCAGGTCTGCCACTAAGTGATTAAAGATGGAGCTTGAGGTAAAATGTGTTATGACAGTCTAAACCCATGATGACAAAGGCACATTTACAAGAAACAGGGTCATGGTTCTGGCTTAAGCAAAATTTAAAAAAGAAAAAAAAAGAAAAGAGGAAGACAAAACCACAGAAAAAATACTAATCTGATATGGCCATAGCTGTTATCCCAGATGATGAATCCAGTTCACAAATGGCAGAAGAATACCTTCAGTCAAAGGGTCTGGTATTGCTCCTGCCCTATTTTCTGATTTCTTTCCCAAAAATTCAGCACCATGTTTGTTAGTTTTGGACAGAACAAGTCTCCAGATGTCTTCCACGTCCTCCTCTCACACAGATGCTCAGCAACATTAAAGTGCCCTATCCACTGACCATTCAAGATGTGACTCTAAAGCTTGCACAGGCATTTGAAAGACTCTTCAGTCGCCTCAAACAAAATCTGTAGAGATTAAATCCCACAAAATCCAGTGGAAAGGGGTTACAAGGAGGTGTTAGCCCTTGTTACCCCTGTTACTCCAGCTTCCAAAAACATGTCTTAAGAACACAGCTGCTCCATAAAAGCCCTGTAGCCTATGCAAATCACCTCATGCCATCTCAGTTCCAGCCAACCAACAGCCAAGAAGTCCAGCATTATCAGGCTGTCCACCTTATCACCCTCCCTTGCCAGGAGAAGTCATCAGCAGACACACTGCAATATCTCCCTATCAACATCCAGGAGTTGACAGTGAGTGGCAGAGATAAGCAATGGCTCCACGTACAATTTTCCCTGCAATAAAACATGCCCAGAGCTCTTATTAAATGTAAGAGATGGGCCAACCTCCAAAGACCTTAAAACTTATGGAGAAGGATTCCTGAAGCCTATGACTAAGGCTGCTTTTCATGGCTTCTCCTTCTAAAAGTGGCCTGTACCAAAGTGATGGTGCTAAAAACTGTGGGCCTGGATGATTTGCACATCATTCTCCAAATTCTGCAGCCTGGAGAAGATCTGATAAGCAAAGAGGCAAGCAAAAAGCATTAATATATCCCCTCTGATAAGTTTGTGGCCGAGTCCCTCATCACTCGTGATTTGGAAACACTACCCTGCTAAAAGGATGATGCAGGGATATATACATTTAGTAAATAATTGACAAGATGCCAGATGCTCTGGTTATGGAGATGTACAAATCAGCTTTCATCATGAGAGGCACTACAGTGCTTAAAGAAGGAATAAAAACAGTAAAAATGGCATTACTTTTCCCAACAGAAGGAATCACTTTCAGCTACCTTTCAAGCAGTCTGCTCTGGCCAGATTTCTTTATGCTTACATCCTTACTTCATCTAATTTAAAATTTAAGCTTTAAAGAGTCTGAATTCTAACTAGCAAAGAGGTTGTTCTATTAGGAAAGTCTTAATTTTAAACCCATTCTGCAACTCTGTTTATCCTGGGCTGCAGAAGAACAACGTGAAGGCACCACAGATGTAGGCCATGAACACAGAAACCCTTTCCTTGTAAAAGGTGACAGTTCACGTGATAATAGCTTACATTTACAGAAGCATCTTTCCTATCAAAAGTGTTTTTAAAACTACAGAGACACACATCTCCAGCAAAATGCAATTTCTGGTTGTGTAAAAGGTGGCAGCCTACAAAATCACGCACTCCAGTGGGACAAGGAAATATTTTTAGCTAAGAACACTCCATGTTGCCCATTAAAATGGCACATTCTTTACCTCAGAGGACTGAAGACCTCAACATTTACCACATGCAAGCCAAATAAAGACAACATCCAGAATATTTTTATTAAAAACAATTGTCTGGAATACAAACCGTCGAATTTACAATATGTTGGGTAGCTGCCGGATGTCGATAGAAAATGAACACATGCTGTAAATTCAGTGCTTGGTAATTAGGAAAATGTGTATGTTTCCCGAGTCTGCTTCTCTGTAGGTAGGACTAAAGGGCAACATTATGTCATTTCCCTTTGCGCAGGACTCCCTATTGACTTCCATAAAGAATTTGGCTTAAAAACTGATGACAGGGTACAGCCCGAATTGAGGGAAGAACAACCAATAAATAAATGAAGATGGGTTGGTGACGGAAAAGTCATTCCTAGTCACCAAGACATCTTACCAGAATTTCTTCCAGCAGTATAATGAGGACAGGACAGATGATCTCTGCTCTCAGTTATACCAATCCCTCAAATCCAGAGTAATTCCTAAACGTGCACGACCACCGAAAACAGGATTCAGACTGAAACGAGGGCAAGCCTTGAAACACAGAACACACCTTCCCGTGAAATAGCTTTGACTTTTTGACATGGCCTGTTAAATGGGTCTCCTGAGTTTAACTGGCAGCCAACCCTTTCCTCCTAGGTCTACCCTGCTTTAAAACATATTTCATTGATATCTGCTTGAATTTCAGAATTCTTCTGTTATCTTCAAGCAAGGATAGGAGTTTAAAAGCTTTCATCAACTAAACTGCATGTTTTGTGGTCTTTGCTCCACTTCTGTGCATTTATGCCTTTATCTCCTCAAAGCAAGATATTATATCCAGCAAAACCACGCAGCCAACAGACTGAGAAGTCACATTTCCTCCAAAGTCAGCATAACCACAAGCATGCAAGACCTATAATGATATCAAAGGCAGTACATCAGGATCTCATTGTGAGTATGATGTGAGCACGATAGGTGAAATCAGGATGGAGCCAGCAAAGCAACAGGGAAACAGATGAAGAAAGTTAGACTTTCAAGATATGAGTCACCAAAACAACACCTTCAAGCACTTCTCTTTACTCAAACAGTGTCAGAGCTGGTGACACAGTTGAAGTCTTTCATTATCGGCAGAGTTTATTAGGTACTGTATTAGTCCATCTGATAACAATCAGTAAACGAAAAATTAGATTACAGGTCCATTGAATTTTTCTAAACATTTCAGGTTTGCCTTGAAGATATATTTTCTTCATTCAATTTATGTGTATCCTGCACTTATATTCAGGCCTGAAAAAACATGATGATATTTTCATTACTTAGTAGGAAGTTTTCTTATATTAACTTAATCACCAATATATTCCTTCTCGTTAGAATATTGAAATGACTCATCCATTCCATCAAAAATTTGGGTGAGAAATGAGACTATAGCCCTGAAGGAACTTACTCAACCCTCCAGTCTAAGATGATTACATGCTAATGAGGGAAAAGACTCTCTAGCTTGTACAAGAAAGAAGGGGAAGGGGGGCGGAATTAAACCTTTTCCTTAAACAAATTCATCTTGTGGCATTCCAGCACAGACAAACCCTCCAGCTATCATAACTCACTGGTTTGAAAAGGTCATTAGCACTCTATCTCCTTTTGCTGGGAGGATGAAGAGCCAAATTCATGGCCATGACATGAAAATTTGCCCTTGGTATTGCTGTGGGATGACCTGATCCCTGAAATCCTACAGAGGAGGTTCTTGGGGACATTTTTTTGTGGAGTATCAGCACACACACACACATTCTCCACATGACAGTCACAAATACATCCTGCAGCCCCAGTGAGTGCAGCAATAGCAGCAATGCAAAATACACGGAATTTCAGGCCCTGCTTTTTTCCCTTCTTTCTACGTTTCCCTACCCAAATATTTCTTTCTTCTTCTCAGAACAGCCTGGATATGTGGCACCAGACACATGATGCCTGCACTCAAAAAATAAGCTGCAGTGGGAAGCACTTTGTTATCCGTGACTCTGACCTTCAGAGGAATACCCCACTGTGCAAGCTGGACCATAAAAGGTATCCATGTGTAGCCAGTGTTTAGAGAATCCATCTCCTTGTCTTTCCCAGCTACGGTACTGCCTTTTTAAGACACTGAAGTAGTAGCTGCTGGAGAATCTCGGGAATGATCCGAGCAACAGTGCCCAGAACAAGCTTGTCATTTTGTGTAGGCTGAAAATGAACTTGCAAAAGCTGTGAGGACTGTTCAGCTTCGGGATTACAGGCTAGGAAAAAAAGCCCTATTTTTAAGAAACTACAGTCATCCTATTCCTGAATTTTTTTTTCATTTCTAACCAGTCAAATATTTTCTACATGGGAAAAAGGGAGAGAACAGACTGGAGGTTGAGGACTTCATCTCGAGGGATGGCATGATGTGACATGCCAATACAATGGTATAACCATCTCATGAGGAGGTGCAAGGACAAAAAAAACCTTCTGCAGATGGATCATGAAAAGGGCTTTCCTCTCCAGTCTCTGCTGTGCTCCGGTCCGCTGAGGAAATGGTTTGCACTAAGTGGGAGGAAAAGAGGCCACCTTTTGTGGTGGTTCATTTCTGTGAAAATCTAATGGCTAAGTTTTGATTAACAGTTTTGAAATTCAGGTGAAGATCAAAAACAAATTTATGAAGTTTGTTGTTGTTTCCCCCCCCCCACAAAAGGTCCATTTCATTGAAAGCCATTTATACAAACTTATTTCTTTTGTCTCCTAAAAAACACAGATGGAACAAGTTTTATTCTTTCTATTAAGTAAGCATTCTGCTCTGGAGCCAACTTCAGCCCTATATATCTTTCTCACCACTATAATTATAACACTGCCTTTCAGAAATTCCCAGGACTGAGACACTGAGTATCTGATCTTCTCCCTATCACTAGAGGGCTGACAGCATTATAAATGAAACCAGCTTGCTTCTGTTAACACTGTCTGCTCATTGGAATTCTGCTCAAAAACGTCTTCCCAACCCCAAAAGATATATTTCTCCAAATTAAGCTATTACACATAGGAACCTGTGTTGTGGTAGGAAGCTGTATGTCTTGTGAACACATAACTGTGTATGTTCTCAGTCACCTCTGCAGCAACTTTAGAAGTGCATTACAGAGTCATTGCTTGTGCACAGAAATAGTAGAAAATTACCTCAAACCTGGTTCAAAACCAAGTGCATTAAATCTGTGCAAACCTCCCAGTCCAAATGTGACTGGGCTTACCTTCCCATGCTGTTTCACAAAAAGACCTGACTTGCAAGAGGCTCAGCTGACAAGCAGTAAATTGAGTCATGGTAATTTGGTTTCTTTCCACTGTGCGCATTTAATTGGCTTAAAAATTCACCATGATATGTATGCATCAGGCTTAGATCATCCAAAGAGGGCTCTCTAAGAAGGGAGAACTTGCTCAATTCAATCAATCCATACACCAAAATGTTGTCTCAGTCTGGTGGAAGAGGGAAGTAGTGGTATGGAGAAGTAACTTAACCAAACCTTTGAAGAAACCCTGCTTTTGGGTACCAGTTTAGAGCATCTCTTCTGGTCTCAGCACAAGAACACAGTCCACCTAGAGGATAACCCTTGCTAGAGCAGTCCTTGCTGTTTGCTTAAACTATGTCTGCATTGAAAATGGGTCACCAGCTACCTTAAAGGAAACTGAGGCATGTTTTCAGAAAATGTCAGAGAAAAAAAACCCCAAAAAACAAAATCCCAAACCAAAAGACAGTCACAACTTGCTGTTGAGTTGCAGCCTTCCCTTGATTTTCTACATCAGCATGACAAACTTGCTGGCCTTTTACTCAAGACTATCAACAAGCAAGTTTATTGGGACCAACCAACAAGTTTTGACATAAAGAGGAGCAAAGCACCATCTATTTATATTTCCTAAATGTCAGCCAAGATGAAGCTAACCTTTAACTGTCACATACACTACCCACTGGTTTATACTTTCCAATAAACAAAAGGAAATGCATCCTGCTTACTTTTCCACTTCCCACCATCCTCGCTGCTCCCCAGGAAGAGAAGGGCTCAGCTGCAACACCAACACAACCACTGCTCCTTCCAATCTGTAGCTGTATCACTGGTGTTGACCTGACCCTCTGGTCAGGCTGCATGTCAGCTGTCACTAGACTTCTTTCCTAAGGTGTAGTTGCCCACTGACCTTATTTCTGGCCAGGAATATTTCTTGAGCTGTGTGCTGATGAGTAAATTTGCCCAAGAAGCACAGCCACCTGATGACTTCCTTCATGCTATGAAAGACCTTGATCACACAAGGACAATCTGCTGGCAAGAGGGATTTTCCTTGTTTAGCACGAGCTAATAAGTAGGTTGCGATGAGAGAAATAAAGCCGTTTATAAACATTTATCTTCAGTGATTAAAAACTTGTTTAAAGGCACAAAGCCAAAAATGCAGAAGCTAATTGACCAAATGGGATGCTTCTGCAAGTTGAAATCAATTTGGAGTTTCATTTGCAGATCGCATTTTTCCTCTGTGGTTCTTTGAACTGAGCTGTGAAGGGATGGTTTTGCCCAGGCTGCCAGCAATCTGAAAGTGTTTACACAGCTCTGCTTATTCGTGTGTAAAACTTGTTAGCATTTGATTTCGTTTAATCTATTATCCCTGCAAACCAACTGGCCTCAGCTTTTTGAAGGGAAATCTCATCTTCTGATTGTCTGGTTTAATTTCAGATATTAGATCATAAAGACGTTAATAAAATGCAAACTCACACTGAGAAGCAGATGCTCCTAGAAACACACTGGCTAAATTTATTTTCATGTCACTCCTTAGAGAGTCTTACAGCTGGGCAATAACTGCAATTTCTCTCATGTCTAATAACTTCTACCATTCTGAGATCAGAATGCCCTGAAGAATAGTAACATAATTAAGCAACAAGCTCAACAATGTTCTTGTTGTCTTAAAAGAAGGCATTTAAATGTAACAACTAAGAGATGCCACTGCAAGTCTGCGAATTTGCAGTTTTAGAGGCTGCCTTTAGGTCTTCTTCTGTCCAGACCCTTGCAACATACATATGCAGCATACAGAATATGTTACTGCAGGTAAATATATCAAACATATTTGCCTGAAGGGTATTCTTTAAAACTTTTCCTAAGACACGGAATATTCAATCATCAGCTTCTTTTGTATGGGAACAACATAGTATTCCTTTTGCTTTTCTTCAAACTACATGAAATTTGTTGCTGAGCATCACTAGTAAATATGAGGCCTTATTTAATCAAAAGAAGGGTTAATGTAGATTTTTCAGCCAACTCATTTGTAAGCACATGCATTTGTGTGATGAGGTATACGTGATGGCATGAGAATGCTTTATACAATGAATTAAATTAACTCCACCTCTTGCACTAGCTGTGGATATTGGGCACATGGAAAATGACTAAGCAGCTGAGAGCTCAGTTACATACTTATTGTCTAGGAAGAAATATAGGGATTTCCCTGCCTAAGAGTCTGACAAAAGTAGACCAGGGATCAAGAACGGAACCTCTTTGAGTCAGTTTAGAACAGTGCCTTGGGTCTCTACCATAAGGAGTTAGCAGAAGATAAGCTACGTGCCCTGCTGTGGATGGTACAGGAAGTTTCAAGGCTCTGTACCTTCACAACCTTGGGTTCACTTAAGGCAGCTTTTTTACATTTCGGGTATCTGAAGTCTTTTGTATGAGAAAATTCTGGTGGCAGATACGACTTACACTGTTTGGAGGTGCAGTGACAGAGATGGAAGAGCGCTGCAGTCTGCCCTGGCTTAACAGACTGCATACTGCCAATTTGCATCTAAGACACTAGAGAGATGCAATTTTTCAACATCACCATGGCAGGAAAGCCATTGACACTTATTTGTACTGTATCAGCTACCTTTTTACAGACTCACGACTTTCTTCGTGCAGTACCTAATGTTTTGGTCTAATTCTGAAAATCATGATAAAGTATCATGTTTTATTGCTCCTTACAAGGTACTCTTTAGAGCAGGCATGCTTGTCAGAATTATCAATAATAAGCACCAAAAGCTGTGCCTCCATGCCCATATTTATTAAATATTTAAATAAAATCCAGTTCATGAAGGACATTGGTCCAGTTAAAGCTAAAAATTTACAAACAAAAGAAACAAAGGGCAGATTTCCCTTTGACAGCACATGGGTTACCTGGTTATAGGATTGGAGGGGTCTCTTTTCACACAAGAATTTCCAAAATTCCTTGGTGTTTCCAAGAGGTGAAAGATGGGGCATTTTGCCAGCTGTCTGGCTGCTAGATTGGAAGTGTCCTCCTAAAAGCTTGGCTGGTACAGTACACGTAGTAACCGGTTACAGAATGATCTTGACATACATCTGGATTATCATATGAAATACTAAGGAGCTGATTTTGTTGTCTGCTTAGGACTTGCAGTGTGTTTAGCTCAATGAAGTTTATATTCTGTATGTCTAACTCTTTGGAAAAACAAAGCTGCTTTTATGAAACATTTCTCCATAACAGCTTTAAACAAAATATAATCTGAAAAACACAAAAATTAGCCGCTAAATTCTACTGAGCTTTCCATATGTTTGGTTATTTCCTCCAGGGTATTTGAAATGCTACAATAGCAAAGATTTGTTTAGGATCCACTCTCACGTGAGAGTGACTACAGCAGAAAAGGTTTTAACGAGCCACTGGGTCATGCTTTTCTGCCTGGGTTAAGAATGAACTCCAAGAACTGCACAGCAGAGATGCAGTGTGAAGGGCCAAACCCACCGCAACAATCCAAATATGTCCTGTCAGTCCTGGAATTCCAGGCAGCTGTGAAGACAGGTTAACAGCTGGAGCGCTCTGCTTCAATTTGTTCTCAACTCTCACGCATCTCTAATCTTATTTATTCCGTGTCTTAATATTTAACTCCTGGGCAGAAGATGTCATGTCTCAGCTCCACCAAAAAGTGAGTATTTTACAGGAAGACAAACAGAAATCCTCCAAGTATTTGCAACTTCAGGATATATGAAGTTTGTGGAGAGAGAAAACCACTGTAGGCTGTATTCTAGTAGCAAAAGAGGCTTGGAACAGACAAGAGCACAGCTCTTAAGAGGACAGAGACTTAACTTTGTTACAGTTCTGAAATAGAACATGAACATTGGGAAATGACATGGAACACCTATGCAGCCAGCTTCTCTTGTGTTCAAACGTGCACTCATCGAAAACTTGTATTAAGATCACATTCTCCTCTCCTCAACACAAACCTGGATTGAAGCATAGTCTGTAAAAACTCTTAATAAAAACATAACCATGTGCTTGAGAACAAGAAAAAAAGGCAAGTCCTAGTGTTTCAAGAAAAAGGAAGCCAGGAAGGAACCATTTTGTGTAATTCCTAAACTCTCAACACTGTTTAATGTTTCTCACTAATGTACACCCCATACCAGGGATAACTCCACTTCAGGAATGAAAAACAGCTTCAAAAGTCATTTGTGGTCATTCAGTGTTGATCTAACATGGACACACACTTACCCTCACTGTCCTGGACAGGAGAAGGAAATTTTTTTCTTTCTATAGCTGGCAAAGATGACACTTCCTTGCTCTCCAGAAGCATTAAGATGCTATGGAAACAAATGTGTCCAGTCTTAACCTCTCCAGAAAATAAAAAACATGCTTCTCATTGTCCTGCAAAGATGTACCCTGCTGGTTGTACCTTCTTCACTTGGTGAATCAGTCCTCTGTATGCTTATCAGAGCTACAACAGGCTCAACAGGAACAGTAAAAAGCATGTTAAATGTCTTTCTGGTTCTCTACACACCTTCACGGATCCGGACTGAAATTCACATGAGTTCTTTTTCAGTCGTATGGTAATTTTTGGGATTAACCACGTGTCTTGCTTTAGCAGAAGTTGCATTAAACAGTTTACTACCCCAGGAGACTTTTAGCCTTCTGCAGGCTGCTGCCATCCCTGACCTGCAAGCTGGGTTATTCCTATGAGCATTCCCCAACCTACATCCATGAATATGAATCGCACTGCTTTATAAAACTGAGTAAATGACAGACTGGAAGGAGTTTGTGATTGAGCTGCTGGATCTTTTTTTCAAAAAATAAAGAAATCTTTAACTACTGCCTTTAGAAATTAATGATGCTGTCAGGAACCATACAGCTTTATGGCAGTGTTTTTCTCTATGACCTACTCACATACCCTTTTTTAGGGTGAATTTAGTAATATCTATTGGTCTGCAAAAGGATGAGTCCTTTAGTCAGGACAGCTGTGGCCCCTGTCAGGAGACCCTACACAGCCTACAAAGTAGTCTGGTGGCTTTAGAGAGCCTTTTCAGTGATTTGATGCTAGATAACCCCTTCTCTTTGCCATATTTTCACAACAGGATGACCAACATCTCTCCTTCCCCATGCAATGATCTGCAATCCCTTAGGGAAGAGCATGATGCAGGGCAAAACTGTGGTTCAGATTCAAAGTTAAGCTTCAGCTAAATGGAGGCCAGCCTGACAATGACCCCAAGACATTCCTGAAGTCTGCAGTAGTGATGATATGGCAATGGAGCAAACTGGATCGGCTTCCTAGCATAATTAAAAACAAACAAACAAACAAACAGAAAACCACAAAGCAGAGGTGAAAATTCATTGCTGGTACAATGGCAAGTGAGCCACTTGTAAAATTGAGTCTTAAGTGCTAAATAGATTAACCTGAGAAATACTCTTTAGAGTTCAAGGGACTTATTTTTGCTCTCAGTTATGCTGGAGTCAAGGAAGTAGGTCCATTGTCACTTCAAGAAGTATTTCACCTCGATTTTTTAGTGCAGCTGCAGCAGACTGAAGTGTACCAGCGAGCTACTCCGAAAGCACCACTCCTCCAGACACACACATACTCTACCCAGCCCCAGGCTAAATTCTTCCAGTGTCAGTTACAACATCAAAATGACAAAACCCGATGGTTTTGTTCAAGAGAACATCTTTTACTGCCTAGGAAGAAGCACAAAGCAGCAGGTGGTATTTGTTTTTTCCCTTGCTGAAAGAAGTCAATCCCCTGTGCTCCAATTACACATGGGATTCTTCTTCCTGTCAGTTAAGTGCAGCCCATTTCTGTCACAGCCCTGACACTCCAGCACAGCATGTACCCTGTGGCTGGGAAGGCAAAGAGTTCATCCAGCTCCTTCAGCTCTGCCACTGCCTCATAAATCAACTGGCTGGAATAACTCAGGTAGGGCTTAATCCAAAGGCCACTGAAAACAGTGGAAAGCTTCCCACTGACTTCAGCCAGCTCCAGACTGGTACCTCAGGGCTTTATAAAACCATAGGACTCCCTCTGCCCCTGGGGAGCAGGACAAAGCCTTGGCTTTGCCACAGAGCAGCTAAAGATGTAGCACGTCCCATCACCCCAGTGGCTGAAGGCTCCTTTTTTCCCTGCCCTCACACCTGACCAGCACAAACCAGATGCAGAATGCTGCCAGATGGGCACAAGTTAACACTGCCATACTTTGTCCTGGGTTTCCCAGCCTGTGCCTGAAAAGTCTCCTTCCCCCCTGAGATACCCAAGCTGCTGGGTCGCTGCCAGGCTGAGCACGTGCAATAAATCTGACAGCCTGGGAGAAAGCTGAACAAAGTCCCTCTGCTGTTGGAAACATGCCCCCTAGACAGGTCTGCAGTGCTGCTCCAAACACGTTGACAGGCCTCCAGAGATCCAGACAAACATAAATATAAAAAAAACCCCAAACCTCTGGCTGAACAAAATTTCTGGGTGGGCGCAGTGAGCCTGTGTGGGGAATCCAGAACATCTGGAATACCTTGAAATTGTAAAAACTTAAAATGCAAGAAAATCCACTTTGTTTCCGAGTTGGTGTCAATTTTTACCTGAGTTGCCACAGCATGAACGACTAGCCACAGCACATACCAGGGGTGAAATGCAATGTTGGTCTTCAAAATACAAAACGAGTTCTCCTCTCAAGATCAGTCCCAAGCATATAAACCTGGAATTCCAGGTCTACACAGCACAACAAAGCATCATTTCCAACAGATTCCTAATGGAAAAAAAAACCCAGAACACAAAGCCTAACACCAGACCTCAAGGACTGAACTTACACTAAGCTGCTCCAAAGATTAAATAGCTGGACATCAGGGGCTCCAGCATCACAGACACTTGGGATTCTGACAGCACACGTACCCTCACCCATCCTAACACGACCTCCAGCCCCTCATGAAGGCATGATAACATCAAGTCACTCCCTCTTGGGCATGAGTCCATGCTGCTGCATTTTCACCCCTCAGTCTTTCCTGAGCACAGGCATCAGGCTAGACAGACAGGCTTCCCATGTACTTTTATCCCGGGAAATAGCAAAATGCGTCACTGCAACTGGCTGAGTGACAAGCCCTGCTGATGGATATGGCTGCTTGCATTTCTGGGTTTACTGTTCTACTCAAAGAAGCCTAAACAGTATATGGGAGACCTGGCATACATGTTACAGCCTACATGGTTATCCATCTCTCCATCTGCCAGCAGAAATGCTTGCAACCAGTGGTGGATTCCCCACAGCAAGGCTACAGTCCACTGATGGGAGGGCGCAGGGAAATGGCCTGTGCTCAGAACTTATGGAGGAGCATTTCCAACCTCCATGCTGTGCTTTAGGACTGCACAATCCACGTCATAAAACACCTGAAAGTGTTCAGGGGCAAGTCTGGCAAGCAGATTTCTATAGCTTATGACATGTGAACATGTTGTAGTCGTATTATTAAAGGCGAAGATGATCCCCAAATCCCTAAAAGTCAGAATTCGCCAAAACCAATGCAGCATCACATATTTGTTAGTAACTGCCCCAGTGCTGCTGCCCTTCCCTCTGTGTGAGCACTGCAATGGGGGCAGACACTCAGCTCAGCTCCTGCCCCATGTTGTCCTTGCTGGGGCAGGATTTGGGAGGTCCCATCTCCCAGAGTCACATCTGAACTTGAGAATCAGGCTCTGTTATTGTTAAGGCAAACCAAAAATAAAAAGGCCAGACTAAATTATTTTTAAGATCCTGAGATTTTTAAAGCAGTCTTGTGACTTTTAAGGGGTCTGACTCATTGTACTTGAATGCTTGAAGTTGGCAGCAGCAAAGGGAGTACAGCAATTTATTGCTGAAAGCCTTCAAATGTGTGGGAAAGAGCATGGAGCACATCTGCAGTGATTAGGGAGAAAGAGGGACACAGGCCCAAACCCTTCTCCTCTGGCCAGGCTTCCACCAAGCTACCCTCCTCCATGAAGGCACCACACTAAACCCCAACAAAGCACCCCAGACATGGCAAAACCACTTCCCATTAGCAGGGATGGGATACACCTGACACCCTGGATTTCCACTCCACTGATGGCAAGGGCAGAGCCCACTGCCCCCAACCCCTGGGGCTGTCCCTGCCTGCCCAAACCAGCCACACCACATGGCTGAAGCCCAGGTCACCCCACAGCCTCTGCCCACTCACAAGTGCCTGGAGGTCTTCAAAGAGAAGCCAAGTGGCATTTTTTCTGTAGAAAAATGCCTCCCAAACTACAATCCCCAACATCCTCCACAGACCACCCCAGGCCTCTCTTCCCAACAAACCCTAAGGTCTCGGCCTTTCCTTAAGCAGCTTTGCTTAAAGCAGAAGTGCACTACAAGTACATAAACATCGTGGGCTGTACCACGCATTTATGGGCTCTGCAGTCCCTCCCGTGCTGCCCAACACACACACACACACTGCCCCAGGCCCAGGGGAAAACTTTCTGGGACAAGGGGGCAGCTTAGTGCCTCAGCACATCTGCTGCCCTGCCTTTTGGGGAGGTCACCAGCCCGGCGATGGCTGCGCTGCGCAAAGGGAGGCTCCTGCCTCGTTTCCCTTTGGCCACCACGCTCCACAGGAGTTTATTTATCTGCTGGCAGCACTGCTGCTTTCCAGAGCTCGAGGGTTCAGCATACAGCCTGATGAGAGCTCACATCCCCAGCACTGCATGGCAGCCCTTCCTTTGGGAAGAAAGGCAGTTATTGCATCTCATCTTCAGGGATTCCCCCCCAAGTGTCATTGACTTCCATCAGACAATTGCTGACGTAGCAGAGCCTTATTAAAAAGCTCAAAGTGGGCATACAAAACGTAATGCATTCTGCTGGCTTCCATTTAAAACTTCTCTGGAAACACCTTTTCTTTCACAGTATTCAGAATCCAAAACACCATGGTTTTGTCAGCTCATGGGAAATGAAAGAAATGAAAATGAACTCCCTATTCAGAATGAAATACAAAAATGAGAACAAAATGTGCTTAAAGCTAGCTTTTATTTTTTTAAATCAGTACAGTGTTAATGAATTAAATCTTTTTATCACTGAAGACATTACAAAAGTAAATGGAGCCTTTCTCCCTACTTACAGCAGTGTAAACTGCAAAATTTCATTAAAGTGAACAGAACTGTACAGGTGTAAAATGGGTTTAGTTAATGAAATGTCATTCCCAGAATTTTCATGGTATTTCTTTCATAAATTGACATCATCATACCCACATCAAAATCTGCTCTCTTTTCACCAAAGTAAGCTTGTAACAACTGATAGCAACTGCTGCCCTTGTTGCCCACATAAAGTGGTTGTAAATGAATAAAAAGGCACAGGCAGTACAAACACAACAGCAACTGCACACGTGCTATACCAGGTGTATTCCAGATTTCAATTCATCTCTTATAACTTTATCTTCAATATTTATCATATCTGACAAACACAATCCCTTCTGCACAGCACTCAGCATCTGAGGATGAGCTTTCCTATCAACGATTTCACATGGCCATACTCCACCTTTGATGTTTACACTTATCCACGCAGCAAAATAACTAGAAGCCAGACATTTAGAGCAGTCTAAGAGAATTAGACAATAGACACCCCTCATCTCTCCCACAACATCAGCTAAAGCCATTTTATGGCACATATCGTTACCACAAGGACTCTTTGGAACTTAAGGCAGAAATTCTCACAGCCACTGCTAATCAAAGGCAAGCCACCAGCACCATTTTCCACATGCAGTAACTCACCTCTCTGCTTCCAGGCGCATTTCCTCACGCTTTTGCCTCCTGAGTTCTCTGCGGCGTTCAAAGTCATCCATGGTGGGTGTTTAAGCGTTCCAAGCTCTGGGAAGGTCCAAATCTAAAAGGGAGATGATCACTTAGATGAGAGTGAAAACGCAAGGGATGCATTTAACCAGCTGAGTCCCTTTAGTTTTGTTTTGCTGTCTTAACTTCGCTGTAACTATTTTCTTTTTCCATCAAAAAACTCAACTTCCTCAGTATTGTTGAGATAAACAAGATTAATGAAACGTCTTGTAGGATAAACATAGCCCATGCGTTTAGTTTCCTAGTTAAAATTAAATCAACATGCTTTAAGTAAGGACTGTATACATCTGCTAGCCGCAGACCAGTTATTTGTAACGTCACAGGTCTTTTCCACTAACAAAAGCAACAATGCAGCAGGATTTTTAACTTCAAGCTTCCAATTTTTCACCGCAAGCAGTAAAAGCACTGCACAAGAGAGTTCTTACTTTCCTTAGTTGTACAGATAATTAAAAGTTCTGCAAAGGTTACTCCCCGTCTGTCTGTTCCCACCCCGCTTCAGAAATGCAAAAAAAAAAAAAAGAAAGTGAAGAGAAAATGAGAAAAGAAAGAAAAGGAAGAGAAAAGGAAAAGAGAAAAGGGAGGGGAGAAAACGAAAAGAGAAACAAGAAAAGTAAGCCACTGCTTTTAAATACCACCCAGGGGAAGTCAAACTATGTACAAATCCTGCTCAAAGAACGAAAAGTAGCAATATTTTTTTTGTAGTTTAATCCGCGCGTTTTCCCCGTGCCCTACCTTCTTCTTTATGATTTAGTCCATGAAGTATTTTCCCCTTTACAGTTCTTCATATACAAAGCCTTTCCAGCCTCGGTTTATATCCCATCAAGCCGACTATTACAGAATTCCCCTGCAGCCCCCAAACCAAAAATGACTACCAGAAAAGGGAAAGCTGCTCTCTTTTTGTCCCTGCTTTGTTTACAGAGCTGTCAGTGGTTAGTTAAACTCTGCCTGGAATCTGGCATTTAAGGCCTGCTCTAAGATTGCTTCCTGTGCAGGGCTGGAGGCCTCAGCTTCCTCTGCAATCCTAGCCCCGGCGCTGCACTCCGAGGACTTCCACCCCCCACGTCCCCCCCAAAACCACGTTTCCCAGCCCGTCACTCCGCAGAGAAAGCCACCGTGCAGATGCTGGCTAAAACCTCCAAAGGTGGCTCAGGAGCTGCTGGCAGCTGAAGGGAAACAAAGCCAAGGTGCATTTGTAGGTTATTTGGAGCGCTCTGTGTGCAGATGGAGATCCGTCTTGCGGCTTTATATTCCTGCCCGCCGGTGCAACGGCCAAGTGCCCTCCCCATAAAATCACTGGCACCAGCAAAGCCTTGCATGACTTCAGGGAATTCGTGCCTTTTTCTGCCCCCTTTTTTGGATTAAAACACTGCTGAGGGCAGGGGTTTTGTGAAGGTTATTTTATTAGTTTACTTTCCCTGGGGGTATTTTTCTTTCTGATTTGTTCCCAGATTGGGGGATTTTAAATTTTGTTGTTGTTGATGTGATTTTCCTTGCATTTGTCTGGGGTTGTTTTGTGGAGATTCAAAGGAAATGTTAATTTTGTGAATCTGATAGAGACAACACTACCATTGCTGCTGCTTGCCTTTTTTTTTTTTTTTTTTTAATTCAGTTAGACCACATATCTAAAAAGCAAGTTGCAACAAGACTTTTTGCCAATCTTGTGTTTACTCCTAGCACCGGGTACCCCTTGAAGAAGCCAGAACAGCAAATCTTCTGTTCTCTCCCAAGAAGTGTTTCCATCTCAGCTCGCATGTGCAGCTAAATCTGGCCCCAGTTGCTTTGCTGGAGGACCTGCGAGTTGCAGGGCTGACATGGTTCCCCCCGGCTGGGAGACAAGGATCAAAGGAGGAATGGGACACTACAGAGCAAGTTCAAAGCAGCATGCTGGTTTTCTGTGCAGATAACAGTGTCCTCAGGAACTAAGACTATACCAGGCAGCAGCATTTAGTCTGTGGAGTCATCATCAGGGATTTAAAACAAAGAGCTGGCTGTTAGGATGACAACTCACATGCTAGAAACGAGAATACCAACCCCAAAGCAGACATGCTTTGATACCTGGTTTATTTGCACCTTCATCACCTCCTACCCAGTCCCTCTCTCCACCTCTCATGGCATACTCTTTCCTTCTGGGCTGCTCTGTGCATCATTATCCCCATCCCTTCTCCAAATGTCCCAGCCCATCCTCCACCCCCCTCCTTTCTACATGGTCCTCAGCACCACCTCTCATCTCCAAAAGCTCAAGCTCTTCCTCGTGAGGAAGTCTGAGGAGGGTAATAACAACAACCCAGAACTGTTTCTGTTCTTCCTCCCCTTTTTTCCTTCCCAGGAGCACTGGGGAGATTGCCCAGCAGTGATAAGGAGCTCCCTGATGCAGCAACTTTTCCCCATCCTCGGGGTGCTTTTTTGTCGTGCAGGGAAGATCAGATGGATGGGGGTTTAGTACAGTGTAGTGTCTCCTCTCAAAGGACTGAGGCACAGCCACTGCAGGACATTCAGAAGGTTTGCAATCCAAATCTCCCTTTCAAAAATGAGGAAGCCACTTGGGAAATGGAGATCAGGTCAACAGTTTGACCTTTAGCTACCAAAACCATATTAGTGCAAGAAAATGAGCCATCAGCCTGAAGGTTCACTTGAAGAAGTCAACTATTCAGTGCTGTTCACTGTCTCCCCAAAAATGACAAGCTATCTTTCAGCCTCTGAGAACCACCAGACAATAACATCAATCTGTCTAAAAATTCTTCCCATTTCCACAAAAATATGTAATATATATAATATAATGCACACTTTTTTATACATAGTATAAAACCTAAGATTCTCAGAAGACTCAAGAATTGATTTATTGAGGTAGGTACCAATTATTTGAAGCGTTTTCTACAAACCTTTTTTGGGAGCATGCACATTTTAATGCTTTTTTTTTTTAAATGAAAATTGTTCATGAATGAAAACATGCTGGGACAAAATGCAACACTCCACCCAGCTCCCATCCAGGGCCTGCCTTCAGAGCCAATTGTGAAAATGTATCTGTGTGTGACCTTCCAAGGTGTGCAAAGACATTTTATTTTTTCACTCTTTGTATATTTTTTCTCCTGTAACACTTATTTTTAGTAAGTTGTTGTCAGACCAAAAAAGTTTCATTTTTCTGAAAAGACAAAAACCACCCCAAGAAAACCATTTCAAAAGCAATGTTGCATTCAACCTCAAAAAGACAAAGTCCCTAGTTTTATTTTAAATATAAAAATTTGTGGTTCCAAATTATAACAGAAAATATTTTGATACCTCAATTTATTTTTTTTTCCATATTATTTCCAGGTATGTTTTTCATCTAATTCCACTAGGAGACACCAATAAATTTTAAAGAAGCATATATATATATTTATTTATCAAATAGATGCAGATGTCTGAAACTATTTGACCAGTTCTATTCCCCTGGCATCCACACGTATTTGCAAATTACTGGAACATGGGCTACCCTTACAGTGGGAAAAGGTCCACCACTTATCATTTTGTTGTTTCTACCGCAAAACAAAATCCTCAGCATCTTTTTCAGCTTTTACACCACTGAAACAATCTGAAGTAAACTTTGGGGGGTTTTCCACCACCAGGTGCAAAAGATGGACCTGTGGAAGAATTTACCTACATTGCTGCATTGCTTGAATCAGAATCACAGCAAAGTGTGTGCTCTGAAAATATCATTTACCCACAAAAAAATCCTCATTTCTAAAGCAGTACCAGTCTCTCCCTCTCTGCACTTCACATAGTGCCTTTGATCTTCAGCTGACTATGGTTTATTGCTAAAATTATCTTGCTAAAAAGTACTTTCTTCAAGGACAGCCACATTTAATCCCTCCCAGAACAAAGCACACACTTGTAAATCCCGCTCCCCTTCTTGTCTCATCCCATGAGAAACTGAAAATTTAGTTGTCTTTCTTCAAGCTTTCATCAAGGTAGAAAATCAGAGGAAGGCGCACAGTAATTGCAAATACGTGACAAAATATTTTAATAGTACTTGGTGGGAATAGGCTTTTTGAAAGCAAACAATAAATTGGCTGAGTAGAAATACACATGCAACCATATAACTGTGTAACCCAGTATGGAGAGCAAAATAACCTCCTGCTCTGGCTCAGATTTAAAACTGTCCTCACCCTATTCCCAGCGCTGGTTTCAGAGACAGCTCAGCATCCAGGCGATCTTAAAAACAGATGAGCCAGTCTGGCAACAAGCAGAAACACAAACTACTCTTCAGGTCTTTAAACAGAAAGGTCTTTCAAGACCTCCCAATCACCTTTCCATTACACTGCATGAGCTCCCAGACTGCGATGTTTAGGCTGAGCTTCTGCACCAGCTTCAAACAAGCTGAGCCAGGAAGCTTCAAACCAAAGCATATTGCCTAATACAACACAGTCTTGCATGAGCCCCTGTGCTGGCCATGCCTGGTGGCTGCATTGCACAAGCACATTCCATCTTACTTCCCTCTTGGCACAATGAAAGAATTGCCAATTTCCTCGTCCACCTGAAGGGAAGCAAGGGGGTTTGGCCTTAGGTTTCTTTGTGACAAGAGAAATCTCCCGCTAAATTTCCTATCGTACCTAAAGACCTCTGCACGCTGTGCCCCACGTGTGTCCCTTTCCTTTCTGAGCCCAACAAGCCTCTCACACTGGTGAATAAAGTGGGGTACCAGCACAGGCCCATCCTGCTCTATGGCAGAATCCCAGCTCTGCAGGAGCTGAGAGAAATTTCAGGACCCTTCCAAGTCCAGCTACACAGAGGTTTCCCAGGTGCTTGCAACTAAACATTTGATTGTCCTCTGACCTGTCCTCTGCAGGATCAGGTGGTGACAGATGACCCAAGTTATTGCTCTGTCATTGCCCTCTTTTTTTTTTTCCTTAATACTACCACCAAAACCATCAAATTTCTCATTAAATTTTGACTTAAACTGAGACTGCACGCAGCTTTGTCACTTGTACCACATTAATCCAAGTATCCCATTTTCCCATTTTTGTCCACCTCAGGTGTTCAAAGTCCTGGTGTCTAAGGGTGGACCTTTCAAACATCAGCAAAGGACTTGTCAGTCAGAAGCATAAAGGATATTTTACTTCAGCTGGCTAAAAGCCATGACATCTACTGTATCCCTAAGACTGCCATTGCACTTTCTTTCTACCCCCTCCACCTCAAAAGTGAAAACAGAATGCCTTCATTGCCCCTTTTGAAGCTAAAAGCAACTCAGCAAGCAACACTCATTGTCTAAATGCGACTTGTTTAATCTGGCACCCGTGAAACACAGGTATGACAAGCATTCCACTGCAATATCTGGGAGAATTAAAGTTCCTTAATCTATCTTCTGTCAAAACAAATAAATGTGTTTTTTATTAAAATCTGTCAGAAAACATTTGGAAATTATTTTCATTGCTCCCCTATTAATTCTGCTTTAGAAGCATTCAGTGCCACTCGCATCTTTTAGAAACAGGCACGACTTCATTGAAATCACGAGGTGGAGTTCAAAGGATTGATCTGTCCTTTGTCACACCTCATGCATGGCTTTCTTCAGTCCAAGATGTTAGATATCACTGCAGTCATCCATTACCAACAGTAAGGCTCCATAAATTCATTTTCAACGTTCCTTTCATGCAAAAACCACATCTGCAATTGTTTCTGTAAACTTGGCCAAGTATTCATGTTGACTGCAGAAAATAAACTCTTGTACATATATACACACACACATACATACACACAAACTGGTATCAAGCAGCTTTATTCCTTCCCAAACAGAACAGCTCATTTGGGACCTGAGGCAAAAAAGATCTACTAGGTCAACATGAACACAGTTTTACTCCAATGTAGCTGTGCCTTGTTCATCTGACCATGCTTCTTAGGACTTCCAAGGAAAATTCATCAATGGCAAACCAACCTTAGAATAAGAAAATCAAACTTTGGTGTTTTCTCAAGGTCCCAGTTTCAGTTCTTCAAACATTTCACTTCCAGCTACGTGTATATTTCTAAACAACTAACTTTATGAGAAGGAGGCAGTGAATTACAAAGAATTTCAACAAGGAAATCAAAAACCCCATCTGCTAAAGTCTCAGCTTTTGATATAATGTACAATTTCCATCTCGTCTTTCACAGGAGTTTAAAAAGCTCATGTACGTTGGTGGGGCATTTGCAAGCCTGATGAACATATTAGTGAGCATCTCTGTGGCATCCTGAGCAAAAATATGCAGTGCTTATATAGAATAGAGATTCCCAGCTGGTGCTTTGTGGACTACTGATGGCCCACAGGATGATGCCATGGTCCAGGCCCTCAATTCCAGTAGGTGCAGAGCAGGTTTCACCCGCCCCGCCTCCAGCACAAGTTACCAAAGTGTACATGTTCTTGGAAGGGGCCAGGCCCTGTGACAGCTGCTGCTGCTACAGAACCACATGAAAGTGCTGGCAGGGAGCTTTTTATAGGGCTTTGTTCCTGCCAGAGTTTACTCCTTGGGTCTGCAACTAAAAGATCCGTGGCTGGTCCATTTCTTGTTGCATGATCTAGCTCAGGACTGGGGCAGGAGCGCTGCAGAGCTGTGCAGTCCCAGAGGCACCAGCAAACATTAGCGCTGCTGCAGCAGCCAGAGCTCCCGTCTCAGAGCCACTCGGGTGCAATGGAAAGTCCCCATTTATCTTTACTCCCTTAGGCAGGCTGGTTGAGGATATGCCATTTCCACTCCTCCTACTTCCTTCCTCACCTTTCCTCTACTGCACGTTGACTTAAGGGCCAGGCAGAGCTTTCTCTTGACATTTGGATTTGCATATACTGGCCCCACCCCTGAACTCTGTGACATTTGTCTATCATTTCCCATTAGCAGATGAAGGAAGAAACAAGACATAGCTGGAAGCTGCTGGCACAGCCACTGGTTCTCATGGTAGAAGGATCGACCCTTGACTCTCCTCTTCAAGTGTCCTCTGAAGTATCTCAAATATGTTGTCCCCAAAGATCAGAAGATACTGAAATATTATTCGTATACAAACTAGTGTTGAAATCTTGGTCCTGTTGGAATCCTTGGCACACTTCCCAGAGACTTCAGTCAGGACTGGATTCCACCCTCACAGGCCAGATTCATCTAATACCCACTATGAAAGTTCGATGGGCTTACCCTGCAGGGCAGAAGCTGGTGTAATCTCAGATTTTGACAATATAGGCTACTTCATCCTCTTGTACCATTGTGCACACAATTGCAAAGGCAGAATTTCTTTTACTCCTGCAATCCTTGCTTGTGGGAAATGAATTATTCTTACATGTACTGTTATCACTGAGGAAACACTTAGACTTTGCTGTAGATACAAAGGGCAGTAAAAGCTGCATTGCCCTTTACCACTGTTTAATTGTAAGTGAGAATAACACAGGTAATGAGGATGAGGCCCCCATTTTGAAAGGCAAAACACAGAAATTGAAGGGATTTTATAGTCCACAAAACCATTTGTAAAAGTGCTTAATCCCAAAATGAGCTCTGACTTGTGTTCACTTTTTCCTGCAACCAAACACTGGGAAGCAGGCTCATGGGATATCATTCACCAGTGACCCTTTGCCTTTTATCTGCTTCTACCAGCAAACACCTTCATCTTCATGTTGCTAATCTAATCACAAGAATGCCCATATCCTGCACTCAGTCCTCCTGCACGCTTTGTCACACATCTGTGGCCTGACAGTTGAAACTTGTGGCAATGCCCCAGCTCTTGGCCAGCTTCGTCTCCCACAAGCTCCAAGAGCAGAAAAACAGCACCCAGGCCAACAACTTCCAGCCAGGAGCTCTTTGTTTTTAATAATAGGAAAGAACAGCTAGCTCAGATGACCAAGATATATTAAAGAGGAGAATGCACTTCTTGCCCTGTTAAATGACAATGCCAATTTCCCACTGATTTCTATCAGAAAAAAAAAAAAAAAAAAAAAAAAGAGAGAATGGAAAAGAGTATCGCACGGGCAGAAGCAGCTGCACAACTGTGGAAAAGCCAATCTTCACTTCTGGCCTACACAAACAAAACTGCTACCCTGTATCCCTTTAAAGGCATAGGGAGAAGGAAAACTTACTCGTTCTTGTCAATGCTGCCTCATGTGATCAAATCCCCTAGAGAGGGAGCCTCATGCTAGCTCAGCTGGCAGGAGCCATAGATGCGCTGCGTGCCCTGATCCTGCCACGGCTGCCTCCCCTCTGAGGAAATGTGCTGGGTGGAACGTGCCCCAGGACAGACACAGAGTGACACAAGCACGACCCAGGACCCCAGGCTGGAGCGAGGCGCAGTGGAGGTGCAGCTGGAGGCAGAAGTGCCTGCAGGAGCTGCTGACCATGCACCGAGTGCTAATCAGTGTGAGCTGCTACTCCCTTCTGGACGCTCAAAGCCGCAGTGCACCCCCGTGGGGAGATGCCACCACAGAGGTGTGAAGCAGAACAAGCCACTGGAGCAGAAACCATGCTGGTTTCTGCCACCCAGGGATGCCCTCAGGAGTGGCACGGGACAGGACAGTCTGGTGTCCATCATGAGCAGCAGGGGCTCGTACTGGGAGCCGCAGCCACAGCTGGGGCAGTAGGCAGAGGGGTTGGGCCCGGAGTGGTGCAGGCATCAGCCAGGGAAGGTGGTGCTGTGTCCAAGGGCAGGAGCATTTCTTCTGCACCACAGCTGGCGAGGGAGCCAGCAGTAGTGGTGCAGCTCGCCATATTTGCCTTTCCACTTGAAAGAAGGGATTTTCCCTGTCCAGGCAAGGAGCTGATCAGAAAATGAAGTGTCTGCCTCTCTGACTTCTGCTACTCTGCTCCCAGCCCTGCTCTTGTCCCACCCTTGCACAATCTGTTGACCTTCATGCCCACATGCAATACCTCACCAATACATTTTCTGAATCTATTTGTTTCCAAGCAGGTTTTATGGATGTTTTAGCACTCTATTTACACACTCTCTCTGTATCTCTCAGGTCTTGAATTAAAAAGCTAAGGCCATGCCATTAAAAATAATGAAATGTTTGAGCAAATCTCAAGGTAAGGTTCCAACAGCAATATTCACTCAGCCAGGCTTCAAACTCCACGTTTTCTGGAACGCGTTTCAAAATACAAAATCATGATACATTAAGCTACACGGTCAGTCATAAAAAAGTAATAGAAAATAATATGAAGACACAATGCAGCCAGCTCACTGTGGCTTCCAGTTTTGTGTTTTCAACCCTTTTTCTTTTTGTGTTAAAACATGCAGCTCTAGGATCCAGCTCTGCCTGGTGCTGAACATCATAAACTCTCTAATGAGAGTTGAGGGGATCTCTGTTGCTTGCTCTATTGAGCCAACACCAAGCAGCAATACCAGGTTTTAGTCATCACCCCTGCATTTTTAAAGAAAAAAGAAATATGACCAAAAATAACGCAGCACACCTAAAGTTCTTTGGTGTGCTGATGTTACTAGTTTTGCCCGAAGAGACACTGAGTATTTTGAATCCAACCAGTTCCTTGGAAGAAAGGAATGATAAATTTTCAAGGTGTTGCCAGTTGCTCTTCAATTTTAACTCATCTTCCCTCCCAATACCTTTAAACTTACACAGAAAAAACACATGTCACCATGATAGATACATTGCAGCTGAAAGTCCAGTTATTCAATTGCAGAACATCATGGAAGTCTGTGGAATTCCACTTGGAATGGATCCAGCTCCAGAAATTTCTGCTGGGCTTTTCCAGCTCACACTTCCAGTCATCTTTAAAAATGAAACCCAGATTGTTTCCCGCCAAGTAGGTCTATCAATTCATCTCTAATAAGCAGCAATCCTGTGTCATTTTGGTTGCAAGTTGAAGCAGGAAGTCAGTCCTAGCTTTAAAGAGCTAAAACAGGGCAGCAAAAACACAGAGCTTTTCAACATGACCATTCCAACAGGGTATCACAAAATAGATGTATGTCCCTCAAGCTCTTTGCCATATTTGAAGCCTACATCATACTCCCCCCACTTTAGGCTGAGCTTGGCTGAAAACAAGGAAACACTAACGCAACGATGTCACCAAACCAGAAGACCCAACAACAGCAAGGCTTTGGCCTGGCTCAGAGTCAATTAAACAAGACAGGTGAGACCTGACAGTATCTTGTGTGCACACAGACATACATAAATGCTTTGTCTTAATGTGACAAAAGAAAGTTACACTTTAGCACTGCGTAAAGCAAATAAATTTTAAAATTGTTTAATTCATTTAGGAACAGTGCCTCAGGTATCTGTGTGGTCCAGAGGAAAAAAAATGTAATATTCCATAAAAAAATAAGTGGGGAAAAAACCCCATCTCTGTAGTGAATGTTACCTACTACCATTCCCTAAATAATCCTCCATAGGGATCCAAAACCCCTATGGGCTCTCCTCCAGCCTCCCTTGTTGCCATGTAATTCACCCAGCTCAGACAGACACGGAGCACACATGACTGGTCACAATATAGGTTCTGGGCCCCAAAGGCACATGAAGCCCCTTTTTCACAGCCACAGGGTGCAGTTGGATGTGTACAGGGAAGAATCAAACCAAAATCCCAGATGATAATGCTTGCAAACTTGGAGGAGTCTTACAATCCATATCCCAGATTAAAAAAAAAAAAAAAAAAAAAAAAAAAAAAAAACCCCCAAAAAAACAAACACAACAAAAAAAACAACAAAAAAAAAAAAAAAAAAAACCCAAACAACAACAACCC
>NW_008236487.1:2473512-2483718 GCF_000691975.1 Corvus brachyrhynchos | reverse complement strand
AACAAAAAAAAAAAAAAAAAAAAAAAAGCCAACCAAAAAAAAACCCCGCCAGAAACCAACCTGAAAAGAGCTTGCATCCTTAAGGAGAACAAAGAAAATAAAAGCCATATCTGAAAATCGTAAATAAACAGGACTAAACTAGCCAGATTTTTCAATGCTTACCTGAACCAAATAAATCTCTAAAACTTGTAAATACTGACAAGTGTCACTTCAGATCCTGTTGAAGGATTCCCTAAACATAAAAGACAGGTTGGTCTGTTGTTAAAGCTTTTCTCCCTTGCTTTTCCACTGCTGAAAGTAATTGAAAACAGAAGACATGCATCTTGGTGCAGCCTAACTTTTCAGGAACAGAAAGTGTAAGTGTAATTATATACATCACACTGCACGTCAAGTTTGCTCTCAGTTGCACCCATCTACCTTCACACAAAGCCAATTAAAAACAAAAAGCACCAACACTTAAGAGTCATATAAAATAGATTCAAAATATACTCTGGAGCACCTATTAGGTGATACCACTAGCAAGACACCCTTAATAAAATCCACATGAAGATAGCACCACTTTTCTTAGGTGAGGAGTGCTGGAGAAGACACACATTCATCATGTACCAACTCACAATGTTACATCAAACAAAATAGTGTCACAAACAACAAAAGAACTCTCTGCCCAAAGCACAGCGTTGTATAGAGAATACATGTGATTTCAAAGTCCGAAGGATGCGCACATAGTTCAAAGAGGGCACACACAGGGAACAGATCTGAATTTTTACTATCTTTGGTACTGCTTTAAGTCCATATTACTTGGGTATTTATATTAAAAAGGAGACAGAAATATCTTTGGAGATGACTAAGCAGTTTCTTGATTTGTATTAAGTACCGAAAAGCAGCCTTGCCAATTTATCCATATTTAAGTTTCTACAACTTAATATAAACTCACTTCCAAGAACTACATAGGTCTTCTTAAAGTATGTGCAGCAAGCAGTCAATGCTGTGCCAGCTGGCAGATTAAACAAGCCATTAAATAGGCTCCTACTGAATTTAAAGGATTGTTTTTCATCTTTTCCCTCTCTTCTCCTCTACATCCAGATGTATTATTTAGGGAATATTTTCCAGTACCAGTAGAAAAAGTAAAAGAAATGCCCTTGGCACTTAATGAGTTTTTCCTCCAATGTGGTCTCCTGCTGCACTTGGAATTTATTCCGTTACTGTATGGCTTGCAGTGGTCCCAAAATACCTCAGACTATGTGAAAAGATGGGGAAAATGTGTTTGAGGTAGGTATGATTCTTAATTAAAAAGTAGGGATGGACTGGGGTGACAGATCCTAGTGGATGACTTCACTCAGACCATCACTATCCCAGTGTGCCATCCCACCAACCACATCCTGCACCCCTTGTGCAGGAGAACAGCACCGTTCCCTACCCCGTAGAGCTGGGACAGGCAGAGTCCACCAGGATTAAGGACAAGGCCACCACCAGCCTGGAGCAGGCTGGCAGAGTAGCTCATTTCTCTGCCATCCCTGCAGGACTTCAGTGATGAGAATTAAAAAACAACTGTGGTAAAGCCCTAGGCCTCCACAGAACAGAGACCTTCAGCATTTCATTTTTCCTTCAGAGGTTCGATCTTAAAGTTGTCTGAACTTCATGATCTAGCAGTATTCAGAGGATCAATGAGTCTAGAATAAACACTAGCTAAATACTAAACCAGCCCTGGTGTCATCTACCAAAAACAAAAAAAAAAAAGCTAAATAACAGTATTTCAGATAAAAATGCCCCCATAACAGGTTTCCAGATAAAACCTCCCAAAAGATCCAAGCTGTACCTACTCCCTGTGGCCATTTCAGGCTGACTGGAACTACAGGCAACTGAAGGAGTAGCAGTGGCTTCTGAAATGCCTGGAGAATCATTTTACAAAAATTGGAATTTTTAGGCCTCCCTCAGTATTTAAATTCCTGGGTAGTAAAAAAGAGTTCGGTCGCGTAACCCTGCTACTGAACAAGAAAATGAAGAAGGCCTTAAAACCAAGTATAGGCACACAGCCAGACGCTGAGATAGCCAGCACTGGAACTTGCCCATGACTTG
Organism: Corvus brachyrhynchos; assembly: GCF_000691975.1. Classification (NCBI taxonomy): domain Eukaryota; kingdom Metazoa; phylum Chordata; class Aves; order Passeriformes; family Corvidae; genus Corvus; species Corvus brachyrhynchos. Next base: position 2,481,642 of record NW_008236487.1, on the reverse strand, counting down.
GAGCATCTCCCTTCCCAGGGACAAGAAGCCCCTTCAGGCTCTTGCTCAAGCCCGGCCCCACAAGGAGAGTGGACCCCTTGCATCCAGGCAGACCCAGAGAACATCTTGGCCCATGCAGTGACTTCAGAATTCGGCTCAAGCAGGGTGTGATTTGCCAGAATTGTTCTGGGGGGTCACAAACATTCCCTGCTCCCTTCTTAAGGGGTAGTTTAGTTCTTAATTGTAAAAGCTGAAGTGTAAAAACCTGTGTTTTGCATGTATTCTTTGTTTCTAATCCCCAATATCCGTAAGGGGACTCCCTTACTTGGCGAGCAGTTGGGATTCATTAGACCTTTTATGATGATTCTTTCTGTTGTGCAGATATATGATGAATCTCAGATGTTTAAATAGCATATAACAGTGCTCCATTGACCTTGCTGAGTACAGTTGGAGGGGAAAAAAAGGTAATTTTCCTCAAAGAAATGTTAAAAATGTGTCTCCACTATAGCACAGATGCAGAGGATAAAGAAACTCCAGAGGGATTAAAATATTTTAGATTAATTTGGAAGAAGGCCACATTGTGTAAAGCCTGGTTAGTTTGGGCCTTTCCAATTCCACGCCGTATAAACAAACCCATTTAAACTGCATTTGTTAGAAGGAATGTTTTAGAAAAAAAAAAAAATCCCCCAAAGCAGTTGTAACTCAAATGACCTCCAGTTCTGGATTCTCTTCTTACTGCCTAAAGAGCAAACATATGTACAATATATTCTAGCCAGAGCTTGTGCAGTTGCTGCATGATTCATACTGCTTGAAAATTAAATCATTTAACTAAAGGGATTCTGGCTCCCTCAAGCAAGGTTTTAAAACTGAAGGAAGGTTGGTTTTGGAGCTGCCTTCCATACTTTGAACAAGAGCATTGCTTATAGATTTTTTGCTTTGGGCTGGGTGGAAGAAATTAAAAGATGAAAGTAAGTTGAAAGCAAGAGATGGAAAGAAAGAGAAAAAGGGAGGACAGAAAAGAATCTGCAAGATCAATACAACTATATAAGAATGAACCTAATGTTCAGTGTGTCACTGACTGGCAGAAGCAAGTCCTTAAATGTTTACTTACTTTCAAGGTCAAATTTTGCCAATTTTACTCCAACAGAATAGAGTTTTTGCTTGTAGAGTCTTCCAAAGAGACAAGTAAGAGAGTGATTCTAAATAACTATTCTAAATATGGTTATTTGGAATCACAAGTAAAGATTTGACCCTTACAAATGAATCAAGTTGAGACACAAATGAACATGAGGGTAACTGGACCAGCCAGAGGGGGAACAAAGTGAAACACACACGGTTGAGTCATTTTGCATGATTAGCACCTGCAAAACAGTGGGCATTTAAAATAAAGGGATTTTCCTCATCATCAACCGTAAATCCCAGAGTAACTCTACCTTAGGAATAACCTATCTGCCATGTGGCTAAAGAGGCTTCTCCAGAAGTCCCAGGCCTCCTTGTGTTGTTGAAATGGTACCCAAGTACTTGACTGTAACTCGGTCACTGCACAAACCCCTCATCCCAGGGGATGGCAGGTAGCTGGCACCTCCGAGTACAAAATGCTGTCTGTCCTCTCCCAAATACCCAAAAGAGCCAGTATCACTTCACCACTGAATGTCAGCACCTTGGAGAGGAATATGGCAACTTGATCGAAGTTCAGAACAATACAACTCAATAGTTTAGAACTCAAAATGAGGGAAAAAAGTTGTTCTCGTTAAAAGGAATGTATTTTCAGATAACAAAAAGATTAATTTAAATTCTGGGATTTGAGGGCTAGCATCCCTTCTCTTATTGAGGTTATTATGAGATATCCTGAATATGAGATTGCAAGAGGCTATGATGGTTCTGACCATAAAACTCAAGTGGGATGACGGCTTCTGCAGCTATCAAAGATTTGATAGCACATAATTTTCTGGCTACAACACTACCAGTGTAAATTCTCCATGTCATTTTTTCTCTTGATTGCTTCTTCACATTTGTGATTAACACATTCTCCAGCATCTCACACATATTTTCACTTTGACTGCATCTGTAGCCAGCCCTGTGCTCCCATAGTCAGTCTGCTGGCATAGATGGAAGGGATACATTAAGCTCTCCTTGGAGATACTCCAGGTTTGCAGGGATAGAACCATAAGGAGAAAGCTGGCTTCTACATCAACAAAAAAATCAATACAGAATGTGGAACTCCTTGTGGTTGGGTTTCATTCTTGAAATGTCATGTATGGACCTTTGTTTGTTGACATACCACGCTGCACATTCATGAAAACAAGATGTTCCCTTGTCACTTGGACTATCATGGTAAGACATTTTAAATAAATACTTCACATAATTTCAGAAACAGATGTTAGACAGTAAAACTGGATGTTTGCTATAGAAATGGCCAAGTCCCATTCAGCAGTGCTTGGAATTTTCTATTTTGTGCTTCATATTATCAGCAGCAATGCATGAAAACTCAACAGCTATTACAACCTCAACTTTTCTTTTGAAACGTATTTATCTTTAAAATTTACGAGTAGAAGTGAGTATTTTTCAACACACTTAACTCTGCCTTTTCACTCACATGCCTGCTACAATTCCACATCCATGTATTTTATATTTTCTGCCTCTTCAGTGGGTTTGTTTGCTCTACCATCTCTCACAGTGGCTAAGAAAGTCTAAAAGGGACTCAGCCTCAATTTTGCTTCTCTTAGCAGTTCTATCCTCAGTGTTGCTCCTCATAGTACTCCTAGTTAAGTATTTGTGCACTTATAACTCCATATTGCCCCTTCCCTGATTGATTGAAATGGAGTATGTCTGGTACCTGTAGCAATACATTTTGAAAACTTACCAGTTCTCAGTCCAGTGGCAGCAGTAAGATTAATTCAATTTCTTAATAAATCCCATTGTTTCAGTTTGTTTAGGTGCTACAGCCAACTTTATGTTGCCTGAGGTAGCCAGGGTTAGTGTGGTGTTAAGGTCAGAGATACACAGTAGGGCCACAGATGTACAGTGATATCTCAGAGCTGATTGTTACTTTTTTAGAGGCTATGTAGACATTTTATGGAATAAAATGGCCTGAAAAATTCTGGTAAGAAAAAAAAAAAAGGGCGAGAACAATTAATAAAAAAACCTAATTAAATTAAATTTTACATTGGGATTTGTAGACTTTTCTCGGGTCTTGCTGTTCAGGATTTTCTTCGTACTTGCAAGGAAAACTGCACTTAGAATACCCTCACTTTTAACACAAGGCAAAAACATGACAGAGATTTGTCTCTCAGTGATAAAACTAGCAAAAATAGAACACTTACGATAACCCTGTCTTTGAAAAACATCACTCAAAAGCCCCCCGAGCTCCATGTGCATGTTGCAGACTGCACATGTCACATAACTACAGACTATGATATTTTTGCCTGAGGCTCCCCCATTTAACAAAGGGAAACACTGCTTTCAACAAAAGATGCTATTCTAGTTATGTGCCCTTTTACCCTGTCAGAGAAACAGCTGGTATCATAAAGTCACAGCTAATTTGTATCATGTCTGCACTAACAGTCAGATTTAGTTTGTATCAAACTTTCAAAGTTGGATTTAATACCAGTTGATGGATGACAGCTTTTCTTGCCTCCCCCCTTCTCAAAACATATTTAAACATTGCCTCCCACATTAAAAAGCCCTCCCCATATTCAAAATACAAATGGAGTCTTTTACATGTTCACATAACCAAAATACATGTTAAATATAAATGTTTAAAACTAGCAAATTGAAAAAATCCTAAAGAAGGGTGAGGTGAATATTATACCAGCAGTTCTGAGGTTCGGTGACAAATAAATTGTGCTTTAAGACAGACATGTGGATACCAAGTGTAATGGAAAAGAATTTTCTACAACAAAGAGCAGAAAAAAGCCCTGCCTCAGGTATTCTCTTGCAGTTTGGGGTATCTGTTCTCCTAAAAAAATTTCCAGTCTGCCTGCAGAGACTGTAAGGGCTTTTTCAAGGTCAGCACTCAACAATTTAGGGAAGACCAATTTAGTGGGGGTTTTTTTAGGAGACCTGTTTCTCATTTAAGCTATTAAATGTCATCTATTTCCATTTTAAGACCCCTGTAGCAGAATGCCTTAACTGCATAAAGGGACCCCAGTGAAAGTGAGAGTCAGGCCAAAGACTTCACAGGTCCAAACCCACAGAGCTCACGTGAGAAAAAGTTGCAAAAATCAGGCTCTTGTTGGAAAACAGGCATGGGGAAACTTCCAGAGGGTAGGAGTTCAAGCTCAGTTCCTATCAACATCCAACAGTTCTGGTGTGCTTCTGAGGCAACTTCACCACAACACCTGAGTATACAACGTGAGCTGCAGACAAGATACTCTTAGGAGATTTCAAAAGTCTCACTTCAACATTATATAGAAGTATTTGGCTCTTTCATTCTGTGATCTGAAAGCATCGTCAAAATGCAGGCAAGGAAAATCTTTGTGATGCTGCGCAGTATAATTATTATCAGGGGTCTGAGTAATTGGCCCCATACATCACAGAGAGATTGATCTGCTCTGTGAAGTTACACACACCAGGGGAACAATGGCCCTGGGAGGTTCAAAGCAGCAGTATCAGAAAAGCAGTTTTAAAGTGACAGGAGAGCTTATTGTGATGGAGCTGAGAACGGGAAGCTGTCAATGAAGACTGAAGAACCCCAGCTCCCAGCCTATCTTTCCCTCAGCACATGCATTTCCTGACTTAGAAGGGTAGCCCTGCACAGAGGACAAAGACACAGCTTCTGCTGTGCCCAGGCTGTGCTTGGCACTGCTCTCTGATGGACTCCCTGCCGCTGGACAGACCAAAAGCGCAGCATGTTCCTGCCACATCCTCTCCAGCGAGCTCTATCTGCTCCCTACCTACTGGGAAGATGCAAATAATCATCTCCACGCCCTTCACTCCGAGCACAGCAGTAATTCTGCCCTTACATATGATCTTTCTGCTTGCTCAGAATTTTTATAATAATTTTTTTTTTCAAATGTTCTTAAACCTCTATCTGACAAGGCATGGTTTATCAGAAGCAGATTTCTCTTCAGCTACTCAGTGTGTCCATTTTACTATTCCTAAGTACTGTAATTTCTGGAAAATAAAAAAATATTCTTCATCCAAAACTTGGAATGAGTCACAATAGGTTTACTTGTTTGGGTTCACCATTAAATGAAGAAAAACTGCCTGTATCTAAATGATGCTCTGGCTTCGTTTACAAAAGTTGTAACACCTCTTCAGCAACCCAGGGTAACAAAAAATCCACCAGGTTCTCATCTCTCACAAAAGAGCTTTTCCCAAAAAGTGGCCCATCTGTACTCAGAGGTCACCTGAGGTCCCAGAAGTCACAGGGAAACTCAGGCAAGATTGAGTTCTGCCCGTCCTTTTCCAAGTAGGGGAGAGGATGGATAAGAGAAGGAAGAGCATATGTTCATCTCACTTTACCTCATCACAGTAGAGCCATAGAAAATATCTTCAGAGACTCTACAGAAATGCTTTCAGGCTTGATTATTGGGGAGAAAAGCCAACCAAACCCATTCTTACACAATGTTTCCTAATGGCAAACATCTTTCAACAGAACAAGCATTTCCAAGGGAAAATAAAAAGCAATCATCACTAGCCAGTGACTTTGAACCTTAACCTTTGAGGGTAGCACTTATTTTTGAAAGTAATTAATATAAGCATGTCAGATTGCCTTCCACAGTCAGGTTTGACTGTATTCAAGAACTAACAGAGGACTTACAGGACTGTCATGATAATACTGAACTGTTACTGCCTTTTATACTCAGATAAAGAGATGTGTCTCATTTCCAGGACAGAGATAATGCTGGTGTTTTTCCTCTCCAAATGAATGTTTTGGTCCACACCACTTGCTTTAATGATTTTCTAAAGGCAACTAATGGCCTTTTCCATGGTATTTTCATTCACATCCCCTAAAACCCATCCTCCTGTTCATCCAACTTTGCCATGTGAAAGGGGAGGTTAAAAATGGAAAATATGATCAGATTTTTCCTTTACTTCTTTGGGACACAATTCTTTTGTCACCTTGACAAGTACTGGGCACGCAGCAGAGGGACTCCAGCATGAGAGAGGTGGCACTTACCCTGCATCCTACACTGGCAGAAGATGACTGAGTCCCTGGATTTTCAGATGCATTTAGTGAACCAAAATAAGGAACCAGCCCCAGTTCAGCCTCAGTTTTGAGGGGCTGAAGTGCCTTCTTTCAACACCACAGCCTGCGTGCTCAGACCTGTCTCCACATACAACTCCAGCAGCTGAGGTATCAGAAAAACTCTGGAGGGCAGTCACTGCTCTCTTTGAATATCCTATCCTTAGCACAGGGGAAAAGAGCTTCCATTTCTGATCCCACTTGCTTTTGGACACTATGGCCTTCTTTTCCCGGATTCATATTTTGGAGGAAATTAAGTACTTCATAAATGCACTACTCGTGGGAGCATGTGGGAACTTAGACATCTCATGGGAAGAAGTGTTCCATGGGAAATTTTGGAACATTTAGGCTGGTTCTGAATCAAAAAGAAATCCTAATTTTGAAACATCAGCATTTCCTACAACTGGAAATACCAGATTGCATCTGGCTTCAGTTCTGAATACACCCCCCAACAAAGGCTCGAAAGCAATGCAGAACTGCAAAACAACAACCCGGGCTGAGAACAGCCTGCAACAATTATCAGCCCATTCAGCACTTGCACAAACCTTCTCAGAAGTGTAGACAAAGTTAAATTTGCTTCCCCAGGGACGATGACAAAAGCAGCTGAAATAGGCCCGGACCCAGGAATCCTGATAGGGAGGGAAGGCTGCTTCTAAGGGAGCTGCCTCAATGCTGGGGTGATATTTCTGACCCATCATTCTGCTGTCACAGGCACTGCCTAAACTTTGAGCCAGGCCACAGTTTGTCTCCACAGTCTGGAATTTCCGTATATTGAGGGGCTAAAGTTTACACTCATTATAAACACTTCCTTTAAATGGTTTGTGAGCCCTCACTTGTTCTGGCAGTGAAAGAACAATGTTTGTAAAAACATGTCTAAGTCTTCCATGTTTTAAATAGTGAGTAAACACAGTTACTTGGTCTCTCACCTACTTCTCAGAGCCTGCTTACTCTAAAAAGAAGACACAACAGGATAGTAGCACACCAGCATATGATCATAACACAAGTAAATATGATTTAAGACTCCCATTGCAAGAAAAAACTTGCTAAAATGCAGTGGAGAAATGGAACTTCTAAAAGAATGGCCGTACGCTGACAAAATTATTACTGTAAACACAAAGATTTTGAGCTGAAAGTAAAATTCAATGTGAAATGCTTTAAATCTACTATCAGTTCTGAACAAAGTCATCACCAGTATCAGTGACACCAGAGGGACAGGAGCCAAGGGTCTGCTGCAGGGCTCTCCACTGATTTTCAGAGGAATTTGGATCAGTCTCCAAAGAAATAAGAAAACACACAAGAAAAAAAAGCCTCAAAACCACCCCCCAACTTCTGAATACCACAGGAAAGGAAGTCTGAGGTAACTTCTTTGATCATACTCACAGGAAGGCAGTCAGAGGAAATATTCTGAGCTTTTCAGTAACAAACCAGCTGCTTGATGAATCAAAATGACAACTCCAGAAAAACGAGGTGATCTCTGTACAAAAGCAGGAAATAAAGAACCTTATTTAGCAAAGGCATAATTACTCTGCATTCTTCATTCTTCTTCCATAAAGTCCTCTTTAATGACACTCCTAGAAAGTTTTGGGGTTTTTTTTAAATATGGAATAAAACTCAAAAAGTTTGCAAGACACCAACTAAACCCACTGTCAAAAGCTCTAGAAATTAGAATTTAACAAACGAGATTCTGATTTCCCAAAATCTCTTAACGAAGTCAGTCACTAAAAGATCTTTAAGAAGTGAAGCTGATACAGACTTGCTGTTAGTACAAGATGAAACAAACTCTCTGACCAGCAGTGAATTTCCACAGCAGAGCCAGGTTTCCAGCACACCCCCCTGAGGATATAGGATATTCCCTGCAATATAAAACATGTTCAGGAAAGTACTCTGCAAAAGCAGATAAACAGTAAAATTACAGTCTTTAGATGATATGAAACTATTCCATTTAATAAAACTTAAAGTCA
>NW_008236487.1:2470943-2473350 GCF_000691975.1 Corvus brachyrhynchos | reverse complement strand
AGTTCATAGTTGAATTTCTGTGGGCAAACTGAATTCATTGTTCAGAAGTAAAGGTACAGGAGAAAAAACCCCTTAGATCTTTATACACACAGCAATCAACTCTAAACAAGCCAAGGACAATCAAAGCCATCTTAGAGTCTGAGGAAGAGTCCTCTGAGAATGTTAGCTGGCTCACTAAAAGGGTTGCCATGCATTGGATGCCCACCCTGACACAAGGACAGCACAACAATTTGTGGGTGATCTGGTAGAAACCCATAATGGACACCAGGAAATGCAGTAAGAACAAGCTTCAGGGAACTGGGGCACTTCCCCCTGAAGACAGGCTCTGCATTCAGCTACCTCTTGGTAGTATACAAACATGCCAGAGTAAAAATAAAAACTGTGAGCTTTCTTTAGAGAGCCTCTCGTGGTCTGTTCTCTTTAGAACCAAGGGCCTTCACACTGAACATCCTGATGCCAACTGAGGAAATGGATTCTTTAAAAATCAACCTGATTTCAGTTATTTTAAGATAATAGCATGGGGTTGGTATTTGCATTAATTTCTGGTTATTCACTGGAAACTCAGACTTTTGATGACTCAATGCAAATGACTGTTCTGCAATTTCAACAACAGTTTTACAGTCTGGTCTCTAGGTTTTAAGACACCCATCGCTGATTTACATTATTGCAAATGTTAGGGTGGCCAAAGCCAAGAATTTGATTCAATGTATTAGGAGTTTCAGTATTAGATTCAAGAGATCTCAACCCCCATTTGATGCTGAGCATTATTATGCATATATCACATAAGAAAAAAGAACAATATTAGAAGACATCCCTGATTATCAAGGGATATCAAGAACAACCAAGAATTTCAAATCATCTTCCTCTCCCTGGCTACACCTGCTTACAGCAAGAGCAGACCAGGCTCTATCAGTCCAGAGCTTCAACTCATGAATAGCAAGGCCCTTCCAGGGCACTGAATTAATTCCAACTTTTCCACTAACTTGAAAAGCTTACTTTGCCCATTTCTATTTTTTTAGCAGGAATAACTTTGAGACATTCAGATCATGCTTTTGGAGGATCCTGGGTTGAAAAGTCCTTTTCTGCTTCAAACTATTTGTTCTCTTTCAATCTCTTCAAGATTTTTAAAATGGAGACAACCCCCAAAAATTTTTCATTTTCTTCCCCACAGTCATGAAGACATTTTCTGCTGTTCTCCTTGTATTTGCTCTGATCTAAACTAACACTTTTCTGAAAGTTCAACATAACTTGTGATATCAATAAAATGACTGAAATACTCCCTCACAGTGTTTGCCTTCCAAAAGAGCTTCTATCTCACCACAATTCCATTGTAAGCTTACTTTGAGGGGCCATGAACAATTTAACAAACAGGTTATTTCCATACAACTAAAGCGTGAAGGAAGGTCAGGCCCAGGTCAAAAAAAACAGACTCCATAAATCCAAACCCTCCAATCCAACAAACATCCCTCAGGTTTGGACACATTTTGGGCTGTAATCTTCAGTGGTAAAATTGGCACCATTTTTACTGATTCTTCAGTAAAAAAATTCCCCTGACCATAAACTTTGGGTTCATGTTCTGCTCTCATTTGTGCAATGGCATGAAGAGCATCCCAGACCCTGGCACACACCCAGCATTGCACATTCAAGCACTCAATTTCCAGCTCACACGGGCACTAGATTCCCAGATAACACAGGACAGTAGCCATTAAATACAATTTTAGTAACAGAAACGCTTTTATCGGAAATTCTTAAAAATGCTTGATCAGTACTTTGTGGCTTAAGAAACTCAGGAGTTGCTACTCCCTTGATTCTGAAAACTGGGGAAATCAAATCACATCCAAGGTCATTCAGCAGTTGAGCTACAACATTTAAGTGTGGGTTGGGGGAGTTATTAAAAGTATATGCATGCACACCCAAAGAAAAGCGTAGTTTCACTCCCCTCTCCTCTGTTAATGAATTTGGTTCTGTTACACCTGGCAGTGTATTGAATGGAAATAAAGTTATGGAGCCCAGTCACCAAACTCTGTGTTGCAGGTATTCCATTTTATCCAAGAGCTCAACAGCTAGGGCTGTGCCAGGGTTCAGCTCTCATCTCTTCTTCCATGGAATTTAGCTTACATCTTCCAGAGGAGACACTCTAGCCCTTCCTCCACGCCCTTTCCTGACAGTAGTGGTGCCAAGAGTATAAGGGGAACTGTAACACTCTAGGCTAGAGGTCCAGTTAGCTCCCTATCCTGTCCCCAGTAGTGATCAATATCAGATGTTTAGGGTAGAACATAAGGACAGGGAAAGTACATAATGATGCTTCCCACAAATACTCTACAGCAGCTTATGACTTCCAGAATGCCTCAGCCAAAGGTGGAATCCATGTATTTACTGATCTCCATGGCAGCTTTTTTCCATTAGG
>NW_008236487.1:2455997-2470778 GCF_000691975.1 Corvus brachyrhynchos | reverse complement strand
CAGCTGCCAACACTGAACAAAGCCCCGTGCCAGAGTGCTCGCTCACCTAACGCACAGTTAGCTCTGGTACGGACGTAGAGAGTGTCCAGCGCTGCATCCCACTCAGTGGAGCAATCCCAAACCTGACAGCAAGACGGTTAAAAAGCTGCCTTGGAAATAGCACACCTGGGTCTCAGTCTCACTTACATATTTAATCATTTAGGAAAATGAAATGAGATCAGTAGGAGAGAGTGGGAACATAAAGAGTAGTTGAAAAGTGCACTTGAGGGTTCTTTGTGACAAAGAAGGTGACCCAGTCTACCTACTGGGTTCTGGGTTAGCAGCCTACTATATAAGAGAAGGACTCATCCTCTAGTCTGTAAAAGCAGCAAACATTTCACAGAATCACAGAACAGTTCAGGTTAGACCACACCTCTGGAGATCACCCAGTCCAATTCCCTGCTCCGAGCAGGCTGCCCCAGCATCATGTCCAGCTGGGGATTGACTGTTCCCACAGATGCCAACACCACAGCCTCCCTGGGAAATCTGTTCCAGTGTTGATCACTTACAAAGTTCTTCCCTACATTTTAATGGAATTATTTTATTTCAGTTTCTCTCTTTTTCCCCTGTCCTTTCCCTGGGCACCATTGAGAAGACTCTAGTTGGGTTGTTATTGTCATCTGCCCCCCCCTCCCATGGTGACAGTCACAGTGTGTGACAGCCATAGAGTGGCTATTAAACTTGAATCTCATCCCAGTTACAGCTAGGCATTTTTATCCATAGATTTCAATATTGGCTCTTGTGCAAATTATTTTTTTTCCCTCAAGTAATGAAAATGACAGCAGGAAACCACTTTTTTTTGAAAAATAGTCTAGGTGAAGAATTTCTTTGAATAGACTTCTTCCAAAACTACTTTTCTGCTTTTGAGGTTTATGTCGTCACTGTTCTCACGTAGTTTATTTACTTAGGAAGGTATAGAGGGAGCACATAAAACCTTTCCTTGGATGTGCTATGTTCATGAAGAAGGCTCTTCAATACAGAATTTGGCAAACAAGTGTTGCCAGCAGAAGAGGGGACAGGAAGCATCAAACCCATCCATCACTAGGATACCCAAAATAGGTGTCCAAGGAATTTGTTTTCTAGCATGACCTAGAAAGGGGAGGTGTGTTGACACATGTGAACTGCTCACCCAGACACAGGCAGATTATCAGTACAAAACATCAGTGCTCAAAGTAAATAAAAACACCTCATGCAGCAATACACTTGAGTTAAGTTTAAAAACCATAGACAAATCCCACTGGCTTCTGGCTAAGTACACATTTACTGAACACAGTTTGCTGTACCTGAGCTCTGCCTCCCAGAGGGTTGCAGCCATCTCCTGGGGAAAAAATTGTGAAGGACAAAGATTTTCCCCTTCCCTTCCACCACACTGCTAAGATCCTTTTAATGAGAAACTCATCCGACCTCCAAAGTTTCAGAAAATGACAGATTTCCCCTCCACCATCTTAAAATGCCAGTTCATCCTTACGTGGACTTGAGCAGCAGGACACCCTAATATTTTGGAGAAAAGTCATTCCTCTTACATTCACAAGGATACTCTCTCAACAAAAGTGAACATCTTCCAGATACAATGACTGCCCTACGTACAGGCTTTCATTCTGCACGTCCTGGCATGGAACAGGAAAGAAAAAAAAGTGTTTCCTGAGATTAAACACAACCAAAAGGAGGACTAGGTACAGCTCCCACTGAGCGAAAGTAGACTGTGAGATCTTCGCACCGTTTGCCTGAAAGCAGAGGCTAACAAACAAGCAAAGTATGTGTGCATCTGAGCAGATGTGGGCTGGAACAGCATCCTCAGCCATGCAAATATAGCACTTGCTTCCTTCTTTGGCCACGTTTGTGCTACTAAGCAGAAACCATTTGCTAACCACACAGCAGTGGCATTCACATTAGCAGAAAACCAGACTCCTCATCTCTTCCTGCTTTGATCAGCAGTTACTGACCACAGGAATAAACAGAGGGTTGTGTTCTTCAGTTGCTCCAAGCAGGATCTGCTGTTCTCACATGGACATCAGTGACAGCAAGAACAGGCCAAGCCTGTTCCAGAATGGCCCTTTGTCCTCATGCAAACCTCTCTCGCCAACAGAGGAGCGACACGCACGGCAAGGAAAAGACAGCTGAAGGAGGGTATTCCCCTCTCAAATTGTGTGTTTGGAAGCACAAACATTTTAAAATTTAAAAGCCAGAGCTTGAGATATCCCTGGTTTTAATCTGGAAATTGAACATAAACTCCCCTACATCACTGGCAGTGGATACAGGCATGTCTGCTACAGAACGTGCTTCTGAGGGAAACTATTTACTGCTAATAAAAAGTCCCAAATTCCTTGCAAATTCACTGCCCCTTTCAGAAAAGGGTTCCAGAAAGCTTAGAGCTTTAATCCAAATTGTTAATAATCCATGAAGAATACTGCATAATAATTCAGAAAATAGTCTCTTCCAACAGACAGTAAATGGAAACTGCCTGCTTTAAAGCATATTTTGACAGCTGCTAGCATCATTCAACATTTCAAATAAAAGAATCTGCTCAAAAGAAACAGAGTAAGGAAGTGAAAAAATTTGAAACAAGAAAAAGGTCTCTTGTGAAAAGCTCTGATTTTCTCCTCTTCTGTGTCGTCTTCAGCTATTGAATGGAAACACACTGGTGGGTTGGGTGTCGAGAGAGAGGGGACTGCAGGGAAAACTCTGTGAGTTGTATTCTTTTCAGCAAAGTTTAATTAATGGCATTTCTGAGAAGAATTTTGATTGACAGGATTAGTGCCAGCACTAAAAGTTACTATTTGTGGATCCTGGAGCTCACAGCTCCCATAAAAATAAAACAGTTCAGAAAAGAGCTTTGTTGCAAATGAAGGCATTCCCTCAGCAGGGAAGGTTCATGTGAACCTCTTCTGTGGCTTCCCTTCACATGGGTATTTCTGTGGAGATAGGATAGAATAAAGTCCCAGGAGAACACACTTCCCATGAGGCAAAAGGTTTGATTCCATTTTCTAGGTTAGTCCTTGGGGAAGGGTTTCTGAAAGGAGTCAAAATTAAACCCTAAGAATGAGTGTTCCCAAGTTTCGTGGAGGGAAACATTTGGTTCCACTTTCTTTTCTTTTGGATTTATTTCAGCTTTTAGTTCAGACTAAGTTTTAGCTTTCAAATTCTTACCTCCTTCCTACTAAGATAATCCAGTATTTTCCTAGTGACACTCAGCTCAAAAGATTTCAATTCTCTAATTGCCTATAAAGACTTGGGACAAATTATTAAGTTGACCACAAGCATTGCATTTTATTTTATCATTGTCAAATCTTTAAGTACTACCTCAAATAAACCATTTTTTAGAAAGAGTAATGCATTGCATGCCAAAACAAGAAACTGAAAATAAGCCAATGCTGCTCCACTGCAAAAACAAGGGAAGGACACAGCATTCCAGTTCCCACAGGAAGCACACACCAGTTTGCTGAACCATCCTCCAGAAACTTTGAAATGGAAGAAAAGAAGAAAAAAAATTTGATTCTTTTCACTTTCTACATCCCTTCTCTATCACCTTCCTCAAACAGGATAACATAGTTCAGACCCACTTACTCTATCCCAGAAGTTTTCATGCACCTCATTTGCATCACATCTTAACATTTCTGCCCCATTTTTTCCTCTGCTCTTCTCCTGCTTTCCTGCCCATTGCGCCTCCCCCACTGTACTGTTCTCCAGATTATTTGTTTCCTCCTGTTCACATTCTTGCTACACCAAACTTGAACCAATCCTCTTCCTCCTACTCCTTATTGTTATTGTCCTGATATTTACTACCTCTGATCCTATCAGTTTGGGGTTTTTTTCCCCATAAATCTCCAATATCTCCCTTTTTGTGCCTTAAAAATGCTTGGATAACATTATTTCTTCCAATTATAATCACTCATCTTGCCTTTCTGCCTTCTGACTGAAGCAAGATGAACAGAGCTAAACTTCCACAGAGGAAAAGTATCATGGTGCACCAGCATGCTGCCACTTATTCAGGAATAATGCAAAAAAACAACACAAAAAGCTTTTTTGAAGTGGCTTTATTAGGTATGGAAAGCTTGCAAATCAGGCATCACACAAAGACTGTCCCAGTAGTAACATTATTGGTGATTAATACATATATCTTCTTCCACAGTCTGTTTCCAGTGACCCAACAAACCACCACTTTTATTCCAGCTACTACATTTCTGTCTGGGAGCAGCTGGAGGTTTGATGCTTTCAGCTCCCACTGCTGCTGGCAGTGGTTAGTAGGGATGACTGGTACGCAAACCTTTAAGGCCACAGCATTACTATCTCAACTTTAATTAGCTTAAAAACACCTGCAGAAAGCAGCAGATACACCTGAATACTCAAGGGACTCGATGTCCACACGAATACCGAAATTTTAGTCCACTCAGGAAAGCAGACTGATTGTCACACACAGGCACCATCACCTCCACCATCAAAGTAATCAGTTTTGTCACCACGTGCTGCAAAGTGGATCATCACCCTGACTTCTTCCCGTTCTGCCCCATGGACAGAGGAAATGAAGTTGCTGGAGAAGGCATGGCAAGCACGTCTGTTTTCTAACTTTTCACTCAATGTGCAAACACAAAACCTGGCAGTTTGCAATACATCATCTAAAGGAAAACCACCGAGGCTGCTTGTCAGCCTTCAAACACTACCTGTGTGCTCAGTGATACCTGAGCTTTGCCAAACCCACTCCATTTATTTTGATGAACTACAGCTCATAACTTCAATATGCAGTTTTAAATCTCTCCTCACTTGGCAGCCACATAAACAGCAAGGAATGTGCACATGAAAAAAAAGTTATCCTGGTCACACCTATTACTTTTCCAAAAGGAAGGGCATGCTCAGGTACTGTAGATGAGAATCTAGATGACTGAGCCCCAGCTACTTGTTTAGACTGTTAGTCTTGCTTTCAATGGTAGGAAATATTACAAAAAAATCCATGTAACACATACAAGCTAAGTGCAAATGATGAAAGAAATCAGCAATGGAAAAGAGGCCAGAGAGCTGTTGTGATGGAAGAATAGCAGCTGGGAAAACTGAAGTCAACCCAGCTATGTTATTTTTTAATTAAAAATAAACACAGCCTTTGTTGCCAAGGGATTGGTTAGCATTCCATTTCAAAAGAAAAAAAAAAAGGAATTTTGTTTTACTTCATTCTCATTCCCCTCCTAACCTCCCTCCCCCCTCTCTGTCCCCTCCTTCTCCCCCAAAAAGTATTTATAGATTTTGCAAAAAAAGAGCATGGTCATAAATTTTAGTTCAGTCTGCAACACCACACAGAATCACCTATTTTTAAGGCATTCTCTTTCTCTCACATCAATGCCTCCTTGACTAAAAATAGTCAGACTATCATTTTAATTTTGTTAATTACTTTGTCTTCTGCTGCTGAGGTCCATGCTAGCTGTACAAGTATGCATGACTAAAGTGCATGTGTGTGAAGGATAAAAACCCTGCTCGGACAGCCCTTTTAATGAAGACTTCAGCAGACCCGTGTTAACCCTTCCAAGTTCACCCTTGCTTTTCTTAACACTAAAGCAGCTTTTCCTCACATCTGGTTAGGGGTCTGTCGTAGTTTCTATGAAATTTGCTTGTGTCCAAGACCAGTAAAGCCTTACACTGTTCCTTTGCAGTCCTCACTTCACAATCAGGAGCGTGGAGTCACTAGCAGAGAAAATCCAAAGAATCCAAAGACTCAGTTCAGGATTTTCACACATTCCAAGGCCTCAAAGGTTAACTATTTTTAAAGGCTGACTACCTCATTACCCTCTTTCCCCATAGCTTTTCATTCATTCATCTTACACGTTTCTTGTGTGCTTTTATTACGCCTGACCTCAGAGAAGGTTTCTGCTCCCAAGGTTTTTTCCACACAGCTTCCACATCACAGCTCAAAATCTTATCTGGCATAATCAACTTCTGTTTTCTCTCTTCACCATCTGCTTTGCTAGTTATACATCTTATTTAAGACATTTTAGACCATTATTCATATGAAATACATATCCAGAGGTAGTAGCAATTGCTCTGGTAAAATACATAGAAGTTGATGGGGCAAACCTCCCTCAAACCATATCAATGAAACTGATGTTTCCTGTAGAAATATCCATCTTCAGCTGAGCAAATATATCAGTTCTTGTTGAATCAAATAAAGATCTATCTAATATTTCGTCATTAAGCTAAGTGGTGAGAAAAAAGAATTGAGATGAAGTAAAAAAAATTGCATGTACATCCTGCATCTCAGGTAAGTACCATCATGTCATCAGCCTAAAATGGTGTTCAGGAGTGGGATTTGTTTGCTACCTGGACTATCTGGAATCACTCCAGTTTAAGAGAATGTCCACTGAAAAAGGGAATGTAATTATTCAATTATTCGTTCAGTGCGGAGCAACTACAAGAAAAGTTTCATGACCAGTAACAGCAGGATACAGGATGGCAAATGCACCCACATTTTCACAAGACAAAGACCCAATAGCCACCCCAGCTGCACAGAGTGGCATTTCAACCTTCAATCCTGCAAAGAGATCTGAAAATGGATTAGACTGAAAGCGTGTCTCTTTCTGCTTTCCTATTTAACAAGGCCCTTCTGTGCATCCCAATGAATTTTCAGAAGGACTTCGAATTCATGAAAATTTAAAGACAGAAATAATTTTTCACCCAGCTCTGGTCAGTATCTGCTGACTCACATCCAGATTCCTCTAGTATTTGAATCTTCCATTGACTCCAGAGAAAATTTGTGGTTGACCACAGAGCATAAGCTTAGCTAACTAAATACCATAATGCATATTATTTGCCATGCGACAGTAAGCACAGGGGAAAGAGGACACTGGGTTGCAAAACATTTTTCTTTAGGCTTTGCATACTTTTTGGAATAGGAAAGAAAACCACATTAGGCAAAGCAATGTATTTGTTTTGTCTCAAGGACATTGGCTCACAAATAAATGTTACTGCAACTAGTCAGAGTTCAAGTCATTGTTGCCCAAACTATAAAAGAAGAAAAAAAAAAAAAAAAAAGAAAGGAAAAAGACAAGGCCTTTGGAAATCAAATGTTATTCCTTATCCTGAGAAAATATAAATAACTCAAAAATTTAGTGACCAACATTACACAACAGAATGAATTCTGGGTATTTAAGCATCAAAGCAGAGCTGAAACGTTCTGTGAACATTAACTCTGTTTGGTGGCAACATAAAATTGGATTCAGCATTAGAAAATAAGAGAAAGGCAGTGAGAGGAAAAACTTGGCACTGGCAGACCCTAAGCACACTAGGCTTCAGCCTCCTTGGGTTTTACACCAATTTCCCTAAAAGAATAGATTTTAGTTGAATTAAACATGATTGGAGGGATGGCTTTATCTTTCAGATGCTTACTTGCTGCCAAAGTCTAGGGTACATGAAAACAGAGAAGTCAGAGAGGCTTCTCAGTTAAATTCTTTTTTTATTTTCCAGATGGGGCGACTATTTGACTACCAAAGTAGAAACCTCCTAATTCTTACTGCAGAGGAGGATTCTATGATCCTTCTCACAGTGTTTCTGCCTTTCTTCAAGATCCGCAACAGCACAGTCTAAAAACCAAACCAATGCAAAATCTTTGGGAGGTTCCTTCCGCTGCCTGTAAAACAGCAGGGGGGTAGGTACAATGACAAATTCTGAGCAGGAGAGGGGAACCAAATTAAAAGTCAAAAGTGCAAGGGGAAGACAGAAGATCCTGCCTAGAAGGAAAGAGTTGTAATAAACCAAGAAATGCCATCAGTCTTTTTATTCAGAAGAAGAATCACAGCAGCAAGAATAACAGTGATTTTGTTGTTTTAAAAAGCTGGGAGGCTTCTCTAACCAGCACTATTTTGTCTTTTACATCACAGACCAAGCAGCTAAGCCACTGAAAATGCAAGCATGTGCCAAAATGGGCAAAGCATTCAAGACCATCCACATGTCCCGTCTTCATCTGGCAAACAGAAAATGCAATGCTATTTACAGCCTTTTGATATTTCTTTGTTTCTCATGGGAAACTAGTTGATGTTGTCTATTGCCAGCTCTCATTGTTAACAACACTCATGGAGAGTTTATTAATTTTTGTGTGATGCCATTTTTCCAAAGCAACCTTTCTATAAGGGTCACATTAGATTAATAAACAGTAGAAGTATCATATAGACATCAGGACTCAATCACCAAGTGGAATTCAAGAAGACTGATGCTTAAATTTTACGTATTTCGTATTTAAAAAACAGAACTCTCTTGTCAGCCTCAGGATTTCCTTGATCTTTAAGTTGCAGAAATATACAAAACTAAATAATAGTCCACTCCACTAATTTCTCCTATCCCATAATATACAAAACACAGTTCAAAGAACATTTCTATTTGAATACGTTCCATTTTCCTTTCCCAGTCCTGAAAATCTGTGAATGAAGTAGTTCATATGTGAAATGATACCTATATTCATCCACTCAGCAGACGCCAAGTTAACACTCCCCTCAACTGCAAAGAGGGACTATTTTATCTGGAATGGCAGAGCCCTAGCCCATCAGAATTGCCACATTGTGACAATGGCATGAAGTTACCACCAGTTTAGGTTCTTTTCTTTTGATATAAGTCAGAGAGAGGATCTCTGCTCTCTACATCCCTCAATGCTTTTCAATTTATTAGGCCACACTACCTATTGCAGCTTACATCTACTTTATGAACACTTAAAATAACACTGCCACCCGTAGCTGAGTGAAAAAAGCTGACGGAAGGAATAGCTGTGGAAACAAATCTGCCCTATGCTTTAGATAAAAACACACCCAGAACACACAGCACGAGGAGGAAAGAGGACCTGGAAGATTAAAGCAAAGATGTTAAAAACAAAGTGAAGCAGTGATACGTTGGCATCAAAGAAGATGTAAAAAGAAGGGCAGGATGATTGGCACAAAGGGAATGAGGCAAGTTTAGCAATAGGCTTGAATAGGTTCCTTACACCAGAGGCCCAAAGCAGCTCTTACAGCACCTCCAGTTGTTGCAGCTGCAGGTGTCACTTCAAGGCATTATGACATTATTCTTTTATATTTGTAGGATCCTCAGTGGTGCTTGTCCCCTCTTCAGTCACCGAAAGGACAGGTAATCTGCACTGCATGATTTCACATCTAGTAAAGAGGCCCACACACCAGCAGAGAAGGAATCTGGGTTGATTAACTCTCAGATAGGAGGAGTGCACCAAAAGCCTTTTGATAACAAATACTTCATGCAACAAGGCTCACTCTACCTGTGTGTCCTGAAACAGGAGGTTAAAAAAAGATAATCAAAGAAAGGGGGGGAAAAAAAGAGAAGAATGAGGGTTTGAGAAGTTAAATGGCTAGTGCTGTAGCTCTGAGTTTAATCTACAAAACAGCTTTCATCAAAACAATTAGATTGTTCTCCTCTGAGCCATTCATCATCTCAGATATTTTTCTAATTTTGACTTCTACCCACTAGAGATCAGAAACCTTCTAAAAAATTATCATCTAGGGATTCCTCAGCCGGAACTTGGACTGCCCTACATAATTCCTCCAGACAGTGCTCCTTGACTTTTTCCCATAGACCTCACCATTGCAGTGCAATGCCTGGAATGCCAGCACCATGCTGCAGAAATTGGGCAGAGTACTGGTGAGAGCAGCAGCAGCTGTGGCAGCCCACTGAGGCACAGAACGACTTCCAGTTAATGTTTGGCTACTTTGCATTTTCCATCCAGGGTGCCAGAAGGGACAGTAGTTTTAGTGATCCTTCTAGCAGCAAATCCCCAGTCCCAGTCATGGCTTTGCCCTCGGCATATTTGTGGGAAATCAGAAGAGCTGCATTCCAGCATGAAGAAAACACAGTTGAAACTCCACACAGAGAAGGCTTCAGGTAATACTTTATTATCTCTTCACCTGGCTAAATCTTTATGGTTTCTTGCCATACACAAGCACAAATATATCTCTACTCACTTTTAGTCAACATTCAACCACACTGAAGTTTTTGCTTCTGTCTGTGCTATGCAAAGGATTTCCACTGCACTAAGGAGTGATCCAAAGTATTCAATCTCACAACAAACCTGTGAAGGAAGGAGTCATTTCTGTTCTCATTTTACAAAAGGCTGATAATAAAAGAGGGAAAATAACTTGTACAGTCACAGACATGTTCTGTGAATGAAGAGTTTGCACGGGGGCCTCCCAGTGTGTCAAACAGTGAAACAGCTTTTTTATTATTATTATTTGGTTTTCTTTACAGGGGAAAAAAAAAGGCCACTCTCTCTGAAAGAAACAAATTATTCATTTCCTAGAAACACAAAACTGGTTTCTGTCAAATTCTTTCAGTGGTATGCTCTGAAAAGGGAGAGCGGGCAGTGACAAATGAGGCAGAAGATGATAAACTGCTGACTTCTCCAGAAATAGCAATTCCATTGCTGTCAGCTTGGTGGCTTGAGCCAGAACCAAAGCACAAACCCTACACAGATTGAAGGGCCTCTTTATACAACCATAAATGACATCTAAATCTTTTAAAATAATGGGGGGAAGAGGAGGATGTAGAAAACAGAGGAAGCTTCAGACAAGTCCTGAGTACTGTCTTGTTCTAAGCCTACAAAACAGCAGCAATATCTTTAGAGCCCCTTTAGAACTGCAGTAGGATCACCTGTGCTTGGGGATTGACCAAACACCTCTGAAGACACTCCATGAAAATCTCCATGGAGTTAATGTAGACACAGATTTCTCAGCCCCCAAAGAGTGTAGCATTCTTACAACTTCAAGACAGATCTAACAGAACTTCAGAGAGACATCCAGGAGAATGCTGACTGTCCATAATAAATTTCTACTTATCTGACAGTCTTAAGAGTTCTTGAAATCAGGACACAATGCTTAAAATGTACCTATTCATTGCCTTCTTCATTCTTTCAAAGAGGAAGATACTCCCTGGGGGCATTCAGAAGAGGTACATGGTAGGTACATCTACACTCTGATGAAATCTTAAGTTTTCCTGGACCATTTGCCCTTCTTCCATGAGGTGTCCATGGCCTAAGACTCATGAGCAGACCAACCAACAGCAAGCCAAGCTGTTCTATTCTTAGGACAAACACTAAAAACTTGTTCCGTTCCCAGATGTGCAGATTCCTCTGTTGATTGATTTGTCTCCATTTTTAAATACCTGTCCCAATACAGACTGCCTGATTGTTCATAGCAGTGATGGGTTGGTTTGCTCTCTTTGGTGCCCTGCACACCACATCCCTGGTGACACATCCACAGCCAAGCAATAATGGATCAATTTACATCAATGTAAAATTTATTGCTAGAGCATAAAAGGGGAAAAAAAAAGAAATAAACAAAAACCCTAAACCAAAAACCTCACACATACAATTTTGCCAGTTCAATCTTGCCTTTAACAACTGCAGCCTTTGACTAGTACACAAACAGCTTCTTCTAGGAAGAAAAAGCTGCACTACTTCAATGAGAAGTACAATTCTGAACAGATGCAGCTAAGCCCTGACAAATCCCTGGGTAGACGTAGTTATTTCAGTTTGAGAGCTTAGAGTGTGACTGGAAATCCGAACACTTTGAAGATGACATAAATCAAAGTAGCCTCTCCTTCAACGGGATGATTTCCTCTGCTTGGAGTCCCTTCCACTTTGAGAGAATGCATATAAATTAGTCACTCAAAGCAACACACACTGTTCACCAGGATTATGTGAAGTACTTTTTCTAAGGAGAGAAAAATGAGCTTTTTTCCTCACGTCTGCTTGTACAACTCAAAACCTTGTTATAACAACATGATGCTGGGTGACTACTTTGACTGTAGAACAGTGACAGAAAATCAGCTTCTCTCCAGTTTAAATGCAGAGGGAAACCTCAGCACCATGGCAGGAGGGAAGTGTGGTGACACAGGACAAACCCTCTTGTACTCACAAGCTTGTGCCAATGGTGGGGGTTTCAGTATGTGTTTGAGAATGGACCTACAGGCTATAGGATTCATGGGTGATTTCCAGTTCTGCACTTTCTTCCACCTCCACACCAGCATCATTAGGGCAACCAGATGATTAGCTGTGTTTCTTCTGGGATGTCTTTAGATGTGTCCCATATGAAGGTAGCCAGCTCAGCTACCAGAACAGAAGTCATTTCAAGAATGTGAGCAGTGGGATACAGCTGAAGAACTGCTCAGTCTCAGCAATACAAACTACCATGGCTGTGCAGCTGCTCCCCCAGGAGCAACAATCCTGGGATCACTCTGTACCAGAGAGGAACTACAGCATTATGCCTGTTCAGCTGGTCTGAAGGATGAGAACACCTTTTGGATCTTGTTCTTGCAACAGTTTTCCCCTGCTCTTTCCTCTACTATGAAATACCAAACACCTCACAGACAATGCAGTATGAGAGGCTTGCCACGTGCTTTGCACAGTCCAAAGACTGATTTCCAGCCTCCAGACTAAAAGTGGAACTTGTCCACAAGACGTAAACTGAACTTCATTTATATACTAGCATCCCCACTGGGGGTATGGTGCTCTACGTATTATCGTATTCACTTCTAATAACTCCAGAGAATAATCCCTATTGAGGCCTACAGATGGTTGCATCAAGTAGATAGACATTTTATATACACTGATAAATCTTACAACAGATGTAGCACAAAAACAGTGTGCAAACATACTATCTTCCATAGTCCAAATAAAGTACAGCAGGACACTTCCTCAGATAGGAACTTTTCTGTGGAAACTAGTCCTACTGAGATCAGGAAAAATACACATTAATAAGGTTTTGCTCTAAAGAATAAGCTTCAGTGGTACACTGATAAAAATGCATCTACTGGAACAATTATTTTTAAAAACTCAGCATCTTACAAGGAGCTGCTCTAATTACTGCCTTAATCAACATCATAACTTACAATACAACTGGCAATTAACATATGGTAAATAGCATCTGCCAATTAGACTATCATGTGCACTGTGCATCTGATTCCTGTTTTCACTGGAATGCAGCTATTAGTGCTGGAACTTGTCCAGAGTCTCTGCTTTGGCCTCTAATGCTCTTTAGATGAGCAACCCTCAACTTTATGCAGCAGTTAAGAGGAAGACAGGATTCCTGCACACATGAATTAGGTCATAGATATGAACCTTGAAAGGACATTCATTAGTCATTTTTAGAGCTCCGCTGCTTTAAAGTAGAAGAAAATAAATCACAGAATACATCCACTTCATCACTGCATAGTGTCATCACAGACAGCAAAGTTAGAACTGTATTAATCACACATATCCCACCATTTCTCCCTTTGTTCCCTGACCATCCTTTCCCTTTTCTTCCTTCTTCTTTGCTAAACTTCATAGACTGGAAAAAAACCACAGGCACTTTAATTATTCAAGATCAAATCTCTGCTCTTGTCAAGTGTCTTTTATGGATGGCTAAGGATTCCACTTTCCAGGACCACCTATATTTGCTCAGCATCTGTTAGGACAGTTTTGCAAGCCCACAGTTTTTGCTCCTGATGAAGCTGCAATACCCAAACACAGAGTGCTCAGCAAGTCACAGAGGTAGGAGCTGTGAAGCCCCCTAAACTTCCTGCACATTGAAGAAGCACAAGACAGTGAGGCATTCTAAGTAACTGCATGATCAAAGCATGAAGAAAAAAGGGAGCTATCTTAAAAAGTCTGTAAGGGTCGCTTTAACTTTCTGAAATCAAAATCATTCAAAGGGGCATGTTCCAAATTTTAAAATTAAAAACCAAATGTACCATGGAAAGTCTGTGCTTTTACCTGCCTCGGTAACTCACGCTAGAGTGGCAAAACAATCTTTATCCAAAAGATTCCACAAGTGGTGAGGGTGGCAATTCTTTTTAGGGTTCCAGAGAAAAAGCATGCTGGGGAGAAAGCCACTGCCACAATTATCAGCCAAAGTACAGAAAACACTTCAAGCCTTGGAAAGACATCCTTTTACCAACAAGGGAAAGTTGTGACCTAGGACTCAAGATGAGACTTCTCTGCCTAACTCTGTCACGTGGTTTTGGGGTGAGATTGGGGACAGGGGGTTACCTCAATGCTGCTTCTCCCCCTACTGCCCTTTGATTCTCATCTGATCAGATTTTAAGTCTCTGAGGCCTTGGAATGCCTTTCAACATAAACAGTGCTTAAGCTTGCCTTAAGTGTGGTATAAAACTATTAACACAGAAAATAGAAAGTGTTTTGGTTTCTTCTCTCTGGGATAGAAAGAATACCAATAGAAAGTCAAAGGAAGCACGCAAAATTTTCCACACTAATCTGTTGACTGCATGCTGCAGAGTCAGGGTCCATTAGGAGCAATATAGGCCTTGCTTCAGCCTGAAAGCCAGAGCTCAGTTGTCATTTCCCTTCGTGCAATGTACACAGCAAACGTTTATGTGCACCATTCCATCAAGTGCTCCTGCTGCTGTCAAATACAGAAATGGAAGAAAAGGGAAACACGTACCAATGAAGTAATTTTCCTTCCCACCTACTACCTCGGGCTGAGATGATGTCAGATTTCACAAGCAAAACAAGTTTGAATGACAGCAACATTTGAGAGGAGACAATCCAAAGGAAATCTATGTTTATCAAAAAGTGCTGCTGCTGATTCAACACGCAGCATCCCTACCGCCAAGTCTGTAAGGAATCAAGACAGTGTGTGATACATGGCTGTCACTGCTGGAGAGCTTTGGCTTTCACAGAATGAAGAAAAATTGCCTAAAGGCCATACTCTCTCCTATACAAAACAAATCCTGAAGGGTATAAGGCTGGTTACCTTTACTATCAAGATATCCAGC
>NW_008236487.1:2432598-2455711 GCF_000691975.1 Corvus brachyrhynchos | reverse complement strand
GGTCTAGTAGCTGCTGTAATTTCTGAGAGCTCTCAATCATCTCTACTAAATTAGGAATAGTATATGAATAAATGTAAAGAAAAAAATGGGTCCCTTTGACATTGCAATAAAAATGGGAAGGGTGGGAAGGGGGCAGTCATGCTGGCATTATGCCACTTGAAGTGCTGCTTCTTCCAGGGAATTTCTCTGCAGGACAGCTGTGGTTGGACTGCATCCTTTTTGGGCCAAAGGGGACAAGACTTGGACTGAGAACATCACCCTCAGTCTTGACCTTTAGTCACTGCTGAAAGTAACACTAATTTTTAATAGTGTAGAAGCACTTGGGAGAATTAAATTCAAGTTTCCCTACTCTCTATCTCCTCTATACATTAAGATGGATGCATACCCTACCTAGATTTATTAGATCTGGCATACCAGGATTCATCTGGCTGTATCAAAACATAGATCTGCTGCCTTCCTCTTTCCTCCTCATAACCAAGCAAGTTTCAGCAAAAACAGAGATTGGAGAGAACAAAACAATCAAGTGGAAACTGCTTTCCCTAGATTTCCCTCCCCTTGCTCCTGGCTTGCTGCTCTTTCACATGCCCTACTATTCAGGACAGCAGCCTCCATTTGAGGTAGGATTTGAAAAGGATGAGGGAAAAATTGACCCATTTTTTCCCCCCTTGCATATGACTTTTTAGAAAGACAGGTGAGGAAGGTGCATGACACTTTTGGTGATGTATTAGTGGCTCCTGTCATTTCAGGGTAACCTTAGACTTGGAAAAAAAATACAGCAAGCTTGAATCACATTGAAGCCCTGATTTAGCAAAGTGCTCCAAAACACATGCTTATAGTTAAGCATGTGCCTAAATGCTTTGCTGATTAGGACCGATGTTGGTAAAGGGGGCAATTGATTAATGGCTTCTGACAACCACCAGAAACTAATGAGCCACAGACCTCTGCTTTTTCCTCCAAATGACTGTACTTAAACCCAAAGGAAATTTCATTATGGAAACAGAAAACACTTATAAATAAATCATACGTGTCTCCTTCGCAAATATTAAGTTTTATCTGCAATTAGTGGTAAACCCAAACTTCCTTTCATACAGTAATCAGAGACAGTGCCATTTGCCCTATGAAGCTGGTTATCCTTTCAAACCCATAAATTTCTTCCTAGCACTCCATGGTTTACAGAAAGCTCTGTGAACCCAGCTAAATCAACCATGAAATATGCAGAATCCAACATAGGAACCAAAGGGTTGCCTGAGACAAACTTCAGGGTGACTCTTGCCAGCACTGTACAACCCACCTACAACTAAGCACTCCTCAACACGACGTGCTGAAACCTGCTTCATGCTGCTTCCCACTGAGACACATTATGGGATCAAATCCCAGGGAATTCACATCTTTGCTAGCTCCCACATGAGGGATGGAAAATCTCTGGAACAGTCAGAGGATAACTTCAATCCTCAAAGACTCAATCCAGCTATTTACCAATGTTCACCATTGTGGAGGTTTTCTGACTGGCCATGTGTTTTAGCTCTTACTTTATTCGTATTTAGAGGAAGGAAAATCCTATGATACATCTCCAGGAGCCATGACATTCAAGCCTAATGTCAACCTTACCTAAATCTCATTAAACAACTCATCTTGTTTTTTCCTAGCACCATTCACTACAGCACAACACTGACACCACTCCCAGCAGGATGAAAGGAATCACTTACGTTAACACTGATCTAACAGATACACCTAGAAGCCTCAAGATCATAACTTATAAAACAGAAGACAGCAATATTTGAGGTCTCGTTGTTACCACTCATAAGGAATGTAAATTTAATCTCCCTTTTTCCATTTTTACATATGTATTTTAGTCATCTAAACCAGATTTCAAGAGTAGGAATATGTTATATAATGAAAAATGACATGAGAAATACACAATTGACGCCATACAAGACTTTTACAGAAGTTTGAGGGCAGAGATGGAAGTGGCTCTCATCCAGCATGGTAACTGTGAGCAGTTAATTTCCTTCACCTACACCCTCTTTCTGAAAGCACTACTTCACCTGCAATTTTAAGGATAACCAAGGTAGTTTGAATTCACAACTGGCTGACCAGTTACACCCAGACTGAGGTTTCACACTCACTAGGTTTGTGCACAAACCTCCCACCAAAGCCTGCAAATCTGAACATCTGTGCCCACAGTTTTGCCCTGTTAGCTCATGGTGTTGACACCTGCATCACACCTTTGTACCAGCTCTGCCATGGCTTTGCAAGCAAAGGCAGTACCTAATCCACCACATAGCCTGCCAGTAGGAAGTGAAGCTGGCAGCTGGCTTGCTAGCACCAGGAATCAGCAGTGAGGATTTGGATCACAGATGCATCACACTATCCAACTACAATGTTTCTTATTGATTGCTATGAGCCCTCATGGATAATTTGTCACTGAACCACGACCTGCTGATGAGATAGAGACTTCAGTTGCCATAGTTTTATTTAAATGTTTCTTGAATAGCCATCATGGCCTTTGTAACAGAGATGAACTCTTAAAGGCAACTCTGAGGAAAGAAAAGTGACATCACTAACATTCCTGAGGCCTTGGGGAAATGACCAAACCCAATTTTTTTTTTTTCTTTTTAATCCATAAAAAATTGTTTCAGTTCCCTAGGTTTGCATCAGATCAGACAGATTCTAACAATGTCCCAGAGGAATGGGTGGGGAGGCAAAAGGAAAACACTTGTTTTTTTCACAAATCTACAAAAATAAGATATTACATTACTAAGCAAATTCTCAGTGTTTACACTTCTGTTTCATTGTGAAGAGGAAAACAAATATCTACCTTTGCACAAGTGACTTATCAATATGTTTATTGTAATTCAGATCCTGGCTCAAAACATACTTGAAAGTCTATTTCATGTTTCCATGGATTTCAATTACCCTTCTGTAAATACACAAACAGAATTTTATAAACAATACCTAGCAGCCAGCTAAGGTCTACATATTCACCACAGTACCAGAAAACTTTCCGCAGTTTCAAAAGGAAGACAAGGTGGTGAGCTTAAAAACGTGCAGTGCACGGGAAAGTTTGAAACAGCAGGTATTTCCTTCTCCTAGCACTATGAAAATCTACAGCGTATCAGTTATCACCCTAAGAGGTAAGCTTGGATATTTCTGAAGGTGAGTGCTGTGGCTGGGTAGTCACCAACACAATAAAGCTCACCCCTTTAGGAAGGCTCTGCTGAGAATATTGGCCAGGTTCAGCTTTACCCACACAGAACTGATATCAGTTACACCACTGATATCTGGCCCCATCCATCACACCCACACCTGGGCAAATAATAAAAAAACTCCTTGTCTTCTTCAGAGGATTAGAGCTTTTTCTCTGCTTCATTATAATAACAGATACATTGTGAATTCCTACCATTATGCTTCATTACAGTAACAAGTCCAATCTTATATTTCCTAGGCCTTGTATTTCCACAGCTGTTTTCTCTACTGCATAGTTACGCTGACAGGCACTCTTTTTCATTCCCCCTCTGTTTTACAAAGTAGAAAAAGCTGGCTTGAACTGAATGAACAGCTCAGTAGCATTAAAGAACAGTGATGAACCTTTCCCTCTAGGTCTGCTGTTCTGAATTCAGCATACTCAAACCATGGAAAACGGCTGCTAGGAACTGACCATCTCTTTGCTACACCAATGTACACCTTCTCAATTTACTTCTTTAGGGAATTTATAAGACCTGTCCTCCTCATTAACAACCATCTGAGCATTTAGGAAGCCTCTGGGAAGCCAGGCTGGAGGTGATCGGGATTCTCCTGCTACTACAACAAATTTACTTCAAAGACTCCAAAGTCTTTAAGTCATGGTGTAGCAAGGAGGATTGGAGGAGCAAGCACCTCACTTTAAGCTGTCCCTCTTACATGGAAGGAGGTGGCTTCCACTTTAATAACATGATATCTTCCACAGGACTCACTCTACTTTCAACAAAATACGTTTGTTCTTCTGTCATGGCATTACCTCTACTTTCTCAAGATTTCTAAAACCAGATATTAAAAATTAATATGAAGCACACCCATAGGTGTTGAAGAAACTTGGCTCCAGATGCATCCTGCTCTCACAAAGTGTTTCTCTAATTGCTGTTCTAAGCACTTGCAAGAACCTCACTGAAGCATTTCACACATGCATTTTCATTCCCCTCATTGCTCTAGGGCTCGCCTCCCTGTTTCAGTGTATTTTGTTTTTTTAGCCTGATCTATCCTGTGAAGCCAGAATGTGGCTGAATATACCAGGCAGCCCAAGCCATTGAGCAGATAGATCACTGACAATATTCATTGACACATCTTTTGCTATTAATAGCTTAAAAACCCCATGAAAGTTAAGAATTGCAAGTGAAGGGACAAGTAACCAGAACATGCAAAATCAGGCCATTTTCAGTGAGTATTCCCAATTTGTGGGTTAAATCTCTCCAAAAATACATAATTGCTTTCACAAACACTAGAGAATCTTTTACTGAGGCAGTAATTGACAGATCAAAAAAAAAAAGGAGTCAAAAAACTAAAACCCAGGGCTGGTAGCAAATCACACTGTAGGAACAATGTCATATGTTTGGAAACATCAGCTACAAACAGCACTCCTTCCCTCCTGGGTACTGGTCAGTTCCTGGCTGGAAACCTGAGTATATCCACAGGTATACATTGCCTCAGGAAACAGGGGAACAGCTGGAAGAGAGCAATGAAAGTTTTCAGAGCTCTAGGAAACATGGTGTCCATGGAGAATTTGGAAGGGTCGGGCTTGCCAAGCCTAAAAACCAGTAATTCTCACACATATATCAGAGAATGATAAACCCTTCATGTCCCCCGAGGGCAGGAGAAGATGTAATGTGCTTAAAGGGGAGCAACAGAGACTGATTTTCTCCCTTGACACCAGCAATTTCCCCACTAATTTAGACCCTTGGGAAAACGTGTAAATGGAAAGATAATGAAGCACTGTTACAGGTCAAGTGAGGCAAACTGCAAACCTCTGCATGGGACACTTCCAGAACAAAATACACCACTCAAAACTAATTTTAAACAGTAACCTCCGCTTTGGGCCAATAGAATGAACCCCATCAGCTGCTGACATTTTTCCAGTCTATCTTCTGTATTATTTAATATATTTTTTAATACTACCTGCCAGTTTCAGCCTAAGTGCTACATGTGTGTCATCAGCAAGAACAGCAGGAAGCTGGAGCTCCTCACAAGACCCCAGGATGGAGGAGGAAGTGCATGGTCATTGCCTTCTCCCAAGAAGCACTTGCAGACAGAGGTTCCTAAGGATTCGACTGGCAAGGCAGCAAATCCTCATAGCCAGAAGGTATCAAAAATCGATGGCAGATGTAACAAAACCAAAACCCAAGATACATTGACTATGGACACTGTTAACCATAGATAACAATCAAACCAACATACAAAACCCCAATCTAAAGCCAGTTTGGGATGGCTGTATAAGTATAATGAATTCAAGATGCAGGGAGGTTTTTTGCCAAGCATACAGTTCTAAAGTCCATTAATTCAATTTCTTTTCCTTAAAAAATAGGAATCTGAACATGAACATTTAAAGAAATACAATGGACAGTTACCAGCTTTAACTTTCACTGCGTACCTATTTCCTGTCCTTGAAATTCTCCCCTTAACCACTACTGTTTCCACTTGAACTTCCCCACGTATTTAATTTGCTTATAAAATTCCTTTTCCTATTATTCCACAGCTCTGATCTTGTTTGGATCACCAGCACAGCACGAGTTGATATCAGCTACAGCTGCCACTCTACCAGCATCAGCATCCTGCCTCCAAGAGTGGCTATAAGATATTTGTAAGGAGATGAAACTAATCCACAATTTACCTATCAAATCATGCAATAACAAGCAGGATAAAAACAGGAGAAATTCTTTTTCTGTATCCCTCAGCATTCAGCTTGCAGTCTGGAGCATGACATGCACTTAACTTTTAACTTCACGTGCACATCTACACATTATTAAGAGTCACGAAACAATCTTTTTTTATATCCAAGCTACTTAATCAAATTCTTAGGATGATTAAAATTCTGAAATAAATAGGATAGGTGATGGGGAGTGGGGAAGGGAAAATAGCAATAGGGAGACTTTTCTCCCCAAAACACAAGTAAATGGAGTACTAACTCTTGAGCTCACCCTGCTACATGCCACAGGCTTATGGAAGGAGACACATAGAAAAAAAAGACATCCAAAGCAACACCATTATTCCATCCCAAGGGCAACACAGGTGGACTATAATTTATCAGTGCTTCAAAACATCTGCCTTTTATACGCATAAAATAGGAGGCAAGACCCAGAACACACACAGATCTCAGCTTCATACTGCTGTCTCATGTCTAGGAAAAAAGAATCGAATCGAAAAATCTCCTATTGGGTTATTTAGAAGTCCATTGAAGGCTTTGAAGTCTGGATCCAAGCTGTAGCCAGCTCATCCAGACTCATTCTTGAGCTTGGATTTTCTGAGTTTGGATTCTCTGTGAGCCCAGCCAGCCCATTCCTTCCTGCTGTCACAGCCACACTCAGTCATACAGGTGACTCCTTTAGCAAAGTCACCTGGCCTTCAAAGCAACCGTCTACAAGGGTCTGAGACCCCCTTTGCTCAAATCAGGACTCTTTTCCCTGTAGCAATGCCATTATTATTTAGACCATAACATGCTTTAGCAAGTCAGCAACTGGAAGCCTTTTCTGGACACCAGGCTCCAAACCCAGCCCTCTCCTAAACAGAATCTAAGACCTCTGGAAAAGTGAGTCCACATCTCTGCTCCCTCTCTGGACAGGCCTATTTTTAGGTGAGTTGGAAACACTTCAGGCAGGAATTGCATTTCACTGAATATTCACACGATCGGTTGTACAGTGTCACTGAGATGCAAATACACCTCTGGCATAACCAAACACAGAACGGAACAGAACCTAATCTGGATCTGTCAGGTCAGGTTATTCCAAGTGGGAAAACTGAGCTACAAAAAAACCAAGGCATCTTGCTGAATATTCCTGTATCTGCTCACAGAGCTCAACCCAGTCCTGGTGTGACACCAAACCATGCCATAAATCAAGTCCCTCCTGATGGGAGAGAATTTTCTAAAAGTCCTTGCAAGGAGTTTCGAAGATAAACCAAGACTTTTCCTGGAGTTTCAATGCTGCTGGATAGCTGTTTATTAAGTATTATCAGAGGAACAGAGCCACCAGCCTGACCCAGGTACAGCACAGAGCACAGAAAGCAGGAGAGGAGTCTCTAATTATCAAGATTTACACAGCCTTTTAAAGATAATTTAACCAATAGTTACTAAAAAGGTACATTATTTTCACTTTCCTACCAATTATTCAGTAACACGGGCAGGAACTGCGGAATTCTCTATCCAATCATTCCAAACTACTTTTACTGCAGAATATGGAGTAGTAGAAGAAGGAGAAGAAGGTTTAGAGAACAACAACAATCCTCCATTTTAATACTTTTTTACTCTTATCTATTTACTACAAAGAGAAACCCAAAACCTCTAAATTTTTCACCCTATGACAATCTTACATAGTAGTCTATCACCTAATTCACACCACTGCATTTTCTAATTCTTGTCTGATCATTGGTAATTTTTTCCAAGGGTTGAGGCTAAAACAGTATTATTCAGGGGGGTAAGAACCCTTAAAAACAGGCAGAGAAATATTCTCGGCACTCTGGGTTCCTACACTGGTGGTTTAGGATTAAACCCAGCAAAGGTCCACATGCACATGATAAGTAATTCAGTAATAAGTGAATTAGTTGTGGCAGAAAGAATTTCTGCTAAGGCTGCTCAAAGCCATCCCAAACAGAGGCTCCACTTCCCACAAGTGCAGTGTGGGTCATTTCTGTTTCTGTGCCATGTCTCCCCTGCCACAACCTCCCCTCTCACTGCTGAGGAGATGCTGTCCTCTGCTCCTATCCGTGGTTCAAAATATATCTTAGTCCAATCAAATACAAGTTCTGTACAACCTTTTTTTTTTTTTCATATCCTTTATAAGGGGTCATTTGGGGGTTTGCTTGGTTGGGATGTTCTTCTGTTTGCACATTTTATGTGCAAGTTGGACAGTGTAGAGAGGAGCCATTTAGATCCAAATCAGAGCCTCCTATGTTCCTCTCACAGTTCAAGTTGGATCAGACTTCAGATGAAATTGTGCCAACGTTTCAAACTGCTCTCAGAAGATTTGAGCTGGAATATCTTCTGGACAGTAGCTGTTCTTGGGAAGTCCCCCTAATGCCAAAATTCCATAGAAATGCTTCTTGAATTGAACTACAGCCCTACAGCAGAGCTCCTTTCTGTAATGGATCTAAAATGGAAACCAACAGAAATGTTTCCTTCTTCATTTCCCTTAAGTGGATTCAGTACTGAGGCTGCATTTCCATCCATTTTGTTTTAGTGTGATGTGAGCATGAAAATCAATCCCCCGAAATCCCCTCCCTCCTACCCCAAGAGCTCATGCATCCTTGCATACCCTCCTTACAATTTTTAAACATTTCATGCACCTTTCAGTCCTCATCCATGGCTCCAGTCTGCAGAAAAGCCTTTATACTTGGGCAGTAACTTTCACACAAGTGGGTTTCTAACCTTCCAAACACCAAATTCTACAAGCAGCTATGTGCAGTGGAAAATTCAACTATCACTAAGAAAGCTTTTTTTCAACTGTTTATCCTCAGCCACCTCAGAGAATTCACCTCCAAATATAAACTTTGCTTACTAAAACTGTAAATCATGCATGGCTTTGTAAACCTCAGGGACCACCACTGCAAATTTCCCAGCTCACATAAGCAGTACTGGACCTGGTTAAGAAGACTGCCCATGAATGAGCCTGGATTTCAGGTATGTTACAATACTCAGACCCCCTCACCAGGTATATAACACTAATAAAGACCAGGTCCTCACAAAGTATCATCAACTGAATGCTACTGTGCTGAAAACTTCACCAGATTTGTATCTTAAAAATGACGGGTAGAGGTGGAAAAGTCTGCCTCCAGCTGCTTCACGCAGCAAATGCAGGGTTTTTTAACCTGATAAATCCATACGCTGTGCCAGTGAGGGGATTCACCAGCCTGGGTTCAGAAGAATCATTTGTGATGTGTCATAATTTACATGAGTTCAGAATATATGCAAAAACAATATTTTATTCTCTCCATGCCCCACTCCTAGCTCTGCTACATTTTTTGCATTCATTCTGTGCTGATATAAACATGCCTAAATAAAAGACAGGCTTACTTCCTTTTCCAAGACTCTCAACCAAATGTATTCTTGCTTGTGCTGGTCTCTCAAATTAAAAATCAGCAGCTGGGTAAAACAACAAAGCAAATTTCGACATGTTAAAACCATATTCTCAGTGAACTTTGGAGAGGTTACACTCAATAAGAAGTTCATTATTTTCATTTGGTTTAGTTCCCCTCTTCTTTTAGCAAATAAATCATTATACAGAAACAGGATTTTTATTGATGGCCCTCCTCAACTTCCACAAGCCTGGACAGCATAGGCTTACAGGTCATGTAATGTGGTTTTCTGCAGCCATTTGCCCAAATATTTTACATTTCCACTTCTTTATGTCTTCCAGATCATGCACAAACTTGAACCAACCCTCACAGCCTTACCAAATGCAGCTACTACGGTGTAATTATCCACTAACACAGCCATGAGGGTCAAGTAGTCAAAGGACTTGTGTAAGTTCATACACACCATCAGCAAAAAGCTGATGAGATGATGTGATGATTCCAGCCCTCCTGGCAGCACGGTGCTGCCTTGAGCTACAAGCCACAGGCACAGATTCAGCTACTTCTGCATCTTTGAAAAATGTCACCAAAATTTGTGATCAAAAATTAAATTTGGCCTTGTTTTTTTTGCAGTAGGCATCAAATAATGCTTGATGTGGTAGCAGAGTCCATGCAACACTAAGTGAAACACAGAGGGCAGAAAGGTGATATCCCTAATACAGCTCTGTGGTGATCACACCTGGAATACTGCACTCAGCTCTGGAGAACTCATTTCCTGAATGACAATAACAACCCAGAGAGCCATAAAAGTGTTAAGCAAGCAGAGAGGGCCTGACTTACTAAGAGATTAAAAGAGCTACAGATGCATCAACTAAGCTTTAAGTAGGGGATGTGACAACTATCTGCAAGTATTAGAACAACATTAGCAAGGACAGAGAACCATTTTAGTGAAAAAAAAAGGTTTACAGCTACAGGGACCAGCAGTAAACTAAAAATTATAAAAACATTAACTGATGAAAAAAAGTAATTTTAATAACAAAATCTGCCAGAGGACAGGGTAGACCTGATAATATGCTTAACCAACACTGCTGCTTCCCAAATTCTCATCCCTTGAGAACAAGAAGTTGTCAGTTAAAGATTGGAGACTTTCTGTTTTGGAATTTCTCCAGCAGAATATTCTATCCCTTGTTGGGGAAGTTTCAGACATCCTTACCTCTGAAGCAACACAGGCCAGGCCCATTGTTCTTGCACCACCCCCAGGTAGTTTTGCTCCGTAAGCTAAACTCAAGCAAATCTTGAGAGTCACCAATCCAGTGTTCTGCCTTCCCTCTCTACTGGGACTGCCATGCCTTGGATGAGCCAGCAAAGGGAGCGGGAATGCTCGTGTCAGAGCCAGCCAGGCTCACTTCACTCTGTTTTCACCTGAGTAACAGCACAATATAGAAATACTGGGATCTGATTTACAGGATGATCAATATCTACGGATGAAAAGCACAAGGGAACCACAGCCTTTGTTATAACAATGTCCTTTGTCTTGGGAAATGCTCTTTTTACCCTACTTTGAGGACAATGTTTAAAGGGTTCTGTTTGTCTTACTCTATTAAACCTGCTCGTTTTTAAGAGAAGCAGTGCCTGTCTACTGTATAAAATATGAGCACAAGCAATAAGTACATCGAAGGCCTATTGCTGGCTGGCCAATTTCCACGTATCCTAATATGGTTAAGAAAATGTTTGACTGGAGCCCAGAGCAGAGTGCCAAATTTAACAACTCTGCAGTGAGCAGAGTGCCACAGAGCCCTCTGCTTAGGCTCACTGTAATTTCAGCCTGGTGCAGTGGCTGCCTATTCACATGAAGTAGTCCATAATTGTACTTGTGCAGCGTTACAAAGCCCAGAGCCTTTTGTTCTCCCTGCCCTGCCAGGGGAGGTTGACGCTTGCTGCCGTACAAGGC
The DNA here is from genome assembly GCF_000691975.1 of Corvus brachyrhynchos. Classification (NCBI taxonomy): domain Eukaryota; kingdom Metazoa; phylum Chordata; class Aves; order Passeriformes; family Corvidae; genus Corvus; species Corvus brachyrhynchos. The sequence goes on along the minus strand of NW_008236487.1, from coordinate 2,444,508 downwards.
TTTCAGAGACAGCAGCTCATTGGAGTGTTTCCCTTCTTGGGATAAATATATTAAGGAAATCCTGGGTATCCCGAGGATATAAAAGAACATGCACTGTATGAGGCACTCTGGGTTTGTGTAAACAGAGAGGTTTTCAAGGGCTCCAGCACAAGAACACACTTACTTTCTCTACTGCTAATGCACATAGGAGAGGTTTTACAATCCCAAACCTATACAAAGGGCAGGTGTTTTCCTCACTCTTTTGCTATTACTGCCTTTTATGAAACTTGGCAAGGTGCAGGCTGCTTACCTGCCTCTGAGCCCACTGCAAAATAAACCAACCTTGCCCACTTGTGTTAAGTACTTGCATTTCAGTCTTCCAAATTTCACTGGGCAGCAAGTGGTTTAGGATTTTTGAAATAGCCAAGACAAAGGGTGACAAAGTAAATTAATCACATTATCAAGGTCAGTCTTCAAATCACACTTCAGCCTTCCCACTTACTCTTTTTTGAAATGCCACCAAAATCATTGCAAGGCCTGATAATAGAGATTTGTCAACAGAAGAAAAGGGGATCATTGAGCTTATATCACTGAAACTCCTCACTTTAGGCCTTAAAAGAGCAATGCTACCTTGATTATGCAAAAGGATTAGCTGGCCTCTCCCAGATCATTTCCTATGAGATCATATGCAGACTTGGAAACAGAAGGGACTGGTTTCAGGAAGTTTGGAAGCCTTTTATGGATTATATTAACAAGGCACAGGCTGTTCCCTAAAACTGATTGTACATCAAATTCCATTGCAGCCACATGCCCTTGGTCGGAATGCTTTAGCATATATGATAGTACCAACAGCCACCAAAAAAAGCAGCAATTCTGTCATTTAATCCCTGTGTTTTTGTTTTTTTTTTTTTGAGTACTGGGTATTAATTGTAATTTTTAGGGGTACAGATAGCATACGAGAGGTTACAGTGGGAAATCTCTTCAGTTCTCTAAAGTTTCAAGTATCTTACACAGTCTGGCTACAACTTTTTACAGTTCAATACCTGTCTTACATCAGTAGAAATAAATGCTACACTGCAAGATATTGGAATGATACCTAATAGCTACTAGAGGTCAGCTTTACTTTTTCTTCTCTAGTAAGTACTAACAAAAAAAACACATCTACACAAAAGCACATCAGTGTTTGAAAAATACTTTCTCTTGCTATTTGAGGTCTCAGCTAATGTATTTATTACCAAACATTTTCCAGTCAGTTCAGTTACTGTACATTTACTCTTGATACAGAAAATTAGAAAGCAAATCAGAAACTGCATTCCTTTTTCAAGACATAATGCTGTGCATTTTCTTATTTTTTAGGATTTTACAGCCAGGAGTTATTTTCCTGGGTATGCATATGGATGGTGCAGATGCCTGACATACACCAGGACTGCCCAGTGGTCCAGCAGACTCCTGAGTCTGTAAAGACACCTCTAATGCTGTGCTTCTGTTTGGAAATGTCACAGCACTTAGAGAGGCTCTGGCCTTCAGGCTCTTTAGCAAGGCTTCTGTCTCAGCTGGGTTTCATGTTAACTCTTGGGTGATGCATAAATTGCATGCTGAGCTTTGTGAGACCTACACTGGGAGAGGCTGAATTTCACTGCAGGAGGCAAGCTAGCCTGTTAAGGGAATTAGATAACACTCGCCTATTTATTAGTGATGAGACCAGCAGATTTAGTTTGCAGTGGAAAGTAACACAACATTTTCAAACAGCATCCCTCAAAGGAAAGTCATAATCCTCCCTCCGATTTACAGGTGGGGGAAGAGAGGTGTGGGTAAATGAAATGCAGTTCCCTGCCCAAGCCCAGCTGGTCAAGAGCAGCACCTCGTGCACCCCAGCTAAGTTCTTTCCCCATGGGGTTGCACTTTCTCCTGCCACCTCACTGATGCCATGGCTGGAGAACCAAAACATTTAGCATGAACGTTCCCCCCCAGCATTAAACTGTCATCTCTTCCCAGAAATAAGACACATTTTTGTTCTTGTTGGGACTGGAGAGAAATAAGAAGCACCTGAGCCTGAGAGGAGTGAAAACCTCAAATTTATTATAATTATTTTCTATCTGTTTAATAGTGGTGTTCTCTGTACCAAAGACAACACAACAATTAAAAGACAACCACTACCTTTGCTTAGTTTGGGGAATAACTACCCCGATACAATCTCCCAGGAATCCATCCTTAGAGCCTTGCCCATGGCTATTTATAACTAAGTAAATGTTAGAGGATTCACATCTTTTGCCCTGAAAAAACAAGACCTTTGGCCTTAAAATTTCTCTGGAAAGTGTTTCAGAGAAGGCTGTTGCTCTGCAGCAATGTTTCCTTCCATTAAAATTCCCTCTTAAAATATATGGCCCAAAGGAGGAACACTAGACCCCAAATATACCACAAATATGGACAAGTCTGCCTGCAGGCATTTGGAGGCTGGGACTTTGCCCAAAACATTATCCTTCAAGAATTAACCAACTCTCTGTCAGCATAGTTAACAGCCTCAAAAAAAACCCCCAATTTACTTTGTCATGCCTTTCTCAGGACAGCTCACTAATTGAATATTGCACTGTTTATTACTGCTTAAGGTTCAATTATTCCCAAGGACTGAAACTGGAGCCTTTATAGATCTATGTGCAAATAAAAAAACTGTGTTTGGGAGCCAGTATTGCCCAACGAATTCACTTTTAGGTTTCTATTCTCCTGGCTTCAGCCCAGCTCACCCTGGCTCTTCTTTCCCTCGTCTCCTGACACAATCTGGGATAGCCAGAGGCCAGAGGAGCAGTCAGGGTCCAGCTGACCACAGGAACTCAGTATGTGCTCAGGACTTTGCTCTGCTTGGCTACTTGAATCTGCCTGTGAACACCAGTCATCAGAAAAGGTGAACAAGAAAAACGGTACTGAGGCAACAGAAGTCAGAGACAGTGAACTCAGAGACAAACTCACTAAAAGTGAATGCAGACACAACAGCCACCAGCCCTACCACGTGTATGGCCATAACTTCTTGGGATGCTTACAAACCTTCCCCTTATAGGAAAAGTCAACATCAGATCAGATCACGCAAGACACAGCCCCTGAAAGTGACAGTCACTCCAGAGAGGTGTTCAACAAGCAAGGAAACCATTCAAGGCAAGTCCTTTCCTCACCTCCTCATCAAGGTTGGCTTCTTCACTTAAATTTTGAATCCTTTCTGTTTTCCTTAGTTTTCACTGCTAAAACTCTGCATTGCAGTAGTATTTTATATACATGCTGCATCCTTTTGAATCAGTGAATTTGCCAGGCATGACATCATAACCTCCACCTGTGCAGTCAGAATGATGGAGTTTCCTCAGAGCAATTTGGGCTAAACAGCAATTATAAAATAAGTACAGCCTGGGAACATTTATTATTACAATCATCATTTCTTAGCAAGACTCCTATCAAGTGCTGAAGCAACAATCTTTTGAAAGGCAAATTTCCTCCCACCTGGCAAGCAGAACATTTTTTTACATGTCCCTATCAAACTAAAACCAGAACACCTGGGGAACAGAGAGTCATTGACTTCACTGACATATTCAGCAGCATTATTATCTTAATGACATATAATGGTCTCCATATTCATAACCTCTCACCAGGAGAAAGCCTGGTGTGGCTGTTGAGCTGACCTCATTACCTCAGTCCGTACCCTGTGCGTGCAAAGATGGCCACATGTAGGGTTAATGACAAAGACACAAGAGTTAGGCCTTCCCAAGGGAAAAACACCCCCTTCCCACTCGGGTAATTTCCAGGAACCAGGAGATTAATATGGAGCCACAACATGGAAAAATTTCTCAGTGTTTTAGAGTGTTGAATTACCATGCCCATACTTACTTATAAACCTTAGCATGAAAAAAAAAGGGAAAAATCAAGGTGGAAGATTCCCAAATGTACAAGTAATTTCTGGCAGTCAGTTTGATCAAGGACTACCACAAAGTGTCTTCCAAAGCAGGCTGATCACTAACCCAAAGCAACCTCTTTCCATACCAGACTCTGAGCTTCAAAGGAAACTAAGCTAACACTAAAGTGCAGCTCATGATAGCAATTGTCTCAACTGAACAAAACATAGCTCCAGAAAAAAAAAAAAGGCAGCATAAACAGCATATATCTCACCAGATATGACAGCCCTGAGCCTGGAAGATGCTGCCTCTTCAGCTCCCAAGGGATTCTTTGAGTAACCCAATGGTTCTCACAGGCACTGGAAAGATAAAAGTGTTTACATGGGGGGGATGAAGAGGGCACCAAAGGCAGAAAAACTTTACAGTTAGGATGATCTAGAAAGCAAAACAGGTCTTGATCCTTGCTGCAGTTGCTAGATGCTGTTGCACCACTGACTAAACTGATTTGCTGCTCCTTTTCTTTTTCCAGTGACTCCTCTGCGAGGAAGAAACTCCCAAGCAAGGAAGGGCAGACCACTCTATGCATCTCAAGTCCCACTTCCTTTCACCTGATCCTGCTGCCATGACTGTAACCCAACCACAGTGTAATGCAATCCTGAGAACAGCCTGGGAAGCATCAGCCACAGAACTGAGAATTTTAATATCCAAACTGCACCGATTAATATGGAGCCAAACCTGATTACGCCCCCATTAATTGCTTCAGAAAAAAAAAAAAAAAAAATCTGAGGGAATTCCCTATTTCTTCTGGCTGTGGACCAGCAGAGCTTCCTGATTGCTGGCTGCCTCCAGTCAAAGATGCAAAAACCTTCGGCTGTTTGAGCATGGCTGCTGGATTGCATTTACACAGCTTTCAGTGACAGGTTGTTTGTCTGCCTGGACAGGTACTTTGACTGCAACAGTGATAGAACAGCCACCTTCGAGCAATAGCTGGAATAAATGGTAACTTAGACAGCATGTGGTGAGAAAAAATTGCCTCTGAGTGATGCCTCAGGGAGAACTGGAGGAAGTTCTTGGGAGAATAGACTCAGATCTGCAATTTGGAGTAACCTAAGCCAGCTGGGAAAGCTGCTCAGAGGCTCTGATGACTCCTATCCACTTCCATGTTCAGACGCAGTAAAAAAGACAAAACTGTCAAATTTTCATACACTCAGAAGACAAAAGGCTGGAATTACAAGGTGCAGAAAAATTTACTTTCTCTGTTAAACCAGATAAAGATACCAAAAACAAGCTGGCTTCACAATCAGCTTTTAATTAGACAAATAGAGTTTACCTTCCCACCTAATCAACACAATCAGCAGGTGGGCTTAAGAGTATTCATTAGACTCATTGTCTTGAGCAAGAGATTTGACTAAACGCTGAAAAAAACACGCTTTTGCAAGTGACAGTGCAATTTTACACCGTTACTTCTAAATCCAGAAGCAGTAGTGTCAGGGGCAGGGAGGTTGCTTATTTTAGCGAATTTTGAGGTGTTTGTTTCAATTTTATACTGCCTGCCAATCGAGGTTTCTGAAGGTAGCGTGTGATGGAATGAAGAGGGCATCAGTCTCCTCCACACATGCAGCACTGTGCTCCACACCATGGGCTGAACACAACTGGCATCCTGTTGTTTTACAAAAACAACAAACATCTTTGTTGCCCCAAGAGCACTGCTGTGTCCATCTCAGATGGCAGTTCCTCCAGGAAACTCTGTTCTGGACCTTCCCAACACTGTATCATAGTAAATACTGAGGAATCCACTTTTTCCTGAGGTTTACCAAATCTGGTAGATCCGGTGAAAAGAATGCAGGTTCTCTTTGTGCAATGCATAAATCCAGGTTACAGGACTATCTCAGCTTTAATAAAATTCCCATAAAGTCAATGGCAGTTGCACGTTCTAACCCAGAGAAAATCCAGATCTATCCTTCCATCAATAAAATGCAAGCCTACTCCAATCCCCAATAAAATCCAAGGACTGTCATGCCATTCAGGAGTCATGTAGCTACATGAGGTGATCAGGTCTTTCAAGTAGGAGCTCTGCTTAACTTCCTGTAGCTGTGAAAAAACCAAAAAATGCCGCACCATTTACGTACAAAGAAGAAAATATAAATTCAGGTACATTGTAGTACAGTTAAACAGCTTCAAGTTGTGTAACTTCCCGACTGCTGAGATGTTCTGCAGATAATGCTCTGAAGGTGGACATTAGTCTTAATCAGAAGAACATCTTGTTTTCTTTCTAAGGCTTTCACTTAGCCCTGTTTCCTGTGATACCTTCACACCAAGTCGTTCCTAAGTGCTCTCATTCACAGGGTACTTAAGCAAGTTCGACTCACCAACCAAACAAGATTACTCACCTTCTTTAAGTTAGGCACACGTTTGTTGAGGCAGAGCCAAAACACACACACACATTCCTGACTAAGGACATATTTTTCTTTCATGGGCTGTTTTTAATCTCTAGTCCTAAGCACAGTGCTTAATAAAACTTTTAAGAAACAAATTCATTTTGCCAAATATCTTCAAGAATTTCTTATTGAAACAAAACTCACTAATATATTTCAGACATTTTCCAGTGCACGCCACTCTATGATTCTATGATCTATCCAGTGAAACACCGTGAATGAGCAAATGCTAGCAAGAGGAATGTTTTAATCCACCTGCTGATACACTTTTATACTGTTTCATACCATATAGTCTGCAAAATATCAAAGTCAAGGGATACCAATAACTAAAAAGCTTATATCAAATTAATCTATTTGGTTCATACTCAAGAAATCTCTGGATGACACACCCAAAGAAAAGGTGAGACAATTATCTTGCTCTTCGTCCTTAAAAGGAGCACAAAGTGCACCACAAAGGAATTTACCTTATTTACCTCATTATTTCTTCAATCTCCTATAGATCATCTCATCATTATATTTACTTACATACTGATCAACTGATTACCAGGTGGCAGAAGTTGAGGTTTGAGTACCAAACCCAAACAGTTGTGGAAATATAAACTTTCTCTTTTCGTCAAGGAGTCAGTGCCATCTTTCTTTCATAACTTTATAACTAGAGATAGCTACTTCTAAACAGAGCAGTAGAACATTTAACATTTTATAAGCAAACTAAATCATGTTTTTTCCATCATTCTTTCCCAATGTGAAATTCTGGTCTCTGTAGGAAGGGGGAAATGATCATTTTCAGAAACACTTCTCACAGAGGGCAATCCTCATGGGCATGCTCCACAGGATTAGGTATGGGAACACTTAGATGGTAAAGCCTGCATTAGCAAGCAAAAACAACAGCACCAAGGGCTACCTATTTCCAGTCTGCTGAGAAAAGCTTGACCTTCTTTTCCATAACCTAAAGAAAGAAACAAAATGCCTTATTTCATTGTAACACTCAGGAAATGGCAAAAACTTTGAAGTTTTGGTTGACCAAAGTGCTGAGGACAACTCTCCCCATTACTGCACAAATATTTAAAAACCTACAGAAATCAAACCTGGATTTTTGAACATCTTTGGAGCCCTGGCTAAGGGCTGTTAAAGCAGGAGGCATGAACAGCAGCCAAAATACTCATTGAAATCATATCAGGTATGGCACTGATTCAGAGGAAAGCATTAGATGTGCTGAATTTCCCTACTTCCTAGCAATTCTGGTTGCATAAATTCCCAGGGATTACTTGGCCTGGTTTTATTCAGCCCCTAGGATCAAAAGATGTTACAACTCAAGTGGATCTGGGCCGCAGACACTTTAAAGGAGACAAATGGCAGGAAAATCTCTTTCAGGGCAATCAGAAACATCATCTTGCATTTACAATCACCTGTAGAGACAACATGAAAACCACCACCCATCACAGACAGCAGCACCTCTTTGGTGCCCTTACAGCAAGCAACCCACAGCCCAGAACCACACGTACACAAAAGCACAGCTGGAATGCTCTGTAGGGTCATCCTCAGATTCAAATTCCCAACTCTTCCAGCTGACCAGGCTGAAGACTGAAATTTGACAGAAAGGTGTCATAGGTTGCAGCTTACAGACTTCTCACGTGCTTTTGAAAATTTCCCTTAAGATGTCACTTTTCATAGGCTTTACATATATATACATAGATGTGTGTATGTATATGTGAATGGTTGAAGGGGCATAGTTAAAAAGGGAAAACAATAATTCTGGGTGTTTTAGCAAGACAGCTTCTTTCACACTTTCATTTTACCTATAAAAATGTCCCTGAGTTTCTCCTCTAACAGCATTTAAAAGAGACCTAAAGCAGTTTTGTCTGTTACTTGAACTAGGGCAGCTCTTGTTTTTTCACATTATTTTTCACTACTGAGAAAAAGCAGAGTCAGGTACAAGCCTTGCTCAAAGTACAGCTTTAGTCTCTTCCATGAGTCAAACATGAAGCTGAATTTGTGACAACTTGCATTAACAACAATTTGATGACAATCCAACATGTGATATTCCCCTACATAACAGGGAAAAAAAGCAAGGCACGTTCTGTTGTTTCCTTGTCAGCATAAAAAACATGACATGCCATGTGAATGCTACACATGCAGACAGAACTCTTTAAAAATCTCGGGTTAGACATTTTTGGCTAATACTTCCACCACCCACCTGTCTATCCTACTGCCTCTATCAGTTCTGGAATCAATCATCAACATAAACATTGGCATTTTAGAAAAGAATGGCTTTTTGAGGATCCTTTAATTCCTCCATATCTTTACTCCAAAGAAGGTCACGTCCTGTTTTACTTATTTTTTCCCCCCAATATTTTTGTTCTATGTTTTTTCTTCATAGGAGACTGAAAGATAGAGATTCTGTACATTTTTGTGGGACAGCTATATTGGGCAGATGGCCAATCCCTAAGCCAGTATCAGCAGTTAATTTATAGCTCAAAGAAAACTCTGAAGAGACAGGAGTTTGTGGGACAGAGGTTTTATTTGTTTGCTTTCCCTTAAAACTGCAAAACTCTTTTGATGAGTTTGTCACCAGGCTCACAAAGGAAGAGTAGAGTTTAAAGCATCATCTGCTCTCTGGTATCCAGTCACACCATGCTGAACCCTCACCTACACCCCAGTCCCTGAGGTTATTAACTCCAACTTTGGTACACAGTAGAAGACCTACTGAGTGCTCCCTTTAAACTGACTATTGGTAGCCTATACCCTAAACCCCATCATTTTTACTTCAGCACTCATTTTCTTAACTTAGTTCTCTTTAGTTTCAATGTGTGGGGACGTAAGGAATAAAACACAAACCAAACAACATCTCCCCCAGACTGAGACTTTGCTACGAGGCTGAAATTGACCCTTTTAAAAAAAAAAAAAAAAAGTTTTGGAAGCAAAGGTTTTCTGACAGGCATCAGGAGGACAAGTAGAGTTCTACAAGTTGGGAATGTACTGAGCATCAAATACTTAACTTTGACAAATGCTGTGTTGGCAGCACGCACCCAGCATAGCTTCGTGACAGGCTGAGAGTTGGATGGGGCTGAAGGTTGTGTGGCAATATGAAGGCACAACAAAATCACAAAGCTGTCAAAGCCACACACCTAGAGATAAACCCCAAAATAAGGCAGGAAACAAATGGCAGAGCCTTAAAGGCTGTTGTTCCACAGCAAGGAGGATGGCTGGGCAAGCAGACACGGAGCATCCATGGATGTTCGCTCTGGCTGAGACCCCCTCTGCCCTCAGCTCGTCCCCAAGCACTGCAGTAAGGGAGCCAGCAGTGAGCCACTTTTCCTAAGCACAGCTCCTGGTCAAGCCCAGCAACCAAGCAAGGCAAACTTCCCTCTTTTCATTTCAAACTGGAACGGTTCATGTGGCTTATTAATGCACCACAGGGAAATGTCAAGAATAGAGAGAGACTCTTCCATAGAATCCCAAAGACAGGCTCCTACAGCAACCAGCAGCAATTAAAAAGCACTCTTCATGCAAAAGGGGGCAGCATGTAACAGATATTTTGTATTTCAACAAACCAAATATTGTGTCTCAGAAACAGGGGAGAGAAGAAAGCAGAAACAACACTTATTAAAAGAAACAGACCTACTGAAGAAAGTTTATTTTCAGACATTTTAGTTGAAATATGTTTGGAAAAATACTGGAATGTGGCACTTGAAAAAGAAAACCACAGTACCAACAAAAAATGCTGCATCTTTTTGATTTGGTAGGAATCTACTTTATTCCACAGATTTTGAGACGTGTTTAAGATTCCATAGGTTTAGTATTACATCACTGATTGCTCATAATGAAATTCCAGGCAGTAGCAAAAAAAGATTTAATGATAGTACCCACACAAGGTACGGATATGGGGCCCTCTGAGCAGATTTACTGATAGGAATGTTGAATATGGGTTACAACAACACAGTTGTCTGGCTCACTTGGGCATGCTAGAATGTCATGTGACAGAGCACAAGTTATACTATTGCTTGAATCTATCTTAAGAAGATAATTCTTAATTCTACCCTTTGCTGGATTTTTCAAAAGATTTGTCATTTACTACAGCTCTATGATGCTGTCAACCATTGTAAAAAGTATTTTTCCTGTTTTCATATCCCATCCATCTCCTTGATAAAAAATATTTTGATAGTTTTAGTAACATGTTTGATGTTAGTTGGACTGGGACATTAGTGCCTTCAAAGCACAGCGTGACATAGTGGACAAAGCACTTGGCTGGCAGCACCTCCAGTTTGGTGCTGTCACAGGAATCATTCTTCTTTTTTGTGCTTCAGTTTGTCACAGTGACAAAAGGGAAAACAATGCCAAACTCCACTGCAAAGAACTGTGAGATCAACACAGAAAAACCTTGATCATAAAGCCATTATACACCACAGAAAGAAGGTAACTTTTAAAGATTTCTTTAAAAATAAGTACTGAGAAAGCCACTTAACAACTTGCAGCTACACAGGGTTGAAAGTTTTTCAGAATCATCATCTATTTTCTGCAGGTAGGTTACCTGAGTCTGGGAAAGATGATCTACTGGAGTCCAACACCATATGAACTAGCAATCATTATATAGGAGATTTTATGAACTCCAAGATATTCACTGTAACAACACTTGCCTTGGGACTAAAAGAGAGTTTGATATAGTATCTTAAACTGTTGCATTCATAGTTTCCCAAGAAGTAATTCTGATTAGAGCTGTTCAGTTTCGTGTTTTTATGCCAGAAGCAGATAAAGAAAGCAAAACATTGCAGAAATACCAAGTTAAAAAAAAGCCTTTGGAACAATGAAGAACCACCTTTGCTTTAAAACACAGAACAGGACTATGTTGTCCAATCTGGAACAAGCCATGGATAACCCCAGGCTGACATTTGAGGACCAGGATAAAACAAAAGAAACAAATGAGCTGTTGAAAATCCTTTGAATACGAGGGTGTTACCTTGTGGGTCACCCAGTGATCCATGTCCCAGGCCTCAGACAGACCTGAGCTCACGGCAGCTTCTCCCATCAAGGTCTTGACAACGCTGATGAGATTCACACCTAAGAAGGTGCTTCCACCCAGTGGAGCTACTCCTCACCTCTGGGATGCAGGGAGAGCACACAGCCCAACTTGGATCCTGCAGCTCAGGCTCCCACAGAATTTGATTCCCATTTTGTGTGAATTTCAGGTGAGCACAGCACACAGATCATTATTATGTACACATAAAAGAGAAAGAAACCCAAGCACAGAAATAAATCTCTGATACAGAAAAATGTGTGTGGATGTGCATGAGAACAGAAAGGAGAACAAAGCAGACCCCATCTTTCACTCTTCAAAGGATACAATTTTGGTTTAGAACTGATGTAAGACAGAAGATATGAATCCCCTGCTAAGCTTACAATTAGTGCCTTGCTGTTTTGTGTGGCTGAACAAAACTGTATCTTTAGATAAATTTTTTTGGAAAGCTTTTAATGATTTTGGCTGCCTGTATTAAGCTGCTGTAACATTTGATTTCCAGGGTAATGACAGCCAGGTCTAAAATATCCTAATCAGACATCCAAGAATCAAGGCCTTTCAAAAATAACTTGGAAAAAACCCTGCCCTTTCTCTTGGCATCTTCTCTTTGACA
>NW_008236487.1:2426775-2432439 GCF_000691975.1 Corvus brachyrhynchos | reverse complement strand
AAAAAAAGGAGAAATATGAAAGAACAAACAGACCCTTGACCTATAGCCAGACTGTTGTTATGCATTCCATGACTGTGTGACAGTGTAAAACATGAATTTAACAAGACTGGTTGGGAGCTTCTATCATGCATGCACACTCATTCTGGTGATTTTTATGATTTTTTTTGTTCAACTGGTCCATTTTACTCTAGAAGAATGCAGCAGTTACATGAAAACTCACTCATTTTTGTATGGAGTTTCCCCCCCTGCCAACAGTGACAAGTCAAAATAAGTAGGTCTGAAATATTTCTCTTTTAGAATTACTTTATACTGCACTTTTTGACACAGCATTCAACTGGAATCAATCCAAATCATCAGGCATACCAAGGTGTGGAAGGAAAATGCTCTGGGTTTATGCATTAAACATTCATACAGGATTCACAGATGTGAAGTAGCCTAGGGCACTGGACATCCAGCAAGATGGTGTATTATGGCCAGAGATTATTGCTAAGAACAGCCAACAGCCAGAAAATCAGCGAATCTGCCAAACCTGAGGACAGGCTACAACTGGGTAGGAGAGAAGCTTCAGCAGCAGCTTCAGCAGGGCCAAAAACTCAGCATCTGTTTCTTAATGCTAGCTTTCACTTTTCTTAGAAATCACTAGAATAGCTTCATTTCTTGATTTTAAATGAATCACAAACACTTATTCCCACCATATTTTTTAAGTCTTTTTATATGTATATAAAGAGCCCGGTCTCCAATAAAATCTATTCTTAAATCTAAATTCTGTGGTGTTTCATAGGCAAACTGTTTCATGATCTGATCCAAAACTCACTGAAGACTTTCCATCAGGCTCTTCATTGTGTGACTACTGAAAACAAGTGCTGCTAAATTACACCCCTACATCTTTGTTTCTGTAAAGCAGCCAGAACCATCCATGTCATGGAATGGAGCTCAAGGGCTTCCCTGCTCTGCAGAGCCTCAGACTCCAGCTTTATTAACCTGACTACAGCTCCTTAGAGGACTTCTTTCCATTGGAAGTTGCGAAAATAAATGTAAAATATATGCTTGCACATCATAAAAGTGATGTTTTGTTTCATTTTAGACTACAAGATGAAAAAAATTATGCCATGAAAAATAAAATGGAGCTTACAAACTCCTAAACAATAAAGGGTTATGCACTACGGAGCTGTTTCTGGTCAACTTCTCTCATAAAAATGCATCAAAACCTACAAAGTCAGCATCTCTGATATTTGTCAACTTCTCTGTACCCTTTCTGTATGCAGCAGTTGCATTTATTAGGGCTGTTTACCAGCTGACAGGAAAAGACCCCAAAAGATTGCCAGGTAACTAGCCCACTAGACATGAGTAAGGTTTCTGATTTTCCCTTTCCTGTTCCAAGTGTAAATTAAAACAATCTTCAAGCTCACCATACTTCAGTCTGCATAATCTAAATGGTACTTTCAATGAGCTTTGGCACAAAACTCACCTTTGAAAAGACCTTGGAGACCTTTTAGATGAAACCTTTTTACACATGATGTATTATTACCAATGACACTTCACCAAATGTAAAAGGGCTCCATATTTGAACCCGAGATTATAAATGACCTTTTTTTCCAATCAGCTAACTAATCATGTACTTGAAAGGGCGTGGTCAGCTTTAACTTCTGATCCCCACATTTCTGAGGATATTCACCAAGTGTTCCAACAAAACTCTTCATTACGTTGCACACCTACCATAGCACCAGACGACTTTCCCCACGTGACCAATAACCTGTGTCAAAATTAAACTGCCTTACCTCAAAACCAGCAAACTTCTGTTTATGTATAAATACTAACAGTTCAAAGAGAGAGAAAGCACAATTTCAGCAGATAATTACACCTCAGTTTACTACACAGTAACAGTCTGCTCAAGAGAAACTTGCATTCTCTACTTGTAAACCTCCAATTTTCCATCCTCAAGGTACAATGACAGTTTTTTCTTTCTTCTCTGCTTTTAAGACAGTACAGGCTGACTGCTGACTTTCACACTAGCTCTCCACAAGGGAGAACTTCCTACACTGTAAAAAAGGTCTCTCTGGAAAAAATGAGTTCTTGCTTAACTGAATTCACTCTGTACAGCAAGAAACTCCCCACAGGCAACAGAACATCGTCAAATTCCAGGGCCGTGAAAGGGTTGTAACTGTGGCTCCATCTCTCTGTATTATAAAGAACCCAAGAAAATGAAATCTCCCCCTTGGCAGGAGGGACAGGACTGCCCCATGGCTGAACAAGGATGCGTGACTGCTGTCCCAAGTCTACATGCATGCAAAACAAACCCTAACTGGGCATGACAGAAACAACACGAGTAATTCACAGCAGCAATTGCCAGCCTAAAACAGCAAAGGGCCCACTCAGCCAGAGAGGAGGATGAAGCCACTCTCTCACTCCCTTGATCCTGCAGCCATGGAAGATGAAATATGTCACACAAGCTGGCCAGCAGAGTTAAAATTCACCCATTTCCTGGCACTGGTGTCAAAGAGCTCAAGAAGCGGACTCCAGAAGACCTCCACGCTTGGTGCTTGCTGCTGGCCAGTCTTGCTCCTCCAGGGCCATTCTTTCTGCCTAACTCTCCCCTGTGATGTACACAGGCATTCCTAGCAGGTAGCAAGATCCCTAAATGCCAAGAAAGGGCAACCCAACTCTTGTGTTCAATCACACCCAAAACACCGCTGTCATTATGGCCATCAGCCATGGATTTCAAAAATTTGAGTCCTAGTCATTTGCCAGAAGATACAGAGGAAAATTTGAAGGGAATGGTAGGTCTGCCAAATTGTAGGCAGTACTGTACTCATTAGTTAACCCATTCTCTCAGATCTCTTTGTTATTGCATCTGGGGGAAAGAAAGAAAAAAAAACCACATTCGTGCAGCTTTAGTAGTACAGTTCTGCTGTCTTAGAAATGTTAATGTCACACATAAATCTCCATGTTTTACTAATGGCATCATATATCTTCCCAGGCATTTCTAATTCACCCCTTGTTGTGCTATCTATGTACTTTATCACATCGGGTTAGTCTGTGTCAGGTATTAATATTAAGACACGGTGCCTTGTCTTTCATAGGGAAGTACATGTTCTTATCTAAATTGCTGAGACTAATAACTTGAAATATTGTCCCTGCAAACATACTTGAATGGTGGATATTCAGATAACCAGAGCTTTTTTTTTTCCCCTCCCCTTCCCCTCCCAGTGAGTGAACATAAATTAAGTCTCCACAGGAGTTAACCCAAGAATAAGCTGCATTCCCAATCCGCAGGCAGGGAAGGACACTGTCCTGTACCAAGGTAACTCGTGTCCCATCTGACTGGGACCGCACACCCACACCAAGCAGGACTCCCAAGGGTGCCACAGTCCTTTTGTTCCCCAGCAAAGCCCTGCCTGCAGAAACACGAGCTGGGAAACTGCGCTGCTCTCCCCCTGGCAGCTTCTCCGCTGCAAGGAAACATTATTGTCCACAGTCCCGATTGCTTAATCCATCTGGTGGGCTCTGTGCCTTGAAACTTGGATACCTGACAGTTAAATTGTTTTCAACTGATAACTGGCCCAAGGATGCCCCCTCTGCTTATTATTTCTTTGATCCAGATAAGCCTTTGGTTGTTTAATCGCTCACAAAGCTAAAGCAGAAGGAGACAACACTGAAAAGCCTTACAACCCCACATACTTAATTTAGCCTAAAAGTAATTTCTGGGCAGAAAGGGAAAATTTAATTAACTCTTCTCTATAAAAATGTATAGTAAGATGTGTAGCAAGATCTTATACATTCCTTTGAAGTTCGTCATACATTCCTGAATACCTTTGACAGCCTGAGAAGTTGTGTCTGCTTCTGATTAGATAATTGAAATAAATCTACACCAAATAAATTCAGATCTCTTAAAATAAACTGCAGAGGTACATGAACTTTGTAAAATGCATGTAGTGCTTCAACCAAAAGGCATTTCTGCAAAAATCAGCTATCATGAAGGAATCTATTTCTCTATTTTTTTTTCATGCATGGGGTCTGCAGCTAGTGCCCAAATTTTAACCCAGACTTAATTCCAGTCAGTATCAGCTAGAGTTATGTGAACCGCAAACCACTGCAGCAGAGGGAAATAACATCTTTTACACTTTCTACTTTCTCCATTTCACACCTAACAGTTAAATGCTCATTAAAAATGATAGACAGGACCGTGTCACTCCAAGCCCAGCAGATATTTGCCTGCTATTTCATCTTGAGACAACACTGTCAAAGCTGACTGAACCTAGAGGGAAGAGCACTGCTTCACATGGTCAATCTCAATTCACTGCTTCCAACCCAACAAGCCACCAACCAGTCATGTTGCAATACAGTTTTGGCCAGACTACAAAGCTTGGAAAGGTGTGTATGTGTGTGTGTGTATATATATGTGTGTGTTTATATCTCAGTAATATATATTGTAATGCAATATAATACACAGACCCAGACATATTACATAAAATGGAAGATGGCAATAAAATTGCATGTATTGCTTGGCAATACATGAAGAGAACAAGGAGAATTTGAGTACACCTGGGTAATAAGTGGTTAAAGCCATGCAGCTACCTAAGACTCAGAGCACACAGACATCAAAGCTGATGAGTGAAGCTCGTGAAGCTGAGACTGACCACACAAACCCAAGTCCTGCTGATCAGATGGATCTTATCAGACTGATCAATCAGGTAGCCTTGCCAATCATCGTGCAATCCCCTACTGAAATCACAATCAGGATGATACACAGTGGGTTCAAGACAGATCATCTTAATAAAAATCCTCATGAACAGTTTACAGCAAGATGACCAAACAGACACAAGAACATGCTGCAGTTTCAACTGTGTGACAGATCTTGCTAAAATGCTGAGATGGTATCACGCTTCAAGCAGCCAGGAACTTTTTTGGTAACACGTTCTCCAGCTCACAGTCACAGGGAGATAATAGTCCCCTTGTTCTTGGGACACCATCAGATCCAAAAGCAGGCAAAGAGAGCAAGCTTAGGCAGCAGGATGGCACAGAACAAGGATTGCAATCACTCAGCCATCTCTCCACATTGCTTAGGAGCAGGTCCAGTCCAAAGCACAACTGGTGATGACAAGATAAACACAGACTTGTAGAATATCCCAGGCCACCAGCCCTGCACGAAGGTATATGAAGTCATAGAAGTGATGAAGTGCCTGCCATTTACAGGGAGACATCTAAAGAAGGTGATGAAAGATGCAATAGAGAAGCCTATGCCAGCACTCATTTGAAAATACAACTTCGAGTCACAAAAGAACAATTTAAAAATGTGTCATGGAATCCTATTGAGAAGTCAAGACTCATCAAATTCACGGGCAGAGAAAATGGAAGCAAAAGCACTGAATACACAAAAAAGATGACAAATTCTACATTAAACCCAGGTCTGTCTCAAACTAACCCAAGCATTCAGATGAAAACTTACTTCTAAAGGCTCATGTGATGGCAGATCCACCTTCTGTTACTTTGCATGAGGTTCACACTCAGCCAGTTAATCACAGTCAGAGTGGAAGCCTGATACTTTCTCCTGATGTGTCCTGCCCAGGACATCAACTCTGGAATACTGACCTGGGGCCAGAGTCATAGAAAAAGATTAAACATTTTACCCTGTACATATTTTAATGCCTTCCAAGTTACTCCCCC
>NW_008236487.1:2406558-2426637 GCF_000691975.1 Corvus brachyrhynchos | reverse complement strand
TCCCCCCCCCCCCCCCCAAAAAAAGTACTGTGCTCCTAAACTTCACAAAAACAATGTTACCAACCATTTTTTCTGTGCTTACCAAAAAAAAAAAAAAAAAAAAAAAAGAAGTGGAACTGCAATCTGAGCTCTCACAGAAGACAGCAAGTCAATGCTGCCTACATAGAGCTTACAGAAAAATACAAGACAAACCTATGTTACCAAAACACTGATGATGAGATTGTGTACAACCATCAAAAACTTCTGGAGAGCAGAAAATTTATATAAAAATATACATGTAACATCATATGAGTGTCTTGCACTACTTTTTTTTCCCCTAGGACTTGCTTTTGGTCCACTGTGGGATTTTCCATTCAATCCCTTTTTACCATCAGACACGTGACGTGTCCATGCTAAACAGGAAAAAATTATTTTCCACCAGATGGAGCAGTGCCACAATTAACAAAATCGCCACTAACAGTCTAAAATACACTGAATAACATCACACCCCAATGGAAATACATTTTTATGCATTAGTTCATCTTTCTTGTTTCCGTCTGTCCTCTCTATCACTCCTGACAGCTCTGCCCTCCTTCCTCTCTCATCTCAAACTTGCAGATGCAATGCAATCTTCATTTCTTTCCCCCACACTTCCTCTCAATTTCAAGTCTCTTGCTAAATTCTATTGTCATTTCTCACAATTCTTTTCTCTTAGCCCTGCTCAGGAGTATTAATGCAAACCTGGAGGGGGGAAAAAAAAACAAACAAACAAAAAAACCCACACAAAAATAATAATAAAAAGACCCTAAACCATAGAGCTCCCAAAATTTTGTGATTCTTTGTAATAGCTGCTTCACTTTGCAACCTTCCCAGCTACTTGGGTTTATAAATGCCACAGCAGAATTCATCTTCTTTCCCACCCACACCCATTTTCTGACCATACCACACATGAAAAAAACCATACCAAAAAATGCATCCACCCTGGCTTCAGCAGAAAAGTTAGCATGTCAACCAACATTCTAAAAGGAATGGAGCTTGGTTTTCTAAGCCATGCTCACATTGTCCTATAAAACTGTTAATCAGCTGTCACTAATTTGATCAATACCTAGTGGAAGACAGTATTTCTTTATTCCCAAAACTCTAAAAACCAAACTAATGTGAAAGGCACAAACAGCTTAAAGTAAATCCATTCCCTTCTGCATAAGCTACATATTAAAACAAGCATTAAATAACATTTTCCTGTTCTGTTATGTCACAGAGGTGCCTACTGACACATTTAGAAACTCAAGACTACGTCATGATTAGTTATTGAAACAGCTTGCTCTCATTCTGGAGATGCAGCAGAGCAGCACATCTCACTTATACCTTCTTTTTCTCCCATGGATGCAAGTCATTCATGGGAAGTTAAATCTACAATAAATTCCAGCCTGGAAGTCTCCCATGAAAGAACCCATCCAGAAAGTCTCTTGTGTGTGCCTTGCTGCTGGCCCCCAGTTTCTGGTTCATTCATGCATGGGACCTCCAAAGCCATCTTGTGGTAGTCCAACATCAGCTTTCACGTTTGTTCTGCAGCAGCTCATTTTCCATGCATTCTATTCTGTGTTTCTTGTCTTTCCAGACATCTCTGGATCCCTTTTCTGTGACAGCTCCAGACAGGCTCGATAGCACAGTTTACTACCCACTGTAAGAAAGTTACTCTTGTTGGGTTTAATTAAACAAGCTCGATACTCCTGCTGCAACACATTTGCACTTCAAGGGTGATCAGAAAGGTTCCAAACTCGTCTAGCAGGACTTATGACCCTGTGTACACACAGTCCCCAAATCAGTTTTTAGCTAGAACTAGAAGGGACTTCTGAACTACAAGAAAGAAGTGAAAAAAAAAAAAAACTGTGGGACTCTGTGACATAAGGCAGATGTCTCATTTTCTTACCACCACCAAGAGAAGGATCAACCAAACATTGTTCTTCCAGTGGTTCATCACCCTGAGCATAAAAATGTGTGTCTAATTTACTCGTCTGGTTTCAGATTCCAACTGTTCCATAGGATTTTCTCTGCTAGAATCACAGAGCCTGTTAGTAGCCAATATCTGTCCCCAAGGAGGTACCAAGATTTGATTTTTATTAGAGTTTTCTATATTATTCATACACAGAAGACAGTCCCTCATTCCATTTTTCTTGTTCCCTAATATATGATTTTGGTTTTGGCTGCATTACAACAATTTATCTGAACAGAGTCACTTTATTGAGTGATACAGATTGCACTCTACAGCTGCCTTATCTTCATCACTGCTCACTATCCCCCCACCCTCCTGATCCGGGGATCATCTGTGCTTGTAATCTGAATTCTAAGTCGTAGCAGCTGTAGTATCACCCAGTAGTAACTCTCCTTCCCTTCTGCTCCTCCCTTCATTCCTCCCCCGAGTTCCCCAGCTCTGGTGTGGTGCAATAACAGCTCTTCAAGAGGAGACCGGCATGCCTGACACACGTTTCCCAAAACCACGTTGGAATTCCACAGGGACCATCTGCTCAAAGATTACCAAACAGAACTACTGTCAGAGAGGGCCAGGCCTCCCCTGCTGACCCGTTCCCCTTGGATAATCCCCGAGGAGCTGGGGTACTTTTCATGTCGGAAAGGCGTGTTTATGGGAGTTACGGGTTACACAAGTACAGCCACAGTATATTCTGTTGACCTTGGAAATTATCCCACCATTGATTTTATGTACAAAGCTTCCAAGCCCTGCTTCTCCCATCACCCCCACTCTGTAAAAAAACCTTTTTCAGTCGAGGACATGGGTAAGGAAATTTTTTTCCTCTCCTTGTTACAAGTGTGTTAATTTTTCTTCTTTTTCTAATTAATTGTTTTGGAAATTTGAAAAGTAACAGCTGGGCAAACAGCAAAATTTTTAGATGTGGGCCAGGGCAGACCACAGAATTTCCACAACCACTGAGTAAATTCAAGGAATCTCTAAAATATCATTCTTGTATGTAATTTGCAAGAATGTGGATAAATGCAAATATTTGATAAATACTTCTATTTTTCCCTAAGGTTTCAAACACAACAATGAAATCTGGAGGACTTGGAGCATTCCCAGTACCAACTGGACACTCTTAACCTCTAAACTCTCCACTATATAAATGTGCAGTGTGTTTGCTGAGTACATGTTTATATGGACTTCCTGTTTCAGTGCTAACTTTTTAGTTACTGGAAAAAAACCAGAAGCACTCCAACCCCTTGGGAATCATTTTCCATTAAAGAGGCTTTAGACAGACTATTTGTTTTTTCAGATTTGGAAAGAAAACCCAAAGGAATGTGTATTTTGAGTATCTTTACTCGTTTTAGAATAACAGTCCAGGGCTGTATGGCTGGAAAGATCTGCAAATTTATTTTTTCTAATCTACCTCCTGACACCTGATGATGCTTTGCACCAATGGAACACGATTTCCTTAGACATGACCCTGACAGTTTTTCACTTGATCACACAAACAACTCCAGTTATTATAAATGAGCAGCCCTACCAATAGCCAGCGTAAAAAAGGCCAACCATTGTGTGAGTGGGAAGCCTGCACACATCCCTTCCCACTTCCTAAACAGCTGGGCTCTTTCAGGCCAGGAGAGAAGTCTGACAAAAGCTGATGTTTGGGCTATCTTCTTCTAGAAAGCAAATTAATTTCATTTCAACACTGCTCATCCAGTACTTCTAACAAGCAAGCTTCCAATGAATTATATTTTTTGAGAAGCATAACATGAACCATCACACCAAGCACTGGGGTACCTCACCATTAGCATGCTTTGTCATGATAGAAGTCAGAGGATATGGGACAACCAGGACCTGAGTACAAGACTAGAGGCTTCTTCTTATTACTGCCCTAGGCTTGACAGTAATGGAGAATCATTGCAGAAAGAACTGAAAACCTAAAAGGATGTAGGAAGGACAGCAGTAAATCAGCAATCTAAAATAATTCACTAGATACTGTTCTAGGGAAAAATTCCAGAGCACAGCATTCAGAAAAATTCTTAGGTGACCAGATTCCAAAGCGAGGATAAACTGAAGGAAAAGAAGAGAAATTAAGACATGGGTTGGTGATTTAAGCATCCCCATCTGGACCAATATTCTGTCTTTACCTATTTGACTACAGCCAGAGTAAACTGAGCTTTAAAGTATGCATCTGGATTTCTACCAGTGAAAGCTAAAAAAAGAATGTCTGCTTTTGCTGAAGTGTGATTTCTGAAAAACCCTGACTTCCCTTCCAAAATGCCACTTCACTTAAACTGGTTCATGCTTTTAGTGGTACTTTCAGGAATAACAGTATTAACTTCAGTTGGCTCAAAGTGCCACTTTCACATTTCAAAATCTCTACCAATCACCCATCAATCATTCACTAAAGCAGCCTATTTGCTTTAGATTTTCTTTACCTTGCCAGCCACCATCAAGCAATTTCTCAACACCTAGGGAGAAGAAATATGTGAAGGAATGAAAGCCTCAGATAATACTTGGATATTTTTAGCCAAGTGCAAAATTTGTCCAGCAGTGGAAGGTTCAGCATTTAGAGGAATTATTCCAAATGGCACAATGAAAACAAGAAACAGTGAGCTGCTTCAAAAGTAAAGAAGCCAGACATATCCTACATAACCACAGTCATGTCTAAGTATATGCATTACAATAAACTCCCTTTTCTCTCTGGGGGACCTGCCTGAGTTTGTGTCACTGTTTCATAGCACTGCAGGTTTCACTCTTTCAGCAGAATGTTGCAAACACCCCCGCTGAACATGAATGTTTGAGAGGTTAGTGCGGCATGACAAACTGAGTGAATCCAGGGCTGACAGAAGATGCTGGATATGAAGTCCTCTGGTTAGAAGAGGTTACGGCAGTGACTAAGCAACACAGATTTCATTATGCTTCCCTAAAGACACGAGTAAGTCCTGAGCAATAATCTGCTAATGATTAGAATGACCATACACAGGTGTAGTGGGAAAATATGTCTTAAGAAGTGAACTGGAGAGCATTTCCTGAACATTGCTGGAATATATTGCTTTGCGTGCCTTAAATCACCGTGAAGCTGTCAGTCAGCAACAACTCTCAGTAATTTCTGACTTCAGCTGGGTCTGACCTTACAATTCTGCATCACACTGTGCCCAGAACTTCAAGTCATGTAGTCTCATTTAGCAGGTCTCTCTCTAAAAATGAGTCATCAAGCAAAGGTAAGAAACTCTATTCAAAGCAAGTATCTAATTAAGTATCTAAGCTCCTGGTGTGTTTTAATATCTTTTATTTACCCAAGCCTTGATCTTTTTCAAGATCAAGAGTCATCAGAAGAAAAAAAATATTCAATAAACTCTTCAGCTAGTGAGAGTCCTCAGTTCAAATGTAGGACCTCTCCACAAAGAGAAAAAAAGACATAGCTTCCACATTATTGTACACGCTTCACTTCCTTATTGCCACTCCCAGACCTGAAGGATTTGATGCTGCTTTAGCTGGAGTCAGTACAATACAGTACAAGACATTGTCCCTGTCCTTGTGAAATGACTCCAGTACAGTCCAGTTTCACCCTCACTGTGTAAAGACTAAAAGGAGAAAGAAAAGGTTGTCTGGTACTTACCTCATGGCAGAGAGGGGCACACCATGCAGCACTGGCTGAGTTCAGGGAGGCTGGAGAAAGCTACCCTTGACATGCTGTTAAATTCTCCCTGTAAGTCATTTCACCACCAGCTTTCCATGCCTCCCACCCCTGAAGTAATGAATGGATGAGTGTGTTGTGTTTAATTAAAGTACGTTTCCCACAAGAGTTGCTTTCTCCTCTCGCATAAGAGAGAAATAATTCCACCATGGTCAATCTCACTTCATGCATGAACTGCACCATCCCAGCCTCCCCAGTATATAATTATCTGACAGGACCTAAGTGGATCAAGAAAGACTCCCAGGAACAGATGAAACCTATCAGGCCAACACACACAGCCATGGTGGGGAAGGATGGTCCTCTAAGGTTTTTAATTCCACTGCATTTTGAAATGCATCCCTTATCAGCTTCAAGTCACTGTTCATTGACTCAAGGACAGAACATCAGAGGAGGTAAAAAATAAACATTCCACCAACTTTTTTTAAAAGCGATTGAAGTAAAACAGTCCAAAATGTCTATTTTAATAGTAGCAACACAACAAAATGTCTTCTCAAGATATTTTATGAAGGAAAAACAGTTAAAAATCTACAAGTCTAAATATCGTTTAACTTTTTAACACAAACTCTTCCACATAACTCTGTTAGGCAGTTCCTACTGCTGTGTGACTTAAGGTCATACTTATTTTTAAGACACTGACCCTGACAAACGTTCCTGTTGTGGCTTCTCCTTACTTTAAGAGTGCTTGGGGTCTTTTAGAAGTCAGGCTTCTGAGGGGACAGGCAAAAGGGGAAGTCATCACCAACCACCACTAGTCCACTGTGTTTTCCTACAAGATCTACATGATACTAAAGAGTCCCCAAAGCAAAGGTTTCAGGAGAACAGACTCTCAAAATTAGACTTTTTAAACTCCCTTCTTAAAAGCCTTGCCAATGCTCATATAGGATGACAGAGAAGTAAATTTAAATCCTCTCTAATTCTTTCACAACTTTAACCTCAAACCACTCCATCTTCTGCTAATTATGTGGGCCAAAAGTACCATCCAGATTCACTTCAAAGTTTTTCTTCCCTGCCCTCGAGAGCAGCTGTTGCAGCCCATGTCCATTCTGCACTGCCTAAATGTAAGTTTCCTTTAGCACCTGCAAAGTGAATTTACCTTCCCAAAAAAAGGGATGAACAAACACCTTCCCATCAACAGACAACACCCAGTGCCAGACCTCAGCCTTTACATGGAGTCTCTCATTGGGATAAAGGAGCAGGACTCCCCATTACTCATGTGCAGGCTAACTGAAACAGAGATAAGGCACTTTGCTGCTCCACAGCACCACTTTTTTGTCTCCATAAACCCAAAGAGTTACAAGCATGCAGTAGTGTGACTGGATCTTCTGAGCTTCCTTCAGCTGTCACAGAGACAGATTTTATCCTCCTTGCTATTTGAATATATTTTTCACATTCTTTTCAGATGGGAGGACCCAAAGGGAAATGAAGTATCTGCTCTAATGTCACATAACTCATAATTTCCAGTCTCCTCCCCAGAAAGGCTCCTCTTTCCAGTCACACGCTGGCATAAAAGCAAGATGTTTGATGAGCAAACTTCAATGGAGCCACATCAGTGCAGAGGAAGCATGGACCCATTTGATCCAGGTCATGGAGGCCAGACATGACCACACCTGACCATTTTATTTATTTATTTTTTTTAAAGTCAGTGATACCGACTACCAGCTTTAATACACAGACTCCAAGCTACTGCCCATCAATGTAACTTCTATCAAAACCCCATGCTTTCATGCATCCAGAGAAATTAGGTTTGTGTAAAATAAAAACCAAAACAGATGCCCAAGCGATGTAAATCGGTAAAGACCTACTGATGTTACGATGATTTATGGAACCCAGGAGTTCAGCTTAGCGAAGCTTTCTGCATTTGGCGTTCTCAGAGCACAATTCTCTCCCTTCCCCTCCCCTCAGATTCCCATCAAATGCAGCCCTGTAACAGAACTGTTCTTTTCCCAAGTTGGCTTCAAGTCATGGCTGCAGCTCTCAATAGTATAGAACTTGTCAAGATAAAATATGCTTGGGGACATACAATCTCTACTGAGCATTTTATTGACTTAACTCTACCATTTTTGGAAGGCAGCCAAAATTCTTTAAGGTTTCTAAATTACTTTGTTTTCTAAATATTATCCATGGACAGATAGAAGAGCACAAAAATCCTCAGTTGTTTGTGTAATTTGACTTATGTGCCATGCATTTCCCATCATGATATATTTATTTTCTTTTGCAAGCAAACAAAACAAATCCCAGCTACAAGTTGCTTGGGTCATAATGCAGAGTTATCCTGGGAACCATTCAAAACAGGAATTTTGCCCACATAATGTTTGCAGGTCACTCAGAAACTACAATTTTGCTTCAAAACAAAGGCAACCCAAAGGAAAACAAAAAGCCCGACGAAGTTTAGGCTTTCACTGCAGCTTTTCTTTTCAGATGCTGCATGAGATCCAGGATGGTTAAGATCAAGATACAGAGTTGTTACTGATGCCACAAAACACTCCCAGTAACATGTCACAGGAGAAAAATTACTCTTGGAAAGAGCAGAATATGTGAGAACAAGAATGAGGCCACCTCTCAGGAAGATCTCAGGAAGACGCGTACTCTTGTCCTGTAACATACCCTGGCTACCCAAGACAGGTATTCCCAAATGTTTAAGCCTCCCAGAAAACAATTCTAAAAACCCCAACCCTCTAAATCGAGACTGAAATTGTAAACCTAATAATTTGCTCCAACTGTTTGAATTAGTGACCCAAAAATCAGTTGGTCCACATTACTTCACCAGCACGCATTCTTTGTAGAGGGGAATTTAAAACTGCTGAAGTGGAGGAACTAGAAAGCTGCAAGATCAAAGAGCAGGAGCAGGGAAGCTTAGCAGCTGATGATAGCCTTATCTGCCACTAGTTCTTGGTAGGCATCACTTTAGTTAATAACATCACAATGCACTTCTCACTTCCAGGGCACCTTTCATTAAACGACCTCTAAGCACTTTGTAGACCCTAATTAAGCCTCAAGCCACAGCATTCCAGTGAAAAATAGCTGTTGAAATTTCCAAAAGATCAGGGGACAAGTGTACTCTCGTAGCAGATTAATAAGGTTCTATCCACAAGGGGAAATGACACCCAAGTCTGGAGAATAATGAAGAGACCTGCAGCAGTGCAGGCAGTGCTTTGTGCCGGTGCTCTGAGCAGAG
Source organism: Corvus brachyrhynchos (assembly GCF_000691975.1). Lineage (NCBI taxonomy): Eukaryota > Metazoa > Chordata > Aves > Passeriformes > Corvidae > Corvus > Corvus brachyrhynchos. The sequence goes on along the minus strand of NW_008236487.1, from coordinate 2,417,808 downwards.
AGAGGTCTCCTACAGCCTTCCACGAGCTTGTTTTCAGCACAGCCATCACTGACCAACGCTGAAGTGCTTTGCTACAGTCAGCCCTTCACCTCTGTGCTACTGCAGGAATCTCAAATGTGTTTTCTGGATAGATAACCAAGAAAAAAAGGCAAAAGATCTGCTAAAGCAAAACCTAAGCAGCACCAGAAACGGAGTGCAACTGAGTCCCATCTCCTGCTCTAGCAGACTACCACCTTGAAAGAGATCAGTCCCAGCTTCAGATGCCTTAGGTGTTCTTGAAGATTTTATCAAGTGTTCAATTTTGAAGCTGCCCACTTAACTACAGTTTTACCAGGGACTTTTAAATGAAAACAAAATCTACTCTCACCAAGATGCTTTAAACAGAAGAAAATAGTGGGAAGAAGTGTCAGAGGTCAGATCTGCAACTCTGTTTAATTCACTTTAATGTACACACAGAAGAATGCAAAGCAATAATTTTTCTCTCCCATTCTGTCTGCAAAGCACAGCTCAAGCCATCACCCCTGTCTTCTGACACTAGTCAGCTATAAGAACCAGGTACCTTAATGTTAAACCTGGCCAGCTGTAACACATTTGCTAAAGTAATTACATTTATTTTTACAGATTACATGGGTTTAGGTTTCACTTACTGATGTGCTAGGAAATCAGAAGTTTCGATTTTGCAGCTGAAGTTCAGCACTGTTGTAATCAAAGACAGCACCCGGTGCCCAAAGGTGCTAACCATACACACATTTTAAAAACTGAAATACTGCAGCTAGCATGCACTACAGGATCTGTATTTCTTACCTGATAGCTCAAAGTAACTTACATCCTTTTCTCTTTTTCCCTATCTCATTACCAAGGCTATGACAGAGAGACAGCAATTACCTAAATGTTTAAATCTTTGCTCTCTGTCAAATGAAGCCTTTCTCAATCTGCATAAATCTATGCACAAGAAATGGTGTTATTCTGAGGCTGATGTTAACAGCTGAGGGTCCTAACAAAATCTGGTACTTCTGGCCATGGAGAAGTGACTGAGCTGTTTGTGTGCTGTTTGAAGACAAAACAGCATTCAAAATGAAGTTGCAGCTCCCATTCCTCTCAGTGAGCACACCTACAAGGTAGGAAATGTGAAGCAACTGAATGGATTCAAATGGGTAAAAGTCAAGGGCAGGCCCATGTTTCTTTGGGCAGTCTGCATCAGCTGTTAGTAGGAGAAGAAATGCTAAAATAATATTTAACAGACATTGACAAAAATCCCCACAACAGCCAGAGTTGCTCTTTTAGGAGAGTAACTCCCAATCGAAATGACAATTAAAAGTTCCTAAAAGCACTGTTTTGGCAAAATCCAGATATTACGTGTCATAGGAGAACCCAAAAGAGGAATGATTACCTTCAAAAGCTGCTGCAAATACCATGCCACAGAGTACAAACAGGAGAGTGCCTACAACTTCTGATGTGCAACACCTCTGAAGGTGTTTCACTGTCTGCAAGGGTCATTTCTGAATAATGTGCTGGGGATTTTCAGAGCAGGCATTTTTCTCTAGAACCCTTTATTTAGTACTCTAATGAACACTGAAGCTTTTTTTCAGTCTTAAGGGAGAGGGGAAACAATTGCTCTCTTTGCACCACTTTTGAGATATATTCTGTAGAATGACAAGTGGTTAGAAATGAACTTCAGAGGTAAACCTGGACTGAGATTGCTCAGGTTTCCATGCAATAAGCAGTATAGTGCTACAATGCTAGTGCCTAAAAGCTACTTAAATAAATGGTCCACAAGCTTTTTATTGCTGTGACAGCAAACCAGTAGTATGTGATCAATAAAGTGAAGCAAAAGACATACAAAATAAAGCAATCGGCTAAAAGAGGAAGCAGTCTGAGACAGCAGTGTCACTCAGTTTCACATAAACCAGCATGTTTGACACTATGTCCTCTTAGTACTGCTGGCACACCCCAAAATTTTGAACTGACAACCTTGCCCTGATAGGGAGAAACTGGATGTGAGCACAGCTGCCTCCCCAAAAGAGATTCTAGGGATCACTGAATTGAAAAGGTGAAAATTGGGCAGTGAACTGACTTAATTCTTCACTATAATACAACAGTTCAAGATCGAATCCCTTAATTTGCAGCATACCAGTTTACTTCTATTCTGTCTCCTTTGTTTCTATCCCTTGAAAAAGAACCATAAAAAAATAAAACTGTTCCTGGTATCACCTAAGGAGATTCATTCAGCTTGGCAAAGCTTCTTACTTACAGTGGGAATTTGAACTTAAAACTGGACATCCCAGTCAGAAGTTTTTTGCACAATGCTCATTGTAGGTCACATTAAAATAGCATGCAATGGACGAAAACAAGATTCAGCTGGTGCTATCCATATAAACATTGTAAACCACTAACTGCATTTTTTTTTAATGAAGAAAAAAATGTATAAACAAATGCCATTTGCAGAATCAGTGATTTCAGCTGGGTCGAATTCTGCAAATTCCTCTCCCCATCAAGCAGCCAAGTTGGGTAGCCACTGCTGTCTTTATGAATACTGAATAGGGGCATTATGTCCATACAGAAAATGCACATGGGGAAGGAGGACAGGTCATCTTTCATGCACACAAGAACACCAACACAAGTGGAGCATGTTTGTTTTCTACTGCTCAAGTACATGTCAAAATGTAATTTATATCTAAGATATAAATGAGACATTCTATCTCATCAAAATGGCCCTTCAGTTGAAACAAACTGCACCTGTATAAATGCAAAGTCATATTCAGTACATAAAGATTTTCTTTCTCGTGCTTCAGAGAGACACTTTTGTGCTCCTTTGTGCAGCAGGCAGCACCAAAGCTGTATGAGAAACAGCTGTTCCTATGTACCCTCCTGTCTTTGTGCCATAGATGTGTTCCAGCATAAAATTCTAGTTGTTCATTTCTGACACACTTGTTTGAACTATTGCATCGCTTCTGGGCACAGCAGAAATGGATGCAACACCACCTGTGTGATCTCTCCATCCTACACCACATTCCTGCACTGAACTCCAGGTTACTCTGAGGCCTTCTCCTCTCCAGGCTGAACAAATCCAATTCTCTCAGCCTTTTGCTGTAGGAGAGGTGCTCCATCCCCCTGATCAACTTGGTGACCTCCTCCAGATTTGCTCCAACAGGTTGAAGTGCTTTTTGTCTAGGGGACCCCAGAGCTGGATGCAGCACTGCAGGTTGGGATCTCACCAGAGCTGAGTGGCAGAATTCCCTCCCTCCACTGCTGCCCACGCTGCTTTGGATGCAGCCCAGGACATAACTGGCTTTCTGGGCTGCAAGATCACACTGCCAGGTCACATCAAGCCTCTCCTCCACCAGCACCCCCAACCTACTGTAAAATATTAATCCTGTCCTGGCCAAAACTAGGACACCTATGGCTATTATTCCCTGGGATGACAGCTTATTTTAGACCTGTGTGTCTTGCTGTAGGAGACAGAAGTCCCAACCTCTGCCCCTACCTCTCTCATTGACCTTCCACATGACCTTGGCCATTTTTGTCTCATTAAAGGGATCTAAAACATGCACAGTGTTGTTTAGCATATACAAGGCAGATTGAATTTGGTAAGCACTGTTCAACCAAAAACAATATCAAAACAGAAATATGGGGCAGTTTTTAAGACAGAAGAATGCTGGAAGCAAGCAGAAGAAAAGCTTTTCTGTGCTGTATTCAGACATGAGCTCTACCACTGGAGTTTGTCTCTCAGCAGCATTTAATTTCCTCAGGGAGAAGATCCAGGGAGAACCAAGAATCTCATCTCAGATGCTTTCAGCAATAGTCTCCTTCATGCCTACCACTGTGAATCTGGCAGGGCACTGCAGCTGGCAGAGGTAATTTCTGCCTGATGGCAGAACAGCATCTACGTGAAACAAGTTGGTGATCTCAGACCAATTATGTGAGAACATATTTCTGCACCACCACTGGAAATAATTAGCAGTTGTAGGAACCACAGGGACACCAGCTTCTGCTGTGCTTTTTCTGTGGACAATATAATTAGCTTTGGCTCAGATAGTGAACACTAAGAAACCTGTAATAGGCTGAGAAGAGGCTTGTAACCTGCTCTCTAAGAGCTTGCTTTAAATAAGCAGATAGGGCCCCCCCCCCCCCCAGTTTTGGGCTACAGATCAAGCTTAATTACCATCATTCCACTTTCCTTCAAGTCCTCAAGGAAAGTAAAAATGAAAGTTAACACTACTGAATTCCATAGTCTTAAAACATTTTCCCTCTATCACTGGGAGTGCACAGCATCAGCTGCAAACCACATTAGAACGAAACCTTACACCACACCTGTAAACATCACTGTTTCAAACACTGAGTAAAGCAAAAAGCATCTGAAACCAGTGTTTACACTGGTAGGAAATCCTGCTACAATCAAGGGAGCCATGTTAAACTCTGCACCTAAAATACAGCATTTCAAAGCTCACGCCGAAGAGGCTGCAGGCTCTGGTCCCAGGTGTGCCTGTGCCTCAGGTGCTGCTGTACAGGAGAGCAGCAAGCAGGACTGCCAAAACACAAGTAGAGCAACAAACTAAGACAGCAAATCCCTCTCTTGTGTCCTTTATTCACTCTTAACCAATACCTGTCACATCTTCAACTGTGTTTCCTCACACCCAGAAAAACAGCAAAGCCCATCTCACAGCTGCACCAAATATAGCTGTAGCACCCAAATATCCTTCTTAACTAACACCTCTACTGGACCTGAAGTAGTTTTAAAGTTCTTCTGCCTTTTTGACACCAAAGCTACACTTTCAATAGAGCACAGCCACCTTCCTCCAATTTTGCAAGATCTAGCTGAGCTGAAGGCTGAGCTTGAGAGAAGATGCAATATTACACAATTCTGACAAGAGAGTTGACTCGAGAAATATACAATTCTAATTTCACTGCTTCCTTTGGTATTTTCAAGACAAAAACTGTACATGTGGTGCTTTTGTCTGAGCTGGCTTAACAATAATCAACACAACTTCTTTTGATATGGGTGAAATTAAGGAGTCAAAACCATGAAGCTCCCTGCAGAACAGTCTAATTTTGCTGTATTTTCTAATCAAGGAAACCTGAGAAACCCAGTAAGAAAAATGCACTCTAGCACTTAAAGAAAATTAGCTTCTTCTTTGGTCCTCCCTGGCACATTTTCCCTGCAGTCCATTCTGGATTTACACAGGTGCTACTCAAAGCAGAATTTGGCCTCTTTCTCTCAGGTGGCCTGACACATTTACTGCAGTGTGCAGATATGCCCGTATATTTTACACGTATGTAAAGCACATTTCCCAGACTAAAACCCTCTCCCAGAGAGTCTCCCTAGGTCTCTGTCTGATTTTGGCCTCGTTTACTCCCTCACAAATGAAAAGCAGTTCCATTGAAGTCAGTGAGGTAACACTTGTCTTAAACGTGTGTGAGATCATGTCAGAGCCACGGTCCCTAATAAAACCAGCTGCCGGTAACTCTTCTACGAGTTTCCATTCATTAGGGCTTTTTTTTTTTGCTTGAATTCACATGAGCAATATCCATGGGCCAAGAAACACATTTTAGAATGATAGCTATTTCCCCCTTGCTAAAAACTAGAAAGTGCAGCAAACTATCCCAATCCTCGCTGAAAAATGACAGTTTATTGTACTTTGTTAATAAACAGAGGTGTTTATAGACAAAACATGTGCAAATGTACTTTTGAGAATCATCCTGCACTGCCTAGAGGATTGGGACAAGATGACCTATATATGGTTTTCCCAGCTTTTCACTTTTGGTTTTGTGGGGGACGATTGGTGTTGGTTATTGGGGTTTTTTTACACTTATAGCTTCTGGTATTTCATTCTAAATTGGGAAACACTGAGTGTACCTATTTAAATTCAGCCTCAGAGAGATCTGTAAGCATTGAACCAGGATCAGTGAAACCAGTTCTATGCCTGCTAATGCCAACAGCCTTTCCATCAGTGACTTTCCATTGCCTTGAAGGGTCACAGGAGAGACAGAAATAACGTGCTCAGATTATAATGTTTTTTCCAGTTCATCACACCAGTCTCCAGGCTTTCAGAGCTGTATAACTATTTTGTCATATAAGTCAGATTCATAGCCTGTCACCACTTCAATCTGTTCATTTATAACAAAACATATTTCCTACACATTTCCTACACATACAGTAAATTCCTTTCATTTTTCACTAAGACAAACTGATCTTTATCAGATACTCTGACACAGAAGGCAATCATAGCATTACTCCCTCTCCACTTCTTAATATTAAGTTTGCTCTATGTTGACTCCAAGAAAGGAGCTCACATCTATTCACAGATGGTAGTGAACAGAGGGAAACAAAAAACCAAACCAAAACAAACTGCCTATTTTGGCAGAGCAATTGGGTTGCTACAGCAGATGGCACAAGAATGACAAAGTAGGTTTGGGTTTGACAAGTAAAAAAACAAACATCTTTACTGGCCATGGACAGTGGACTGAAGCTTTGAGGCTGTTCCCAAGCACAAGAGGAGGGGATTGATGACTTTGACAGCCTTTACTGAGGGACCCCAAAGGGAAGGGGAACTCCCAGCTGGGGACAGCATAGAGCAGCAAGAGTTAAACACCATGAACTCCTGCAAAGCTTCTCTACAAGTAGCCAAAATGAGATTGCACAAACACTGAGATGGGTCACAAATCACTTAGGGGAGGGGAAAACCAAAGGAAAAATTACTCCAAACATGCATCACTTACACTTTCCTCTTTTAAGAGGTAAAAGGAAAACAAAGCAGTCTCCTGTCTTCCTTTGGAATCACAAAGACAAATAAAAATAGAAGAAATGAAGAGCATTTTTGACCATGCAATAATACTTATTGCATTCAATGTGCTTATTACTCAAGGACTTTCTCCAAAGGCTCCAGATGCCATTTACAAAGCTGATATAACACAGAGTTTCTCACAATCCAAATCCTGAATGAAAAAATATGAATGAGATTAGATAAGTAGTTATTTTGGTCTCCAAACTGGCTATCCCTGATCCTTCTAAGAGCTGGAAAAGAGAATTTTTCATGTGCTACTATTGCATTACCCAACACTCGCAACTCGACCGTGCTTCTTTTGGCCACATCAGAGCTCCTCAGTGGGCATGTCTTAGCGTGACTTCCTGATGATAATGGTCAAATGCCACCTCCTCAGAAGTACTACTGGCCAGAGATGAAAAGTATTTGGAGGAGCAGAAGACTGGTTTCAAATCCAGGCAGCTTGTCCTGTGGCTGACTGTAACACCCAAGTCAAACATGGCCTCAAAACATAAGCGTGGTGTGGAATGAGGTGTAGTCTGGGAAATCCAATTGATCCATCAGCCCTCCTGGCCACAAAGAGATGTGGGGTTTGCAGCCAAATTGTACAGAAGATCCCAGACAATCTCTAAACTTACCAATACGACACAAACAACATATTTCTAAGGTACTCCATGCAAAACAAACAACAAACATGCCAGAAAATCTCCAGCAAGCCAAGAACCTTGTGCCACTCCATTATTGCACCTACACATTCTCCATGTGAAATAAAATGCAACTACACCAACTGCTTCAGCCCCAGGATTCTGATTTCTGAGAATACTGATCCCTAAACAAAAATAAACTGAAAAGCAAGAGTGTAAACACAACTGTTCTCCAATGACTTTGCATCTCAGCGTTGTCTGTGTAGGGTTTCACTACCCAGGAATTGATGTGGTGGAAAGAAAATCCCTGAGAACTGCGTGGAGCACTGAGGACCCCTTCTGCAACTCCCATCCAAAGCTCCCTTCCTCCCCCAAAACTCATCCCTAATTATACACACACACCTATTTGCTTCACACCCGTGGTCCCATCCCTGATCTGAAACACTGGCATTCAATCATTGCTTTTCTTAAAGTTAGTGCTTTATACCCGGTGAGAATAAGATTTTGTCCACTAATCCCAGCTTTTAGTCATATAAATGCACACTAGAAGCACTGAAGACCAAGGAACTGCGTTTATATATGCACTGGTAAAGGAAATGTTCTTTTCTTGTTTGGGTTATATGGGGGGAGGAGAGGAAACAGGCTTCTGTGTCTGGTTTTAGGAGGAGAGTTAAGTGGCAAACAAAACTGACTGAAGTTTACAGGGATCTAAAGAAAGGAACAAGAAAAAAAAACCACTCACAGAGCTTTCAATAACACACAGCAGAGAAGACTGCAAGCAGACTGCATACAAACGTTTCTGCTTTTCCTTTTTATTGTCAATATGCTCCTTGATTGCATACTGTGTCCAGTGAATAAGCCATTTACTATTGTGGTTGGAGTGAATGAAGCTCAGACCTTTCCCATATATGGCAGGGCCTTTTAATCACCAGGGAGCCAGGAGCAATGGAATTTTACTGGCTTTCTGGGTTTGGAGTGCCCTCTCTTGTACAAAATATCATTGCCCAGTGAACACTCATTACTGGGATTTTGACCCAACTTCCTGCTGTCATTGTCCTTTAGGGGATGTGTAGAAAACCAAACAAAAAGGGCCAGCTTCTCGATAACAAGCAGCTCACAGTGAATTCTGAATTCCTCTAACTCAAGGAAATCAAACAGACTAGATCCAATGTACATTTTTTAAAAGCCTCAATATCATTTACATCCCTAAATGTATCCCAGTACAGCTACTGAAATCAAGCTCAGATTCAGGCCAGCTAATGCCCAGGTTCTCCCTCTTTTTTGCCAACGTAGCAGAGGAGAGATTAGTGGTGTTTTAAATTACTGGGACAGCAGTAGGGAAATTCTCAGCTGGCCTGCTTTTGTCAGTATAATATACATTAGCCACAGAAATGCTTGGCTCCATATCATCTGGATTGCCTAAGCTCTCTTGTTCATATTTACAGCAATTAAAAAGCTGCACTTCAGTCTTTATAATCCCAGTTCTGTTTGAAGTGGCCAAGCAACAGCTGTGGCTTATCAGACATCTGAATGAAACTCCTCATTTTCATAGCAGGGGTGTGGCTCTGCACATGGGGATATGCTGTTCCCAAAGCCAAACAAAGCAGCAAACCTCCTCTCCTCTCTGCAGACCCAGGGCTGCAGCCCTCCGAAGTGATGCTGACTAGATGCATCCTGCAGCACCAGCAGGTTAAGCTGTGCAGGTAAATGAGAGCTGACCCAACACTTCTCCAGATCTCAGAGCTAACCCAACCCACTCCTATTTCCGCACATTGTAGCCAAGCTCTTGGAATTTCTTTCCCAAACCTATGAGCTTTAACAAGGCCGGAGCAAAGCCAAATTCTCCCCAGTTCAACGGCTATAGAAATTGCTGAGAGAAAGGAGGTTATCACGAGGTCATTAGGAAGATGCAGACAAAGTCCTTTGCCTCCTCCATCTGCAGCTGAACCTACTCAGACTGAGCAGAAATTGTCCTCAGCTGATATTAGAAAGCAATGGTCTGGACATTAGCACTGTTAGGTCCTCTGAAACAGTGAGGAATCATAAAAGGTCATGCCTTTGTGCTTCTAGGATGAAAGATTTTACCAGGGCGAGCATTGTGGCTCAAGGGAAGGGGGAGAAAAAAAAAAAATCAAGTGAGGGCCATTTCACCATTAGAGAGCTCACTGTCAAAGAAAAGAATGAAGTGGGAAAAGGGTAGTAACATGCCCTGTGGCAGTCAGGAAGACAAGAGAGAACATCAAAGCCTTGCAAATAAGAAACAAACAATGGCCTGATCACAGACTGCTTCATTTGGGCAGAGCTCCCTCCGAAGAGGACTGGAATCCAGTGGGCACAAGCCTGCGGGATCGAACCTTGCCTTCTGAAGCAGCACAGGAGCCGCTGCTCCTGCGCTCACTGGACGAGGGTTTGTCCATCCCTGCTCTGCTTCCCTAAGCAAAGTCAGCTCCTTTGGACAAGGATGCAAAACAAGCTGCCAACAAATCTCAGGCCCCTTGTTTACATAACTGTCATAGGTTCAGGCTCCCTTAGCCATTTAATGAATCATGAACACTAGTTCTTCCTCACCCCAAGTTATTTAACTTTTAGAAGTGACAAAGCAATTTCCCTGCCCCTTAGGTCTCCACATGCTTGAGGGAAGATTGGGAAGGTCACACGTGCATGGCATGTGCAGTAACATTGTCTTCCTGCATTTAGCAATACCTCTCCATATTTGTTAGCCTTCAAAGTTACCCTTCTGAACAGATCCCAAAGCAGAGCATTTACAGCAAAACTTTATCTCCACAGATCTATTTATAACCCTTCTATGAGCTAAATTCCAAAGATTTTTTTTGTTGTTGTTTTGCCATTTAAGGACATAAACCAGAAAATGTGCAAACGGGTGGGTTCCACTTTGCTTCACACCCTCCACAGCAAGTCTCAAGGGAAAATGCTCTTTATTTGTATTCTGTACACAAGAGGGTGTGGAAACATGTAACGTTTCCATCGCCTGAAATCCTTCCCTAATATTTTCCCCACTGCAGCTTGGCCTAGCCCCAGGGGCTACAATTTCAACTGCTCTCATCAACGTGAGACTGAACAAGCAGATAAGGGATAGCTGAGTAGTTTTGCTTCCAAGCTTACGACACTATGGTGGATCTGTAAGCAGAAGCTGCCTTCGTGCGTTTTTGGAACACGCATGACAGCCTCAAGGAAGACTGTTCCAGATGCAGCACAAAATATTCAATCCTCAAGCACCCAGGAAGTTCCCTCTAGACATGGCAGCACAGTGTCACCACTGAGCCAGGTCCATTTCCACCTCATTCCCTGGGCTTCAGTGGTTTTATACCCATAATCTAGAAGTCGAATACATATCTGCGTGAACACATCAAGAAAAAAAAGTCTAAGATCTTCTGGGAAATCAGTCAAAAAAAAGGTTTTAGCCAGTGCTTAAACTTGGCTTTTTGGTATTGCAAATTCTTCATAAACACTAATGAACTAAGCCCCAGCAGACCCATGGGCTAAATACAGAAAGGCACAGATTATCCTTTACTTGGAGATAGAGAAACAGACACATGGCCATTAAGTGACTCACCAGGTATTTATGACCACAGGGAAAAATTCAAAGGAGAAATTACTCCAGTGGCTTAAGATATTGCTGCTTTTTCCCTTTCTTTCCCCTGCTTCCTCAGCTATTTGGTCCTGCCCTCACTTCAAGCCAGCAGGACAGTCCCCACAAGCAAATCTTCCCAACTTCAACCCATAAACACTGCCGTAGACAAGATTTTCTGATCGGGAGGTGCCCCTGTGCTTCATGGACAGAGGTTTCCCCTCTTGAGGGGCGGGCACATGGGGCAGGAAGAGGG
>NW_008236487.1:2377861-2406361 GCF_000691975.1 Corvus brachyrhynchos | reverse complement strand
TGGTGGTTGCTGACCACAGGTAGAGGAGGTGGGTGGCCCAGGTGAGAACTGGGCACTGCTGTCCCTGGATGCACAGCAGCGCTGCAAGACAAAGCAGGAGCCAGGAGGTTTGCAGGACACAAAGACCAGAAGGCAGCAACTCCTCACAAGGGCAGCTGGCACAGAGGGGACCATGCTGGTATCTGCTGGGCAGTCAGGCTGCTGGCCCCATACTGTTCATAAGCACAGCTCCAAAGGAAAAATGCATGGAAAGGAGCACTTCCTTAATGCGGGATGTAAACCATACAGCTAACGTATCAGCTAAGTAAGAGCGTTACATTCCCTAACCTTTCTGGTTGATGAAATCTGTTAGCAGAAATGTAGGAGCAAGCTCCCCTGGGGGTGGGAGTGATCCCAAATTACAGAGTACTGAGCAACCTTCCCTGCTGGGCTAGTTGAATGTACAAAAAAGCATCAGGAAAGAAAAGAAATGTTATATAGCTCAACTGTCCTGTGACCTTGGTGTTTCATCCAGAAAGGTCAGATCTAATCTGATCTTCAAATGCCTCTGAGTCAAATTTCAGCCTTAGCCAAATCCTTGACAAGCAGCAGCTACATCTTCCAGGCAAGAACAGCACCTCAAGAGGAAGTGCCTACACACAAGTAGGTGGCTTTCTTCCAGTACAGTTGCCCCCCAAATCCATTCTTACCCATTTCACCACTCAGCAGCTCTGCACAAAGCCAGCAAACCATCCCTGCACACGCACAAATCCCAAGGCTCTAGTAAGGCAGCAACTTTCTCGTTACAAGCTGCCAGGGGGTAGTTACTAAGAGGAGACAATTTTTAAAGAATGAAAGCTTGCTTTGAAGGCAGACTCCCACTCTTTGCAGTCACAGGCCTGTGTGCCTCAGGCTTTGTACACCTGGAGCCCAATCCTGCAAACTCCCTGTAAAGCTCCTCTCAAAGGCAATGAAAGGTTCACAGGACTGCACTTCACCTTCTGCCCTTTTTTGGTGCTTTCTCCCACACCCAGGAGAGTCCAGACCAGACAAGCCCTGCAGATGGACAGTAATGATCTCCTGGCCCTCTCATTCTTAGGCATATATGGTTTCCTGTCCCTCTTTGTTCACACACTGTGATCAAATGTACCAAGCTGCACCCTTGGCAGATAGGGGTTAAGAACTCCACTGATCTTTAAACAAAGTAAAAGGCAGCCCCCAAGAATAGGTCTCATGTAGGCAACTACTGAGAAACCAGAGTATTTTCAACAGTCCCAGAACATTCGAGCTCTATTTGCCCTGCAGGAAGGAAGTCCCCCAGGCTGTCGCTTTTCTACAATGAAAAGACCACCCCCACGGGCAGGGCTGCTCCAGCTGTGCGAAGGGAAGTGTGAAACAAGGAGGACTTCCAGTCAGACTCTTGATAGACCCTCCCTGGCATCTTCATAGGACAGAAGGCACCTCCTAGCAGGCATCCATGAGAAAAGCCTTGCCCTACCTTTGTGATTTCCCCACCTGGAATGAGCAGCACTGCACCCTAACCCTGTATGGGATTGATCAGATGCTGTGTCACATGTGGCCCCATGAATGAGACCAAGGAATAAGAAACCTTCCCACCTAAACAGGCTTCAATTTTCCCTCTGATGCCAGAAAGAGGAACTTACACCCCACCCCCCCACCACTTTCCTTTCAAATCACTTTCAGGGTCGCTATTACATTGTGTAGATCAGTACTGGACAAGAAATAAAAGCACAAGGGAGGTTACCCCTTTCTCAGGCTGCTCCATGTCAGAATAATGCTGTGAGTATATGATGCAGCAATTGTGGAAAATCCCTTATTCTCCTAAAACATGCTTACATCACTCACTGTCAAAGTGCATTCAGAGCACACAGGACTCCCTTTGCATCAGACCCTGAATCCATTAATGACAGTATTGATTTCACCAGGACTAATCCTGTGAATGAAGGCTGTGGAATTGATCCCCTTGTCATTGCAAGTGGCAGCAAAGAGGAGGTTTCAGGAAATACAAATTATTTCAATTGAGTCTCTTGTTCGCAGACATCTCATCTGGTATTTCTTCCCTGCCATCATGATTTAGATTCTGCATTAACACATGCAGGTTTTATTGACTAAGATTGCCTATCCAAGCAGCTTCCCCCAAAAAGGCAGACCTATCATTTCTTCAAATATATTGAGGAAAGTTCCTGCTTTACCTTAAAGGCAATATAATTAAGCAAATGGACTAAAAGTTTTGCTCAGTTTGTAATTTATGCTGAAAGAGTCTGTTCCATTGGTTTTAGTGTGTGTAGTTTTAGGATCCCATCCTGTCTAAACGGCAGGCAAAAAAGATGATACTTGCTGCAGATGAGGACTTACTGCTACATTTAATGAGAGAGAAAGAATGGAGGCAGAATCTGAGGGTTCTTCAACTGCAAATCATACAAACACAATCATTCACAGTATGGTATCTAAAATAGACAAACTATGATAAATACACGGTTCTCACAAAAAAAAAAAATCCCACTCTGCCTCCTTATTTTTTTTGAGCTGCTGACAAGGAGGGAATATGTTATTTTCCCAAATTATTCTCCTGTCCACCTTTTAGCAGGGGAAGCCTTCTCAGGCAAAACTGTACAAAAACTGCATACTGCGAAAAGAAATTCTCCTCTGAAAACAAATACTCCACAAAAACTCATTTTAAAACAGTTATGTTTTCGTTCTTCCAAACAACATATGACATATGAGACAAATCTATTCCATCCCTGCAGCTCTGGCCAGAGATTAGCAGCTTGGTCAGTGTCTGCAGCTACCAAGTGTTCATCTGCAGCTAACTTCCTCCCTCCCTTCGTTTTCCCAGCCCTCTCCCTGAGAAATTCCCTGCTATGCAGAATATCGTGCTATCAGCAGCCAGCCTTGCACAGGGCTTTCCAACTGTCCGGACATGTCACGGGAGCTGGGAAGGGGAGCCTGCTAGCCAGCTCTCGCCAGCAGCACTCCGACAAAAACGGACCCAAAGACTTTTAAGAGCTCCAATCCCACCCAAGTGCATTTTTTTAATCCCCCCTTTTAACAGGAAAGACAACTTCACAAGAAACATTCTGGCAACGCACTGCTGCGCTTGTTGGAGGCTGAAAGCAAAAACTGATGCCATCTATTGTCAACAGTACTTCTGTGAAAGGCTGCCATGAGGGACATCTGCTTCAGCAAGGCTCAGATCACTTACATTAACCAGAGCTTTACTGTATCTGTATCAGTTACGTCTGGAGACTGCCCTTGCACTCAGGCTGCCCTGAAAGTCCACATATTAAGTTGCAAAATTAAAAGCAATTCACCAGACCTTAACACACTAAAAACTTTCTCATTGCAATGCCTAAAAAAAAAAAAAAAAAAAAAAAAAAAAAAGGGGGGGGGAGTTGAAAAAGAAAAGAAAGGGTAGATAGGTTATTGCTCCACTAACAAACCCACCAAAGGATCAAAAACGGAGTGGTGGGACCAGCAGCACAGATTCTGCCCTACATCTCCTCATCGAGGTGCAGTGGGGTGAGCAAACATGCATCCCCTCTCCACCCGCCCGGCACAGCACGGAGATCTCCCTTAGTTCACCACGAACATCTGGAAGGGGGAGTGGGGGGGCCACAGAGAGAGAGGAGGAGAACAAAAATATCCTCCGACAGCTCGTTCGGCTCCGCGTGCTGCTTAATCTGCATGGCAAACGCGGGGAGCCCGGCTCGCTCCCGGACGAACGCGTCCCGTAAGTCCTTACCTCTGGCTGCAAAGTTTTCAGCTAGTAGGAAGGAAATGAATAACCGGCTGCTTGGGCAGGAGCGCAGCAAGAAAGGCACACCAGCAGCCTCACACACAGCCCTATTCAATAAAAGTACAGCTTTTCCTTGGCCCCTCCCAAAAGTCAATGCTAAGTGAATACATATCCCTTATGTTTACAATTGGCAGGCAGCGGAATGCATTGTCCTCAATTTATTCTAATAGGCAGCCAATGACTTACGCGCAAGCCAAGGTGGGTTCAGCCTGCCTGCAGAGATGCCTGTCATTCCCTAGGCATGCTCAGGAAGCCACTCATCAGAAAACCAAGACCTAAAAAGCTCCGAAAATTCGTGCAAGCTGCCAAAACTGTCTTGCTACATGCCCTTTTTTGGTTATCCTTAGCAGGGCCTCTGAAAGTAAATCCTCTGTCAGGAACAATCATAAGAAATGTTAATCTTGGAGAAAGAGGCTGTCTTGTTGAACACAAATGGAGCTTAGAAAAAGGAAATGCACTGAATGGGAAAGAGACACGGTAAACATATTTACTTTTTGCACCAGTTTAAAAAAAAAAATCAAAAAAATAATTTCACCACAGCTAAACTTCGTTGTATTTTTTTTTAACGAGGACCACATGTAAAAGGCAACAGAAACACTCTGCTGTGCAAGCTTGGTTCTGCAGAAAGAGACAGACACCAGTGGGAAAGGCACATGAAAGATGAGTTGGCAGGCTTCACAGCCTGATTCCATTTCAAATAGTACAACAGAAGTTACAGATAGAATAGCCATGTTCTGAAAAATAACTTTTAAAGAGATTCAAGACTTTGACGATGATCCTTGGCAAGCTGGACTAGTTGGATACATGGGTTGAGTTTATAGTTCTACAACTATTCATCTAGACATTAAACCTGGTTCATTTACTATGAGATTAGCGCTACATCTACTTAATATGACCAATACTTTCACTGTCTTTGAATGTTATCAATAAAGTAAAACTTAGATTAATTTTAATCTTTGTTTAGCTTTAGTGATCACACACTGTTGATAACTTTGCAAATTATGCAGGTATCTTAAAAAATGAACAAACAGATAAAGACTGAAACATACAAAACACAAACTAATTAAGTGTGAAAATAAAGATGAAAATTATTGCCTAGAAAACAGCACAGTACAGAGAACCCAACATGCACATATACCAGCCACTAAGAAAGGCTGCAGGGGAACAGCGGGCTGCTCCAAGGGAACAAGATTCCACGCCAGGAGATGTTCTGCAGATTCATGTTTGACAATAACATACACAAAACCAGCTAGGGGAAAACTATGTGTAAGATGACTTTGCAGCTGAATGGGCTGAACAGTTTTAATGCCTTTCTGGGTCCTTTTTTCTGGCCACTGGGCCCCACAGATTTAGTCACATGTGTAAAGCAAGAAGGATCCAGTCCACAGACAGTAAACTAATCTTTATAGCATTTTAAAAATTCAAAGAGAGCCAAATCTATGCAGATTTACGGCAAGAAATCATAATTATTCTAGTGCCATTTTAAATTTCGCTGCTTTATTATATGGAGCAAGAAGTGGTGTTTGTTTTTTGAAGGCACTTTTTTTCCTTCGTTTTAACAACCCTTTGGAAAGTTCTTCTAATGCCAGACAGTTCCCATGATGTGGCTACACATGGGTTTTAAATACTAAAAGTAATACCTACGGCATATATGTAACTTTGTTTTGCATGATTTACTGGACAAGAGAGAACAAAATCCTTGTTCTCAGTCATTCCATTAACTGCAGAAATTATTGGCCTATGTATCCATGACCAAATAAAAAAGGTAGTGACATTATTTAGGAAGGAATTACAAATCTCTACTGGATCTTAGTAGCCCCTAGATTTTTAGGAGGGAAATCCAGGCTAAGAACAAAGCAGGATGAAGGGATGTGGACTCTCAGAACAGAAAGCTGAATGTTAGAAGTACCCTCAGGTTCTCATTCCAGCATGGCCACCAACCCCTGCAATCTCAGTGTCCACTGCAACAGGGAGCTAGAAGGGATACACTACCTAAAGCTGGAAGCAACTGGGGGTTGTTGTGGTATTTTAGCTTTTTTTTTTTTTTACCATGACTTTGATAACTCCCTTGCCAAAGCGTCCCAAACTCTGTGTTCCAAGTCACCTTTCCATTAAAATTCTGGAAAAAAATACCAAACAATTTTGCTTTGGGGAAATTACATCATGAAAAGTAGTTTGTGTCCTTCTTGCTCGGTTGAATTTCACCAAGAGGAACTTTTGAATTCCATGACTTGAAGCTTTGAAGCCAACAAACTGTCACGGATACCACAGTTTTCCTGGACATACCACTGGAAAGCTGAGCTTGGAAGAATGCAGAGTTAAATCCTAGTGGGTGCCCCTTTCCATCCTGTGACAGGAGCCACCTGTAAATGCCTGCTGTAAATATAGTTATAACATGCCTAAATTCAGAGTTGTAACAATGTAGGGAACTCCCATGGTAGTAGTCCTTGCCCTCACCACCAGGACTGCCACTCTAGCCACACCCTCCCCTTTGCTTTAACAGTGAGAGGCCCTTTGTGTCACAGCCCAGAGCTAAAAATATTTCTGGGACTTGAATAACCCAAATCCTGCTTTATGATTGCACACGTGAGACAGAGAAAAAAAATAGCATATGCAGAAATGAAACCCCTAAATCAAGTACAATTTTAATATCAATACCTTATCACAGTAAGGAAGGGCCCTGCAAGTGCTCATTGCTAAGCTCTCCAGCTTGATAACTCAGGGCAAGGGTGGGACAGCTTGTGGTAAGAGTCAAAACACACATTTTGGGTTGTTAGTGCATTCTTGGAGACCTCAGCCTGCAGTCTCTCCCTCAGAAGAATCATGTTAGAAGTACCTGGAAATCTCTGTCGAGACTGGGGCTCTCACAGGTTTATCAATTTTTCCTGCAAAATTTGCAGGCTAAAGCTGAGGTAAACCTGTGGTCTAGAAAGTACAGTACAAATCATCCCCTGGGGGGGCAGATCTGGCTGCTGTGTGCAGACACTCTGAACCACTTGCATTTTGGCACCACAAAGCCCTCGGGGCTCAGCAGCCAGTGGTGGCCAGAGGGTCCACTTGGGTTATTGCTGGTCCAGCCTCCAAGTACCTTCTTCCCAAAGCAGCAGTGATGGCAGAGCTGTGATCCCTGCCTGGAAAAAGTCATTGGGCTATTTATGGAGGGGCAATATTTTGCTTTTCAAAATGAAGTCGTTTTTATAGTTGAGCTTCCCAAAATTATTTTCCTTCTCTTTATTTGACATGGTGCAGGTGATCACTACTGCGCAGCATTGTCCCACCACTGTCACTGCAATGTCTTCAGCTGCCACTTCAGAGACACATTCTGAACCACCCCACCCCTACACATTCCCACAAGACAGCAAGGTGCATATGGAGCATCAAATGCACCACGGGGGCAGCCATTCTTCCCATCTGTACCAAACTGGCTCTTGCCTCTCACCCCCAAATTGTCATTTTTTTCTTGTCTCCACAGCTAACAGTGGGTCACACTCTCCTAATGCCCACAGCATAGACAGAAATCTTTAGAAAGGAGCTTCTCTCCTGCAGCTAGCACAGATGCTCCGTGTTTGGCTTGGGAGAACAAAGCTCTGCTTAGCAGAATCACAGCAGTGAGGGCTGCACTGGGAGTACCCAGCCCCATTCCCCAGCCCAGAGACTGACCCAGAGAGGCAGGCTTCCTCCTGCTCCAGGGGCATGAAGATGTGTCACTGAGCCCTGATGACAAGAAAGAGGTCTTTATTTGCAATCCTGATGCACATAACAAAGGTGTGACACACTGGAGCGCTGGCATGGGTCACGGATCCAAAGGGTTATAACCCTGTCAGCCCCACGAGGCAGCACCCACTGCAATCACAGCTGCAGCTGGACAGAGCTCTCACCCCAGCAAACAGCCTCAGAGCCAGCCAGCATCGCTCTTATCCCACAGCTTTGGGTTCCCTTCACACCTGTGCAGTGCAACAATTCACTGTAAAAAGTCTGCTGTCCTTTGTCTCTGAGCACGACAGGGATGATGAGGAGTTTTAACACTTCCGATGACAAAATATATCCCTGGAGGGTCACACAGGTGGGGCAGAGCCTTGGTCCTAACCTGTAAACCTAAAAAGAGAGCTATGTCTTGAGAAGAGAGATAGGACTCCCTTCCCTGGCAGCATTAAGCAAACTTCTCTTGCTCCTCACTGCGAATTGGAGTCATCAGCCCCTGCAATACCCGGCACAACTGCATCATCCTTCACTTTCAGCCCTTCCAGAATAGAAGTGCGAAGTGGAACTTCACAGTCGAAGACGAGGGGGACTTTTGTGAGATTACACAAGATGTAACCAGGCTAACCAGATCTTGTCGGAAGCCTTGTTGCATATAGCAGGGTAGGTGACACCTGTGTCACTTGCTTGGATGGAAGGAAGGAGGACTAAACCTCCCCTGGCCCCCAGGGGACACGATTAGCTCAAGAACTGGGTTGGATGAGAAGCATACCCAGAGAAGAGTCAGCACTAGGAGCAGTTGAGGAGGTGGTTCACCAGCTTACACTGAGGTTCTCCAGCAGACTTTGGTTCTTTCCTCCTTTGAGGAGCAAAGGCAGGAAATGTGCCATGCACCCAGGGCTGGCTCACACCTCCTCTCTCGCTCCAGGCCAGCACAGAGAGCGTGGTTTGGCTCTGCATGTTTTCTCATACCTCCTCACAGCATAAAGAGAGCACAGTGTGGGTTTCCCCCGCCCCAGCAGACAATTTCTAAATGCTGCCATGGCTATGCCATTTCCACAGCTCATCTGAAATCAGCCTCATCTCACACACAGAGGCTCCAGCCCAGGTGCTAGAGCTCACAGCTGTGGCCCTCTGACATGAAGGTGAGTAAGATGAGATTTGTGAGCGAGCCACCCAGCTGGCAGCTCTGTCTGGGGGATTGCTGCTGAGGGCATGGGGGAGAAGCCCACACACCATGAGCAGATTTGATCATCCTCATAATTACCTCCTGGGCACAGACAAGCTGCTTCTATGTTAGACAGGCAGAGGTAACTTTTTAGAAAATTTTACACATGCTGCTTCAGGCAATATCTTTTGGCCTGAAACAGCACAATCCATAGGACTTCAAAGCCACCAGCACGCTCAAAGAGGGTGTAAAAGCCACCACAAAAGAGAGCAGAGAAATATGAGCATCTCTTCAAACGCGGGGCCGTGTGCAGTACAATGTCAGTCAGCTAAAAATAAAAAAAAACCTAGTGCTGCTTAGACACAGTAACAAGGATAGAATGTAAGTGCTGAGAAGGGTCCACTTCCTACCACAAATTCCAGCCTCAGTCTCCCTAGGGTTTGTTTATATCCAGTGCAAGGGCCAGAGCCCCTGCAATGAGCTCTTGCCAACTTGGGTTTTTAGCACATCCAGAGGAGCTGTACCCAGGGCACAAAGCACCCAAAGTGCCCCGAACCCCCCATGAATGGCAAGGGCTGTGCTCTGTTCCTACCTGAAAAGCAGTATGATTCTTCAGAGTGCCAACAAAAGCAACCAGTGAAAAAGCAATGGATCCTGTTTAAGGTGCAGGAATCAAAAAGCCTGTCATGCATTAATCCACAAAAACCAAGCAAGGAATGCAGAGCAGAAGATGGTACCAGTTTTCAGCTTTCCTGAAGGTATTGGGAAAGAAAGGCCCCCAGGATACAAGGAAGAGAGACTTACCTAGCACCCTGAGAGTAGGATTTAGTCAGGTGTTTCCATGAGCAGCACTTCCTCACCTTGGATTAAAGTACTTAAAATGTTGGCATATAATTATGCCTCCTTGCCACTCATTTTGGTGTGGTATATCTACCCATTTCTTCTAGGTGAGGTATTTTATTTCTCTTGGTTTAGACAACGAAATATATGCAAAGCACACATATACTAAAAAAGATCAAAACTAAAAAAGACATCCAAAAACCTGCTGGAAAAGGATATTTTTACCCACAGCAAGAAAGAATTAATCATGGACCCAGTGACTTTACGTTACTAAAAGCCAAACAAACAACATAGTGGCCCATATTCCAAAGAAAACAGAATACCTGCACTTTTCCACTACAAAACTAAGCCTAGCTATTAGTACACAGTGCCCCCCAAAGAACAGAGACTTCACAGCACCTTCACTCACTAGTAGAGAAGTGAAAAAAGAGCTCTTCTGCACTGCTTCCAAAAGTGGGGCTTTTATACACTTTTTCTGCAGGCGAACACACGGTAAGGGAACTCTGCCCTAGGGACTCCTTTTTTTGAGGAACATGCCCACTTCTCACACAGACTACAAACTATGAACAGCAGATGTATATCATTTTCCAAACATCTCAATTTTCCACTGCCAGTCATGAAAAATTACACACAATGCAAGTAGCAGTGTTCAGAAACTTGCACACTTTCTCTATGTGCCCCATTTTGAGAAAAATCAGTGCATTTGCCCCAAACAATTGCACAGTACACACTCCTTTGTAAATTTGGCTTTATTTTGAGTATTGTTTTCCAGGCAGAAAAGATGGTGCCATCATCTACTTTTGCAACCAGCTTACAAATTACACAGCTGCTGGTACAGGCATTTTGAGGGTGAGGCGTATTCCTTGGCCTTGATTCTCCTCTCACTTAGACCAGGCTACACCAAGTATCAGCCTAATCAAATCAATATTCTCTGACATCTCCTATTGTTACAGCAATGTGAGAACCAGGCCCCTTTGTGCTCTGATGCTAATGAACTATTCAGCTTCAGCAGCTTGGCTCAGGCAGTGAGCAGAGGTTAGGGCAAGGTCATTAACTTGGACTCAAATGAAAAACACAACTTCCATGGGCAAGGCCCGTTTAAGTCCCACACTTGTTCATGTTTGCAAACACTTGTGATCTTCATTTAGGTCTCCTGTGCAGCTCTGTCTGCTGTAACAGAATTCAACACTTGCAACTGCTTCTCCGTGGCCATATCACTAAGGATGGCAAGCCGTGGAGAGAGAAAGGCACTTCAAGAAACTGAAGGCTGTGCTTACTCAACAAAATTAAGCAGAGGTAGCTGCTGATGGGAATTACCTGATTGTGCCAATATTTGCTTCAAACACTGAATTCACTACTGTCCACATTTTACCCCTGCCTAAGAGGAACAGTGGGAGTAGAGTCACCACCTTACAGCCAGCTCACGCTGTATTTTATTGTCATATATTTTCTTGCATCTCCTCCAGCCTCAAGAAGCTCTAACCAGTGCAGGCCACAGTGCACACCTATAGAGAAATTCTTTCTGTACAGTGTTGCATTTCTGTGCCATACAGGTAAAATACAGAACAGTAAGAAGCAAAGAGTACTGCTCCCTTTTTAAAGGCTGAAACCAAGGTACTGAAGAGAACCATGAAGATCCAGCTTAGATTCACAGAGGTGTTCAGACATTTAGCTCATGATGTATATCAGTAGGATACATCTCAGCAGAGACAGCACTAAGAAGAACAAGACAATGAATAGGGGAAGAGGCAAGAGCACCCAGTCTCTGCTCTCACACTCCCAGTGCTGTCACACGCAGAGGGCAGAGCTGTGCTGGCCCAGCTCAGAGCAAGCAAACTGCAGCTCTGTGCCACTCTCTGAGCACTCACATGCTGTGCTACCTGCACCAGTGAACAACGTTTGTAGAACAGGATCTGTAGTGCCCTGCAGATCTCACCCTCTCAGCTTGAGTGATGCAACAGCAGAGCCACAACTGGAAGCCAACTAGAGCAGCCTGTGGCTGTGCCAAAGTCACACAGGGGATTTGTGGAAAGAGCTACACAGCAGAGTACATCCCTCCCTCAATCTGCCAGCCACACAGTCCCCTCTGGACAGGACAAGCCTTTGCCACTTCCTTGGAAAAGTCAAATTTCTGTCATTGCCAAAGACAACGAATCTATAGGGAGCAGCAGGCACAGCAGACAGAACATCAACAGCAGTCCCAGGCATTTTGCTAAGCCAAAATCCCTGTCTGCCCTTGGGTTTACCCAATGGAGGGAAGAAGAACTGCAATATCTGCCTCAAAAGAAATTATTAGAAGCAGAAGAGGATGCACACAAAGAAATATTAGCAATATAGCTTCTGTAATACCACAGACCTAATTTGGGAACTGGATATGGGAGCGCACCGAGTCCCTAACATTCATCTAGCAGCATGTACTGCCAAGGCATCTTGTTCCAGAGCTGAGGGGCCCCACTGAAACTACAATTATCCCTATTGCAACATCACCAAGTCACATCAGTCGGGATTCAAGCTCCCATGAGGTGGTGCCTCTGCTTATATCACAGCAGCAGGATGTGGAAGGCACTTGCACTGGTGGGATCTCCAGGTGCCAAATCCTTTGTGCACAGGCAGGACTCCCTGCCAGCAATCCTAGGAAAGTATGAACCCCCAAGGGAGTTTCTCAAAGGATGCATCATTTAGTGTAATAGTGGAATGTCTTTCCTTGTTCCCTCTCACATGGAAAGAGAGGGATAATGGGGTTTTGCCAACTATTCAGCATCACTTTTGCTCCTCTCCTAATCTAGACACACCCAGCTTTCTGTGAAATGCTCTGGGTAATG
Source organism: Corvus brachyrhynchos (assembly GCF_000691975.1). Lineage (NCBI taxonomy): Eukaryota > Metazoa > Chordata > Aves > Passeriformes > Corvidae > Corvus > Corvus brachyrhynchos. Next base: position 2,394,036 of record NW_008236487.1, on the reverse strand, counting down.
TCCCCTCACAGGCAACTTCCTGCAACAGCTTTATTTAAATAAAAGAAATTAAGTATTAATTTTAAAAAAAAGAACCAGGACAGCAGCCTCCACGCTGTATATTTTTACATCACATTTCATTCTGTGCTGCCTATCCTCCAATACCCCCAGACCACCTCAGTCGTTAGTATTGATGAAGTAGCACGACAGAATTTCTCAGGGGGGCAGCTGGGGGTATGAACTGCAGACAGCTCTGCCATTTGTCTGTGGAAGCAACATCCCTGGCATAACACATGATGAGGTAACAAAAGCATACAGAAAACAGGAGTAACAGCTTGTGTGTTTCTCACAGTTCCAGTCTCCAGGTCCTCTGTGCTTCTGAATTGCTTTGCTTCCAAGAGATTCAATCCCTGTGCTTTGCTGTGCAGGTGGTTTACCCATAGTTCATGGCAAAATTGAGGTTCACGTAGAACTCAGCTTTTGCACGTTGCATCAAACCTACTTTGGCCTGCCCTTTGGTCAGACAGTGAAATTGAAAGTTTTAGAATTAAATTCTCTCGCATTAAATTCTCTCACACTTACTTGAAGAAATCCTTTATGACTTTCCAGCTCTCCCAGTGCTTATCAAATACTCATTAAATATTTGATCTTCTGAATGGCTCCAGTCTCTATTTGTCCCTTCCTTTACCAAAATGACACATGTTCCCCTTCTGTGGCAAGCTCTTAACCCCTGGACTTTAATGTAACCTTCAGTGTATTGATATTTGCAGACAGAGTGCAAATATCCTATCTTTTTCCTGTTCTTTGAGACAGATGAATGTCACAAAATCAAGCTTTCTCTTGTCTCTCCAAGAATATTTCACAGCAATTTAGCACCAAGTGCCAGCTGTATGAAGCACACTCACATCAATTAACAACATACAATGCTGGGGGAATAATGCCATTCTGTTCCCATTCCGTCCTTTGAATTTATATTTGAAATGCTTTTTAAAGTGATTTTCATGATCTTGCTCCAAGTCTGTTTCTAGCAGAATGGACATGCAATGCTAATGCTCCCAACTGGCTGTCTGGAATTCTTCTTCTGTAAGACAAGGTATCTCCTCAGATAGCACTTCCTCAGACAAGCCATATATCATCAGGAAAGGCTGCAAGGCTCCTGTATCTTCTTGCACTGGTAACAATGGATACAAGAAACACTTCCAGATACCGTGAAAAATATCTGTAAGGAATCACTGCTTATCTTCTTTAGCAATACCGATGGGAGCCTAGCAATGCAAGCAGGTCACAGTTTTCTAAGGGTGTTCATTGGCATTGTGTTCCTGATTTATGTTTCACCACCAAAAATTAACATGGGTATGTCTGTGACACACGTTCAGAGTATTCCTCTCAAAACAGATCTCAGAGCTGGCTTGATAAGAGTCTTGGGATACAAAGCTCAAAAAAAGAGGTTGCATTTTTTCCCCATTAGAGATTGAAAAGACATCTTTAAGAACGTTTGGTTGAGGATTCACTTCATTTTCCTATAAGGAAAATAACTTATTCTTCCATTAAACCCTCTAGATTATCATATGCTACCCTTTGTTAAGGCAGCACCATTACCACACTCATCTCACTTCTAGCACTCAGTCTCACAAGTCATCAGGAGCCATTCCCAGTGCTGCAAGTTTAGATACTGATGACATAAACCAGTCACCAGTGGCTCGTGGTTAGCATCTTTATTATTCCCAGCCACAAAGACAACATTCATAAATAAAAAATAATCACTGAACTTTTTTAAAAGCACAAATATGGGAGGAATTATGCATGCCTTGACAAAAGTCTTTTCACCACTGCTAAATGCTTTTGGGTAAAGGAGAGGGATGTCCTTGCCAGCATCTACCACACATGATATTATAACCAACAGGGTAAACATACATATGCCTTGAGTCAGAGCTGCTTCTGAGTGTCAGAATGCCTGTTGAATTCCTAGCTAATAGCTATTGTCTGGATTCATTAGAAGAAATATCATGAGTTCGACTTTTTCGAGAATTTAGCACTCTATGACACCACAAGCAAAGAAGAAAAAAAAAGTCATATTTGATAGGTTTTCTAAGGAGTGTCCTTAGCTGTTAAAGAGGATTTAAACCAATAATGGGTCAGAAACACACTCCTGCATTTAGTTGCCAACTTTTAGTGTTCAAAAAAGGTCTCAAATATTCCATATTTGATTGAAAAAAAATGACACTCATTTTATTTATTCTGAGCAGTTAAATACAACTGAATGCTTCCTCAAAATCACTAAGGGTGTACACATATGCATACACAGATGCACACAAATCAAATAGCAGAGAAACAGTTTGCTTTAGTCCCTGCCTGGTTTGACTGGCACCACTTCCCATTTCTGATTAGATCATGGATGAATTCACCATCCTTCAGTGAGATACCAGCCCCACTTCTGACAGACTCTGAGCCACCCCATAAAACCCTTGAGCTGCTGACTGCATAAGCAGGCAGTGGGATAGCTGCGCACGCTGGAATGTATAGCTCCATATTTCAAACCATTGTCATCCTGCCTCCAGCAGGATGTCAGGAACTCATAAAATCACAGGGAGAGGATTTGCTCGCTCCCCTCAGCCCACATAAGCGGGGATTACTCCTTAGTTTGCGCCGCGCTCCGCAGCGGAATCCCACCGGCACTCGGCATCTGCCTGCAGCCACGAGGAGCTGCTGGGAAATCCAAGCCACACAGGGAAGCCCCCCTCTCCCTCCCAGCTCCATCCCCACCTGTGCCAGAGGCACGCTGAACTCCAAACAGCATTTGCACAACGCTATGAACAGGCAGAATTCTATGCAAGCAGTTCACTGGGGTGGTCAAAGTCCCAAGTGCCTGTCTCATGGGAAGTTCCAGCATTTCAGAACTGTCCTTGAGTTCATTATTTAATTCGAAGGGGGGAAAAAAATTCCAATTGAGTTTCATGTACACCTCCTCTTGACCAGGTCAAGTGACATCCTTTCTAATTCTCCACTTTATCATTAATTATCAGAAATAGAAATGAATGCTCCAATGATGTGCAACAACTGCTCTCAGAACCCCTTCAATAACATTCAACTAAAAAAACAACAAAAAAACTCTTCTAAAATACATCCCAGTTATATTCAGCAAATCTACAAATAAAGACTCCAACTGAATAAATTTTAGCTCCTGAAATTATGTTATTCATTCACTATTTACTCTTATGGTCTCTTGGCAGCCATTAGGATGTATGAAGAAGCACAGAGAAATATCCAGAAAAATATTTAGCTTAAGCTTTTTGACACAATAACCAATTTCCTTATGGCTTTTTCATCTTATCTTCCAGATTAGTTGTGATTGATTAGGAAATTCCTACAGTACAAGTTCTGTCTTATGAACTTCATATGCTCATAAGGATTAGTGAAAGGCATTTTGATTCATTTTCTCCACGGAGAAGAGTATTTTCTATAAGTGCTGTCCAAATTTAATCAGGAATAAAAATATATTGGTGGTTACATACTGCAAAAGTATGGGAAATTGGACCACTTATTGTTTCAGGCTCAGGCCACCCAAGATTTGAGAGAATTTGGCAGCTTTCAGGGAGTATCACATGAGAGACTGGTTTGACAAACAAAACAAAAACAACCCAGATGGGCTGTGCTTCCCTGAGTTGCAAGGCAATGCCATCAGAGAGGCCTTGACTCACATAGAAGCATCTTCATTTTGAAAAGGTCATGTATTTTTTAATTCTTGTACCAAAAATCATGCTTTCTTACCTTTCCTGTAAGCAAATTTATGTTAATCCTATGGAAATTCTCAAAACCCACCCCCAAACAACCCCAACCTCACAAGATCTCTCTCCAGACTTTGTCCTGTTTTTCTCTGAGATATGAATAGCAGATGAAGAAGTGCACAAACACAAAAAGTAAACAGTTTGCTGCACTAGTCCAAGTATTGGATAGTTCAGTCATCAAGCCATCTTCCAATTTTCCTGTATCATTATTTTTCTATCCTGTCACTTTGAAGTTTCTCTTATTACAGGGCTGCTCATTTTAGCTATATTTCATGTGCTCCCATGCATCATAACTCTTTAAAGTTGGGTATCCTTTCCCACCACACTCAGGTCACAAGCTCACATCCTGTCTCTGGGGAGTCCTTATGTTCATGCAGGGCTGGAAAAGCCTGGAACAGGGACTCAGAAGGACATGGCCTTTCGACTCAGAATAACAATTTTGGTACATGACCACATGCCATAAGCAATGCCTTAGCCATAGCTGTCTGTTCTGAAGCACAAGTTTACCTTTCCTGATTACTTCTAACCCCAGTTGATCATTTATGCTCAATTTCACTTTCCAAACATCATTACAGATGTTTGCTTTTTTTTTTTCTCCTGGAAAAAGCTTACACAAGCTGCATACTGTAATTGTGCCCATAGATCCAAATTTTCATTCACCATTCTTTGTTACCTTCCCTGGCTTTATAGCTTGCAAATATTCCCAAACAACCACTCTCTATGGAGACAGCATCTTCAGGCTTCCCACCAACAGGGACCACTCCTAATATTTTTTAGGTTTTCTAGCAATTAAGGATATTAAGTTTATACATAATATGATCAGGACTGCATGGGTAGAAAAAGACATTTACAAAATGTTAGCTACTAAGTCTGCAGAAGAAATCTACCAGACTCTTGGTATTAAATGTCATCCTGTCCATGACACTACTGTCGTGATGTGAGCAGCATGGGCACAGGAGTCAACCCAGGCCCCAGGAGCTGTGCAAAGGTACAGGACAGGTGCAGATGGCCCAGTCATTAAGGCTTCAGAGAGCAACAGCAGTTGTCAAAAGCTTCTGCCCTTCTGTCTCAGCCCCAAAGATTCTGCTGGCCTGAAGCCCTCGACTCACTCATGGCAAAACTCCAGGGAAGAGGAGCAGGCTAAGCATGATCAATCCTCAGAGGAGATGAGGGGAAAAAGGCCTTAGAGCTGTTGAAAGAGAAACCACTACCAGAGATCAAGATAAAGAAGGAAGAGAAAGGAGGTGGACACACTCCCTGGAGGAGCCTGTCAAGTGGCAGGAGGAAAATGAACCCAGGCTTGCAAAGCAGTGTTTGCTTTTCTCTGTAGTTGTGCATCCATCACGAGCTGTGCCCATGAGTACAGGGTACATTGAAAGTGCAAAACATCCATGTTTCTTGCTTTCACCATTCATCATGCAGTCCCAACAGGACAAAACAGCAGTCCAGAGAACAAGAGGAGAGATCTGGCAGCAGCACAAAGCAGAGAGATGAGTCTGTACAAAATGGGAGGAAACTCCATGCCAGAGCCACAGCTCCCCAGAAGGGAGCTGGAGACACACCCTGAACCCCAGAAACTTGCTGAAAGGCTGCACGTGTGTGCATGACCCAAGAAATCCAAATATCACCCAGAAACAAGTGGTTTAAAGGTCAGTGGGCTACTGAAGCTCAAGGTGGCAGCTGGATGTGTAAGACTGTAGGTGCATTATTGAGAACTGATTAGCTATATAGGGTGGTGTTGGCGGCATGTCTGGTGGATACAAAACAGTGTTTACAGACATAGCCTTAGGCCTCAAGATACAATAAGAATAAATCAGTCGAGTCGGGCAATTTCCAAACCCTTCCTTTTTTTATAGCCAAGCTTTACTTGATAAAGTGTAGAAAAAATGCAGGATTTTATTCCTCCTGTCATCAGTACTCAGCCACTACATCTCCTTTTCCACAGAGAGCTCTGCAGCCCCAAACCAGGCTAAGGATATACAGCACTGTCACCCAAGGCACACAGAAAGCACCGTGCCCCAGACCTCTGCAGTCCTTGATGCGGTGTCAAGCACTCCAGGCCTCACACCTCACCAAAGCCAACTTGCTCAAAAACTTTTTGAGCAAACAAAAACTCAAAAACTCAAGCCTACCCAGTGAATATTTCCTAGAGAACAACAGCAGATCCCACAAGCCAGCAGGCTTTGCTCAGATGAGTAAAGAGATCACACTGGACAGGGGGGGTCATTCCCCTGTAAAGGCTTTTGTGCTGCCCAAACACACAAGCAGTAAGTTCATCTACACCAAGGGGTGTTGAAGGGAAGGGGGGAAGGCATACTAGTATAATAAATTTCAGTGGGAATGAGCACAAAAGGGCAATTCTCAGATGAATTATCACTTCATTCATTGAAGCTTACATTTTTATTTCCATTTAATTTTGTTGGATTTCCTCTGTTCTATAGCAGAAGTAAACCACTAACCCTGACCTGAATTCTGGTCCAATCCCTGCCCTAATTAGTCAGGAGAAATCTGGGACCTGAAGGAAGGGAGCAGAGAGAGTTGGGCCAGTCTCTCCCACCTCCCTGTACCTTAGCAACACAGCTTGTCTCCTCCAAACAGCACTTTTTGCCAAAATGGAAACATTCCAAAATTTTGGTGCACAATTGTTTTGTGCTGCTAGATCCCAGCACAGAACCAGAGGGAGGCACCAGGTTCAGAACTGTTACACATTTAGACTGTCCAGTGTAACATAAGATTTTTTTTTTTTTAAACAATGACTGTTTTCTTGCTCCACAGACACCTATACTGTGCATTAGACACATGTTGTGAGCTGTTTATGCTGGTCACATCCTCTGTGTAAAACTTTTATGACTTTTTTAGCTTTTTATTATGTATTTGGCTATTGTAGTGCTCAAGTGTGGCTGGCCCACCTTAGGCAGTGTAAATCAAGTGGGACAGTAGTGAGTGATGAAGGATTTTAAAACTCTGAGGAAGTGGTTGAACTCTCCCTGTTGTTTTAAGACACTTACATTCCCTCTTCTGAATATGTAGAATATTCCAAAGAAAATGGAAAGCTAGATTTTTATCTTCCCCTACCGCTGTGCACAGAGTCTTCCGAGAGTATTTTGAGATATAACTCCCTCCTTATAAAACACTCACACAAACATAACCACTGCTGAGAACACTAACTCAAATCCTCTAGGTACAGTATCCTCCTTCTCCTATTAAATCAACAGCAAATCCAGGTTCTGAAGGTGGTGTATTTTACAACTCACCTTGCTGAGCAGCTGTGACTTATAGGGCTTTTCAGGTGGCCTTCGATCAAGACAGCCACACTGAAACCTCATTTAGGCTCTTGTGAAAACATGCATCCTGCCCAGGCAAAGATCAGCTCCCTTAAACATCTCCAGTTTTATTGTGTCCCATCCCCCATTCTCATCCTCACTGCACTGGCTCCTCCTCTGTCACATCCAGACCTGTTTGTCTTCAGTGCAGACTCCAACAGGAGTCCCCAGAGTGCATGGAGGGGACTGGAATTGCACAGAGTTAGGATTTCACATGAGCTGAACCCAGAGACAAGCACAAGCCTTTCCATGAGTGGAGAGCTACAGACTTTGGTGGGCAGCAGTTTCTGCACAGCTACACCACGTTCTCTTAAGCAGGTGCACAGGTTTTTTTGTGCAGCTTGCACTTTGAAGTGGCTGGCCAGAGAAGCCCTTTTCACCCCCAAACTCATTTATTACTTAGGAAACTGGGAAGACTTGTTCTTGAGTCAGGTTGTCAGGGATTTATCGGTTTATTATGCTAATTTTAAATCCGTTCATTTTTAAACTAGAAGTTGTACAAAGAAGGAAAAAAAAAAATCAAGAAGCAAGCTGTCAGCTAGGCTTGGAGACATCCTGCAGATTTTGTACCCCTTCCTACATTCTCCTGTGCTCTTCAAATAAAAAAGGGTCACTGTAATTCTGCACAAGTAACTCATTGGACTCAGATGCAGCAAGAGAAAGCCAGACTTACCTAGAGCAGCAGCAGAAATCAACTGGGAAAGCTTGGATATTAAGCAAGATCTGTACTCCTCAACTCCTGAAATTTGAAGATTTTGGCAAAATTGGGTCATTGTTTTCTTACTCCTCTCCTTCCCAGTTCATAGGCACAGGGGATTTTGCACATCCAGTTTCTACAAATAATCTTCTGCTTGTTGTTGTAACCCTTCGTGTGAGTCTACATTCTTTCAACCACTCTTGCTAACCTAACTCTGCCAGATGTTTGGGAGCTTTTGCATTCTGGCAAGAAGGATTACTACAAAAGGGGCAATCAAATCTTGTGGGCTTTTCCCCCTTCTTTCTCATGTCAAACCAGTTGTTGGGATCTTAATCTCTTTGGCTTCAATTTCATTTCACAATTATGGGTAGTATTTCACCATGGAAATAATTGCTTAAAAGGTTTAAGTCCTTTGCCCCTCACAAAATAATGAGCCTTCTTTATTTCCTAATTAGAACAGTAATGGAACCTTTATGAATCTTCAGACTAGGTCTAAAAATTCCCAGAAGGAGCTGGGCTGGAAAAATGGCCACTGTGGCACTTTGTAGAGAAATTATGTCATCTTCTGTGGTGGAGAGGGGAAGGAAGGAAGAAGTGAGAAGCAGGGCAGCTGAAAGCCTGTTCAGATTCTCTGGCAAATAAAACAGCCCCTCCACTCTACCCCAGAACCTCTTTTCCCTTAACAGTTCCTCCTCCACCACCTCCTCCCTAGGTAGATTGTCCAGTGGTGAAGGGAACGGCTGGGGGAGAAGCAGAGAGGATCGAGGCATCCCTAAGCCCCAGACTGATTAGTTTGTCAGGATTCACAGTCAAGAGCTGAAGAGGTTGAAACTGCAGACTGCTATGCCAGAAAAATAGGCTACAAAGTCTCTCTCACTCATCTTTCTGGAGGTAAAAAAAAAGAGAGGCCGTCCTTTGAGATTAGTTCCACTGATTAGGCAAAGTCAGGGAACCAAAGCTGATGGTTCAGAGGGGAAAAAAAAAAAAAAAAAAGATCCTTTTTCAGAATCTGAGAGTGAGTAATTCTCCCAGCATTAAATTTGAAAGATCCTACTTGAAAGCATGTATATTTATAATTTTTAAAAAGGCCTAACACAAAACCATAAACTAGCTTGTAATTTCTACTCCAAGTCTGAAATTTAATACAAAAATAACCTTGGTGGCAGATGCTGCTTATACAGCCTAGGTGGGAAGGCAGAAGAAAAACAAGCCACCCATGGCTTTGCAGTTTCACATACCAGTGGCAGCTTCTCATCTAGCTCATCTTGCATAATATTTTCCATTACAGGACACCCCCTTTGCAGTAGCTTATAACTTTCCTCAGTATGAAGTGTTTGAATAGAAGTTTCCATGCTCTGCATTTCTGTCATGTTACCTGATGATAGTTTGGGGGGGTTGTTAAGGGGGTTTTTTTCCTGGGTGTTTACAGAAGTTAAATGTTGGACCACATGAAAAATGTTCTTTATAACTGTTTCACAGAGAACTTCCAGGCTTCAGAGCACAGAAGCTTCAGACTTGATAGAAAGACAACCTCTACATCAGGGCTTTTCCCATCCACACGGGAAATCTCTCCAATTTAACCCACTCAAAGTCTTGGGATTGAGAGGCTGACTAGCAGAGCGCACTGCTACCAAAAATCTGACCACACACCCCAGTGCCTTCCAACTGTCCCACCAGCAGAGGTGAAGGAAGGAAATCAGTCTAGGAAGACTCCTGCTCTTAGACTGATATGTTTAAGCTGCAATTAAACAATAACACCTTCTGAAGCTGCTTCTCTCCTCCCACACGCTGCTCCAGGCAGCGGCACAGCCCAACCCTGCCTGTTGGCTTCCTGAAGGGATTTACATTCCCCACACTGGGGTCTTGCAGTATCAGCCCCTACAGCCATGAGCAACCATGCAAGCTTCAGCAGCCATCACTTTTCCAGGGATTTCCCCACCCCCTCTACCCCTCCCCCAAGAGACAAATATCTGCTCCAAATGAAAATTAAGCGGTATGGAACAGCACACATTAAAAAAAAAATACAAGCTGTATTTCTTGGGCCATTGATCAGGAATCTTAAACTATGAGTTTGTCAAACCCATTGAGCCTGAACCTGGAATAAGATCTGCAAAAAACAGTGAAGTGGAACTTTTGGCTGTGTTTGCCAAACAGAGGCATATGCTCTTGCTTTTCTTGACCAGCTTTCACAACTGTTTCAGCTGCAACTTCAGGGCTGCAAATCTATAGATTGCATACTTCAGCCAGCATTTACAGTGGCTGGGGAGAGACAGCAACAATCTGTGGCTCATGCTTAAACCAATTTACAGCCCACATGTCTCAGAAGCACATCAAATAGCTCATGGGCAAGGCTAGCTACTCACTGATAATAACCTGAAACACGTAAGGACTGCCAGTGTCACAAGTTGTGTTAACACATGTAAGGGCAGTTCAATTCACTGAAGGTCCTGAAGGGCACTTTTGACCTTTCTTGGGCTTGACCAAGCAGATCAGTCCTTTTTTAATTCTTCCAACCAGCCTTGTTTTGATGGACTCAAATCAACCTTCTTGCCAGACTCAGCTCTGCTATCTGGTTGGAAAAACAAGAGTAGGGGTGGGAGGAAGATGCAGCTGTCATAACCAGAGAGCCATGCTTACTGTGTTTCAATACCTCCAAATTATGCCTACTTAGACAGGGGGAAAAGGTCTCTGTAGCTTCCAGCAGATCGGCACACATCCTCTGGGCTCAGTTAGCCACTGCTGTCTACCTGAGGAAGCCAGGCCATGGCCTCTGTGTCCACCCATATTAAGCAAACACCATCCCTCATTCTGTGAAATGGTTTTAGGTCAGTTCAAGCTGAAAATTAGACCAGATGCACTGGGGAGGTTTATAGTCCAGTTGGCACTTCTTCATACCAGCCCATTTAAAGGCTCCATTTGCCTCCCACACCACAAAAGTGTCTCTGCTTTCATCAAGAGAAAGCACTGGTCATAAGCTGCATGTCTAACTGGAAAAATAGTGATAGAAATAGCCTGGCTTAGGGCTGATGCAGACACAGAAATCTTTCCCTTTGGTTCTGCTGACTGTTTAATGTTTAAACCATGCAACCCTAATTCTGTGTTATATTGCTTTTTACAATGTATTTTTGATTTGGAGAAAAAGCAATGAGCCTGTTCTTTGTTTGGCAGCAGTACAAAGTCACTTTGAACTAACACCATACTCTGTAATCTAGCCTCAGGTATGAGGTTAGCTACTGGACAGACATAAAGCATGTGCCAGACTGGGACAGATCTGGCTGCACAGCCCAGGTCTGCACTGCCTCTAAAAAAAAAGCAAACACAAACGTGCCTGTTTCTGCCTCCACATACACCTGTGCACTCCCCCGAGCTCAGCACGTGTGTAAATCAGAAGGCAGTCTCAAATCCATGTGGTCTGCACAAGAACTGTGCCTCCATTCATTCCTCCTCCCAAAGCCTGGAGGTCCATGCTGGACTGACATGCTAAACTAATTTTCTGGAATCTGCTCCTGTAGCCAGGCCTGCAAAGCAAGCCTGGGCTGCAGTCAGAGGATGCTGGTGCTGAGCTGATGAGTTGAGACTGACTAAATATTAAGTGTTCTGCTCACAAACACTTACTGCCCAAGCAAAAGAGCAATGTGAATCAGAGCAGATATGTTTTTGGACATAACCTGTACAAGAGCAGCTCTATGCTTTTCTTCTGAGCTTCTCCTACCTATAGGACCAACTCCACAGCAAAAATAAAAACCCCATGCCTATTAGAAAAAACAAAAAGCATTTTTAACACCTGGACCTCTTTGTGGATATCCCGTTCCCTATCTCCTTTACTCTGGGCAGATCCTTCATAGACTTCAGCACCAGTAAAAAAGTTTAAAACCCATTCTGATTCTGAGCTGCAGTTCTCACCAAGTGATACCAAACAGAATGGTTCTTGCTGATTTAGGGTCCTTGTGAGGTTTAAATGACCTCTGACATTTTCAGGAGAAAAGGGAGAGGATATCTGCTAGTCTGTCCTGGGCAGTACTCTCTATATGCTCAATTCCTTTGTGGCTGCTCTCCATGGAAAGCCTGAAGCTCACACAATCTCTGCACACAGAACTAGCAATTTCCAAGCTACAGAGGTAGGCTGAGCACATTTTTCATCAGTTATTTATTTACAGGTAATGATTAAAAGCACTAGAACAGGTAAAGTCTATAGCATAGGATCTCTAGGCACAAGAGGATCCAAAGTTTCTGCTAAAGGAAGAGGAGACACATCTTAGTTGGGGTGCAAGTTTGAAGCATGCCTAGTCTTTCACCTCAGTCAATCAGCTTGCCTGACTCAATTCAGGCTGCAGCCCTCTGAGCTTTTGTCTGGCACTGTGTTATCTGCAGAGTGGTGGTAAAATATAAGGGTGCCATGTATTTTTACTGCCTATTTCTGGAATACATAAACAATTAGAGATTTACCCTTAATTTCATAACACAACTCACCAAAAAATGTGGCAAAATACAGTCCACAAATAGACTTCACTCTGCATCTATTCAACTTCGGGGATTTGGGGAAAACATCAGTATCCCAGGCCCAACACCCTGATTTCCCTTATCATTTGGAAGTACCTTGAAGGGAAGAATCAGCACTAAAAGACTGTACTGAAAACTTCCTTCCCAAGGTTCTATCATCTCAATTGAAAGGCAGAGAAAGGAGCCCAGGCAGGGGTTTCTGAGTTTGAGTTCCCCATAGAAGAGTCGCAGATCCCTTGTACTGGCAGAGCAGAAGCTGCTGGCACTTTTACATGCCACGCTTCTCCTGGATACAAGGAGATTCCTGATGGCTTAACATTAGTTAGACACTGTTGTGTTTTGGTCACAAAGTTCTTCCCCGTGGCAAAAATAACCAATATGAAATATTGTTGTGATTGTTTTTCCTCAGGAACATTGGGTAGGCCCTTCTCCAGTCCTTCCTCTGTAGGATTTGATGCATGCATAGCTCATTCAGCAAAATTGCTGGACATGTGGTTTTACTTGAACAAGGACAGCAAGCCTGGAGAGTTAATATTCTCGCTTTAAATTTTAATTTCTTTTTGTTGTGTGGAAGCTCTTTTCAGCCAAGAACTCTGGAACTTTGGGTAAGCCTTAACCTGGATACTGTTTCTATATTTCTATTTTTTCATTTCATACTTCCCCACACTTTCCTTTAGTAAAGACAAAAGTAAAAATTCCAAAACTTTTCGTAAGTTCTTAGAAGAGAGAATCTATTCCTCACAGATTCATTTAGGAGGAATTCATTTTGAAGGAACTGGAGAACATCAAAGCCCTTAAGCTTTCAGAAATTTTTAACTCATCTTTTGAAATATGAAACATGTGTGCCAGACAGTTTTGCCAAATGTTTACATTTTGGTGCATAGCTGAACTGCTGATCAGGAGTTCAAATGCTCTTTGTTCCCAATTTCCCACTATTATTCACACTGCATGCTCTGCCTGAAGCCAGGAACACCCTTTGGCCACGAGAACCAGCAGTGCTTCCATCTCACAGGCAGCAGAGAGACCCAAGTGCTCAGCACTTGCAACTCCAGAGTATACAGTCAGCGATTTCTCCCTGCATTTTTATCTTTATCATGTGCAAGACTTCATGCAGAGCAGTATAAACCTCGCATATTCAAGGAAAGCACCTTCCCCAAGACAATGAAGTGCCTCACATTGGTACCTCAATACTGGAAAAGTGGCTGAAATGTGCCTGTGAATCCTCATCCACCCCATGGCCTTTCACTCACTTCTTATGGCAACAGCTGCCACCAGATTTTCCTACCCTGTGAAATCCCAGACATGTCATTTGCCTCTCCTCTCTCCCAAGGCATCAGAACTGTCCTAGATTTTAGTTTAAGATAGACACCTCCTGTGGATTATTAATCCTACTTTGTGATAACGACTTCCTCTGGAAAGATTATTGAGTGTAGAGGAATGCTGGAGCAGGAAAGTCAATCTAGGCATTCAATTGGGCTCCAAAAGTTCAGCAAGATGAACATCAGAGCAAGCAATGGACCCTATGCTACTGAGTGAAGTGAAACATCAACTGAAATTTTCAACTTTTGTTACAGGATTCTGGAAGATGCCATAAAAAAGGAGGACACTGATGATTTTGAGAGCAGAACTTCCACTGCTCCATGACAGTGACAAAGTGGGATTCAGCAGGCACAAACCAAGAAGGGAAGAGGCAACAGGGTAAGAACGCAGATCAGCAGCTTCTGGAAGAAAGACAAAGGCAAGGCATAAAATATTTCGTAGCACTAGCAGAAAATTAGTGCCCTTATCGTGAATGATCCTTTTAACTGAGAAAGGTAAAGGGGGACAAGAAATTGTAATGATGATGACTTGGTTTGCAGGGGGAAGATTAGCTTAACTGGGACAAGTTAAGAGGTCAAGTCAGCAAGTATCAGCAGAAAGTATGACACACACTAATCCTTCTCATTTCCAGACACAACGTGGAAATAGTCTATAAAAATATGTCAACAAATTATTTGCATGTAAATCAGCAAAGCCACAGTGACTTCAGAGGAGCTCCTTCCACTTCTCCCAACAGCCCATTAGGGCAACAGACAGGATCACCTCCCTTCCAGGGCTTCTGAGAACATTTGCATTGGGTCAGACACTGCCACTTATTCAGGAAAGGGCTTTCTAGGAGTGAGGGGGCAGAGTGTCAGAGGGAAGGAAGCTGCTGACAACAGACATATCTACAAAATGCTTTCTCTTAAGGCTAGGCTGGAGCTTTTCCCACTGCCTACTTCCAGCAGAGATAGCTGGAAGATGTTTGATCTTCCTCTGATTGCATGTGAGAAAAACCTGAAACTCTGCAAAGGATATTTTTTCCATGGAAATGAGATGCAGAGACCAAAGTTGCTGTATATAGAAAGACATCCTTCCTTTCCTGCACCAGTTATTCTTTTAGTTCCATATTGCCAAGTAGGTAGAGACTGGATATCCAGATACATTTTGTCTTTTTATTACTTCAGCAGCCATCCAAAATCTAAAAAAATATTGTAGCCACCTTAAGGGTATGTTAGTGCATTTGAGCATGAAAGTCAGGAAAAACTTAGAAATACAGTCTTTACAAAGGAAGTCTTGCTATTACAGGAGAAAGTAGAATTTTTTTTTTTTTTTTTTGCTCATTGATCTTGACAGAAGCTGACTAAAAATTCAAAAGTCTTTTATCTTCACTGAGCTTTGGAACAAACTCTGTGGGATCACAGCTATGTTCATATCCCTCCCTTCAAACCCAAATGCACAGCAACACACTTAATTCACCAAGTCAGATCTCTGATCACACTTTAGCTACTCTCCTGCTCAGCTGAAAGACAAAGAAGAGAACTAAAACAACGCTTAAACAAGGAAAATATTCCCAACAGGAGTTTACCGAAAGGAACAATATATATTTGTATCTCATCTCAAAGGTAAAATAGACAAAGCAAGATTTTGTAAGACAGTAACAACCACCAAACAGCTTTTACATCAGGATAGCAGAGAAATGGCCTTTCAGAACTTGCTGAACTAAGAGAAGTGTTGAATTGGCAGCAAACACTGAGATGTGACTGAGCCTTTGGGCTTCAGGGAAGCCCTGTGAAGCCGCAGGATCTATCCACTCACACGAAGCTCACCGAGATGTCAGGCCCTAAAGCAAGCCTTCAGAACTCAAACAATTCCCTAATTGCAGTCATTAGGAGTTACCAAGCAAACAGGAGCACCATGGAACTCTGCGAGTACTGAGAACTTTCTTTCCCTTAGGACTGGCGTCTTTTTAGCGCTTTCTGCCGTACTGTCTTTAACTCACCACAAATCTTGCTCAAGGTTTTTATGCTGTATTTAGAAATAGGTAGAGCCACCAGCCACTGCTGAAGAAGGATGGTGGAAGGGAAACATTGCTTTTGTACAGTTATCAAACAGAACTACCAAAAAAACTAGACTCTGGGGATGATACCATTAACACTTGATCCCAGAGAAGCTACCAAGCAGGGAAAAAAGGCAAAAATATGGTCAAACACACAGATGTTGGAAGGTCAATATCTAGCAATAACAATTTTGAAAAATACCTTTTATTTCACAATGATAGAGGAATTCCATATGCAAGTGTCCTTGAAGAGTTTCCTAACCTCTCTCTGGAAAGAAATTTTACTTTCTGGAAAGTAAAGATCCCACATCCATTTTGCAATTAAAGAGCTTCAGACCCTGAAAGAGCTTAAAGACTGGTCCTGAAGTCTTTCATAGAACTGGAAACAAGCTGTCACCTTCCTAAGTTGTGTACCACAATGATGAGCTTATTCATCTCCTTTTTTACAGATGGTAACAGATTTTTATCAGTTCTCTACTCAGCAGAGGTTTCAATAGCATTTGTAAGGCAAGAGACGCCCACGCAATTAAGAC